>NW_010973034.1:5949656-6107403 GCF_000737465.1 Haliaeetus leucocephalus
GCCTTGGCCGGCGGCGGGTCTGTCTTAGAGCTGGCTGGTATGGGCTCGCTCTCTCTCGAACACAGGGGAAGCTTCCAGCAGCTTCTTACAGGAGCCACCCCTGTAACCCCCCCCGCTGCCAAAACCTTGCCACATAAAACCAATACAACATCCTTTAAAAGATGCTGCTGATCTCCCTTCTCCACCACTTGTGGTCTCTTGCAACAAGATTCATTATTTTAAGCTGGTTTAAACGGGGCATTGACTGTCTTCTCCTTCTGTGGCTGAACAGCACCCAGCACAGTGGGCTTCAGGTCCTCGGTCAAACCTTCCCAGCATCATGATGGCACCAAGTAGAAACAGCAGCAGCAATGAACCCCTGGCAGTATGGCTTTCAAATTTCTCATCTGCCAGTACAACTGGCATGGGAAGGTCCCTAAAGGCATGCAGGATTTTAGCCGGCACGGGCTGGCACGGCCGCAGCCCTGCCCTCCCCTCTGTCCCTCGTGGGTCCTTCCTGCCCCCATACCACCCCAGGATGTGGGAAGCCAATCTAGGGAGAGGAGCCAACATGAGAGCTGGACTGACGGCACAGTTATGGATCCTTTCAACCTGGGTCTGCTCTTGCTTCATGACTACCAGGACAATTTTGCTGGTAAGGAGTGGGAAGAGGCTGCCAGGAGCAGGGAGAGGACAGGACTGCTCCCTCCAGCATCAGTGCCAGGTTACATCAGCTGCTGTTTGTAGGATTGCTGTCTAAGTGATGCTGGAAGCACATGCAAGGCTAGAGTCCCTCCCTGTTTCTGTTTCACTTACATCTAGTACCATCACATGACACTAAAAGCTGTTAATGCCTTAGCTGAGGCTCCAGTTAACACCCACATTTAATTAACTTTACTGTGCACAGAGTATAGAAAAGGAGACTTTTTCAGCCATCATTGACAAATAGACTGACTTCTACATTTGTGAAGCAGTTGTTCTGATCTCTTTGCCCTCAGATCCTCTTCCTGAATTTAAATGTTAAAAGAAAACATTCATTAAACCAATTCAAATGGAGGTTTCCTGGTTTTTCAGCAAACACAGTTTCAAAGTCACAATTTGTCATTGATGAACCCTGTATCAGGTTTGGCTCTGCTCCACTGTGCTTTCCTGAGAAGATAGTCAAAGAGCTGGAGGAAGGGAGGGGATTGCTTTTTATTTTAATTTTTCAAATGAATGTTTCTTTTGGGGTAAATCTTTTGAGTCAGCAGAAAGCACAGGAATAGAAAGATCACATGAAAACATCTAAAGAACTGCACATCTTGTTCTGTTTAGTTCTTCTCTGCCCTTAAAGTTACTAGAATCACTTGTACCTCATAGAAAAGTACTGCATGTGTGGAAGTGTGATCCACAGAGATAAATCAAGGGGATATTATGATATGCTAAAATCAAACTGCAAACCTAGAAAGCCCAGGTCTGATAACCATGGCCTGGACTGTCAGGATCTTAAAACCACACCATGACCTCATTGACAAGCTTCTTTGCTCCAAAGTGCTCAGCAGCAGTCACACCTCATTTATCTACCCAGTTCCTGGCAAATCAAACAGGTTAGAAAAAGAGAGGCTGCAGAACAGCAGATGGTGGACATGAAGTTGACAGATCTCTGAGGAGGCAAGCTGGTAGGCAAAAAGCACAACGTGCAAGCAAGCAGTTCCAGCAGAAACTGCCCTGGCACCTGCAAGCAGCATGTCCATCAGGCATCACAGGAGTGTGAGCGTCCTCACACAAGACAAAATTTGAAGGTCCTGATGTAGCAGTGCCATACAGGCTACTGCGCTCCATCAGTCCCCTGTCACCAACTGCCTTTGCACATGAGTAATGCCACTCTGCCAAAGCCTACTCTGAACAGTCTGTAACACTCCAAGAAAGTGCATATTTGCTCACTGGTATCATGTATCTGAGCTGGACATGGACATTTCTTTATGCCACATGCCAAAGTGTACAGTTGATGCACTCTCATGTATGCTAAGTCTCATGGTGTGTACTGACACCCCCGGGAGCCGGTCCCTTTGGGTAAGGTCGGTGCAGAACCACACAGCTGATCGAGAAGGTTGTGTGGAAAGAGATTGTTCTGCTGAGAGGAGGGATGGTGAAAACTGCAGTGATAGCTCTACCAGAGAAAAAATATCTATTTTCTTGGTTTTGTCCCACTGAATGGAGCTCATTTGCTTCAAAAACTTCACATTTCCCCATTCACACCATCTCTCCCTTAAGCAACTAAATAATTTTTAGGTAACATAAAAAAAAAAAAGAAAAAAAAACCACACAGCATACAGCCCTAAGGTTTCAAGACACCTACTTGCTGAAATTAAAATTTGAGTCAAAAACCTCAAGGGCAGCTTTTTAGCTGGTGTAAGTAAATGCTGATAAGTAGCTAGTATAAGTAGACTTTCATTGATCATGTTATTTAAGGAGCTGAGTGACCAAGGGTTGCAAGTGGGATGCAACTGAGTTTCAAGAACAAGATTTTGTGTGAATACAAGAAGAAATTTTGCAATGAACTTAGCTTCAGTATCTAGAAGTCTCTTCCAGAAGACATCAACCTACTTCAAAACAAAACTTAGAATTGATATTTTTGATACTGCTTTCCCACAACCTTGCCATCCAGAGCAAAACTCAAGAATTAATTCCTTGGAAGCTTCAGGGGTTTACAAAAGAAAGCTCTTTGGATGTATTCACAAAGCCTCCTTGTAACACAAGGAAAAGAAAGTTGGTCAATGCAAAACACAGAGAACATTTTCTCATAGCCCTCTTTAAAACAGTAACACAGCTGAAATACATAAGTAGATTAACACCTGCGCATCTCTTTCCAAAAGGGAGCCGTTATGCAAAGGTGACATTAAAACCAGTGAAGGGTTCAGCATTACATTCAAATTTCCAGAAGTGACCGCTAGAAGACAGGAAACAATGTTTTAGGAGGTCTATGAAAGGATCATTGTCCTAGTGTTTCTCCACATTAAATCACACATTTGTCACTGCATTTGTAGACTATAAACCATCCCAAACTTCTAAGAGCTGCAGCCTGGAGTCTGTATGGTAAAATTTCAGTTCCCCAGGAGTCCACTTCACAGGGTACTTTTTGTTAAAACAAATATACTATTACATATTTTTCCTTTAAAAAACAAAAGCAATTGTTGTCTCCACAAGACCCACAATGTTCATCTCAGGCACCAAAAGGTACATGACAGTAGGCTGCTTGTAAGAGCCCTTCTCTACAGCAAAACATGCATCCATTCAGCTACAGAGTTCAGATTTTTTTCCAGCATGTGCCATTCAATGGTTCACAGTCAATTTTGCTTGAAAACTCCTGTGCAAATCTTAATGTATGAAAGTGGGTTTTTTCCAGGGGAAGCTGAGTGCTGAAAACCCAGCCTGCTTAAAATAACGAATTGGAAATACAAGTAATCACTGAAAGGCCAAGCTATTCAATGAATTAATTTTCTGTAGAGTGGATCAGTGTACAAGGTTTCATTATTTATTTATCTAAATGTTCAGAGGCAAGAAAAAGAAAAAGAATCATCTCTCCTCAGCTCCAGGGACTCAGCACTCAAATTACAAGAATAAAAAAAATGCAAGTAGCTGCATTCCTCCCCAAAGGCATCACAATCCCCCCCATGCTTTAAATACAGATGGCAATGAGCCCATGCAGACATAACCCCCTTCTGTCTACTCCCCTTAAAACACCTTCTGGTTTACTGACCATATTTAGACCCTTTGGAAGTCTGTAAAAAGTGCTACATGATCTTAGTTGCACTAAAACCAGTAAGAGTTACACTCTATTTCACACTTAGGGTGAAAAACCCCTCATTTCCTATGGAGGGATTTTCAAAGGTGCCCGAGGGCTGGATCTACAAAGTGATTTTAAGATCCTAAGTCAAATTTCCAAGCACAGCTGGTATCCACAAAGGGACTGGATTCACAAAGGGGATTTAGACTCAGCTTTGCAGCAGTTCACTTCTACCAGAACCCATAGACCTGGATCTGGTGCCCTCATGTAACACAGGAGAGCTGTCAAAGTGAGAATGGGACTCACCAAAGCCAATGTGTTGAAAGGAGCCTCCAGACTGCGAAAATGCGGGGACAGGAGAACAGTTTAAGCTCTGATGCCCTCAGGATATAGGACCAGACCTGCACAGGAATATGACCAGGATGGCTAACCACTGCAATAGCTTTGCGTCCAAAAACCAAGTTGCCCAAACCTGCTGCCTGAAGCTGAAGATGGCTATGGTTCCTACGGATGCAACAGTGCTAAGCAGGCAGGGACTCCTCTGATGCCACACCATTTCTGATGGTGCTTTTCCTTCCTGCTCATACATGAGGCTCAGCCCAGTAAACATGCTTGAAGAAGGATGGAAGCCTTCAGTCCATTCTGCTGACACTTACACTTCGCGTAAATACAAAACTTTCATTGGCCCAGACAAGACCGACAATTTAAATGTCCTTTTTATTTTTCAGTATCTTCTAGGTCTAGCTGGGGACCATCACACACAATGAGTGAAAACTTTAGTATTACCTTGAGATGAGAAGAGTTCAGAGGATTATTCTTTTGCAATGCTAGGGTGGGAACTTGGAAGAACAGTGAAAATACCCATGTTATTCTCTTAGTGCCTTGACCATTATATACCACTAAAACTGTGGCTGTTGGCGAATGAGTGACAGAGACCAGTGTTGCATGGCTAGGGCTGAGTTGCTTTCTCTCATCTTTCATAAAAGCTACATAGACAATTCCCCCACTATAAAAATGGGAGAGAAAAGCACACATATATTTTAATCTGTGCTTTTCACTAGAGATGACAAAAGCAGAATTCCACACTCTTTCAAATGTAAAATACTCTTCAGAGATAATGTCACTGGAAATAGGCTTTCAAACTTACAATTGATGCAGTCCTCCCAGTGCAGATTACATTTATTAATGCCTCCAAATTCATCAGTTTCATAGTCAGCTGACAACCTTTCTAAACCTTATAAACTAGGTTTAAAAAGCCCCAAGATAAAACTAACCATGCTATGCAGAAAGGAAGTATTTCTTTCTATGCACTAATGAAAAGGAAAAAAAAAAATTTACTTAGCACAATAGGATTCAACAATTTAATGCAAATAACTTGCAACACTTACCCTTTTAACATCCACCGAGAATTATCTGTTTTAAAGACAATCTGCATTGCTTAACGGAGTTAATTCTCCCACAGAGGAACTGTTTTAAAAACCCAGGTTCCATTTGCCTAGATTCATCCTCAGAAACTATCAGAATTTTATTGGAGGTTCTTAAGTTTAAAACCCAGTCACTCCAGGGTGGGATTCCTTGACACAGTGGGGACCTCAGGTATAGCCAGATGCCATGGCTCACCTTGGATCCCTATTACCCTGCATCCCACTGTACCCTGGGAACACAAGAGAGAGGGATTTATCTCACTAGCTTTGGTTGTGAGATGAATGACAACCTTAAAACAACTTTTTTTCTCTTCCTTAACTCTGCAGGATATCTAACGTGATTAGTCCAGACACAGAAGTCCATACTACAGTCATGAAAAGTTAGATGAATTGTCCTGTGTCCTGGAGTCTTCCAGGATAATTAACTCTACATCTAGATGGTGATACAGATCTTAATTTCCTCTATATGTTGTCTGAATGGGGAGGTCTAGGGCAAGAGACAAAGCTTTAATAGAAGACCTTGGTTGAGGTCAGACTAACTAAATTATGACTTAACTGTTGTGTAAGGACCTGTAGAGAGGATCTAGAATAAATGGGATCAAGGAGGCAAGGAGGACCCCGAAGACAGGAGGAGAATACTCAGGGCTTTGCAGACCCTGGTTAGCTTGGGTGTGTTTGGCAGTTTCAGCAGGGGAAGATACAATAGATGCTTTTTTGAAACATGAACAATATTCCAGTGCCCCATTCTGGCAAAACAGAGCCAGCTGGCAATCTGCAACAGGCAACCAAAAAGCATCAGGTTTGATATGAAACAGCACTGTGGAGAGGCACAGATTTTAGTCAGAATGATTACATTTCATGTTTTAATCCGCAGACACTGTAAAAATAAGAGATTGAGTTTTATATAAATCTGCTGAATAAGTCCTATTCCAAGGCATTTCCAAAAGCCACTGAGCAATATCTTATGGAACAGTTATTACTCTTATGTGGCTTAAAGCCATGAAGAGTGAGGCAGTTTGGAAGTGTGAGAGCTTCTCAGATAGGCTTCCTTTCTCTGAGGGGATGAATAATCAGGGTTCACATGACACCAAATTTAAAGGGTCATGAATTTAAGGTGCAAGATTACAATTGCACTGAAAACTTACAGCTGTTTTCACCCAAAAGCTAGCTTATTTTTTCCCTGTTTTCCCCGACCTGCCATTGAATGGAAGTGAGTCTTAAATAATAGTGCTACTCTGAGGCATACTGACTATGTAGCAGATACAGTTCCCCTGTCTCATCATCTGGAGGTTTTTATCAGTCAGCTAGAAAGATATCAGCCCTGCAGGGGATAAATTAATGTGTGCATTAATTTCTTTCATGCTTTGTCCATTGCTATATAAGGAAATGGAAGTAGCAATCAGGTCTGCCTCGGTGGATGGGCAATTCAGGTCATGTAGCATCTTGCAGCTACCAAAAGTTTAACAGGTTGAACCCTGACCTGTCTTCTGACTGGGCAACTCCAAAGATGTCAGACACACAAAGCTTTCCTGTACTGGTGTAGAGTTTAAAAATGTTTCTAAAAAGTCACTTCAAATAGCAATCACATCAGCTATACAAAATTAATTGAAAGAAGGAAGATTCACGTAACAGAATAATCCTTGTTGTTTCATCTCGTGCATCAGTCAACAATAAATCTGAGATAAAGCCACAAAAAGCGTGAAAGACTGCATGCAATCACTGGAGTGCACCCCTAGCTCTAAGAATGCCCCCTAGTTCACCTTTAATGTATTGAATTCCTGACTGGCCCCGGTTTGATTCTCAGCTGCAGATTTCCTTGACCTCTCAGTCACTTTGTCTCAGGCACTTTGTTTCCACTTGATGATGATGGAATTAATTTGGCCTGTGTGCTGGGACTCTTACTTACTGGCTGGAACTCCAATGGCTTGAGAAAAATCCAACCACTGTACACAGCCTTGAACTCAAGGTCTATTTTCACAAGGCATACAACAGAAGAGCTAACAAAAATATATGTAAAAGGGAGAAAATCAAAGGGTAGTGACAACTGCAAATCTGTCCAACAGACGGAAGGTTTGAAGGCTCCTAAAGCTTGGCCCATCATTTGTTTATAGTGTGCATGTCACCATAACACGATACCCAGTGAAGGGATTTATTAGTTTCTATGCAAGGATGTGGGACAGCTTCAAAGTAATTTTCTACCATAACCACTTCAGGACCACTTCTATATCCAGCTCTTTCTATTTAAATTTTGTGTTTCTTTGAGAGGTTGGCCAGTTCAGCTGTGCTGAACCCGTCACATTTGGTCCTTTTAATTTGTAGCATAGTAATCGGTGGAGGTTTAGGTCCTCATTTAGCATATTCAACCTTGTTGTGCCCAGTTTGGTTTTCTCAGTTACCTTTCACAGTTCCCTTCAGGCAGTGAACCCTACCGAAAACCACTGTTCAGAGTAGCAGTCATGAAGTGTGAATCCACCTGTTTTACATTTAGAGGAATTCCTCCTCAGATGTCCCAGCAATAAGGGCTGCCCAACACACTAAATGTAGGTTGGTGCTGAGATCTGAGAAGTAATTTGTCCTAGCTTTTGCTAGAGCAAACAGAAGTAGCAAGCAATACGTGGCTGACAATGAAGTGCAAATGAATGTTTAAAGTGCATTCAGTATAATAGCAGCTCTTCAGGAGCATCGGAAAAGACATACAGTGTTAGAGTTAGGGCAGTGTTTTGGTGTAATTGTTGTTGTTTGGACAGCCTGCTGCTGTGCAGTAAGCAAGTGGCGCTGAAGTAAAGTTAATGCTAAAGCAAGGCAAGATTTGTATTTAAGATCACGAAAGTCAGGTAAATTGCTTCTATGCCATTGAGTGTGACGGAGCATCACCAGGAGACAGCTGCATCAAGCTCTGCTGTTTCCCACTGCAACAAGCACTTCATGCAGACATTTTCTTCTGTCTGCCTCAGATTTTCGATTTGTATAAAGTTAAAAAAACAAACTGCAACTGAATCAAAACTGCTGCATTTCGCAGGGTTTCTAAGAAAGCTCTAGGGAATTATGGCTTCCTTACTATTTTGACACAGAACCATACCTCAGAGCAGCTTCTTTAAAAAGTAGTCTAAAGTTTGCTCAAAAAGTAACAAATGTTTTGATTAAACCAGTCTGAGCCTGAAACCAAAGTATAAACTCAAGAAGTACATGTAGTTTCAGATCTCATATAAACATTTCAAATGGATTTTTAATTGAGATCTCTTCATTCCCTCTCACTTGAAAAACAGATTATTTCATATTCTAGAAAGAAAATTTTAAAAAATTAGTTACTCAGGCTGTTCAAAGCCATGCTTTCAAAGCTTAATATGACAAATGCATGTTTGTGTTCACATGCATACACCTGATTTACATGCCTATAGCAAGGATTTGCATGTGCAAAAGTGTACATTATATGTATGCAGTGTGACTTTCCTCATCATGAAAGTGGTGGTGCATTTTGTTTCTGACGTTTTCTTTTTTGTCTCTGGGACAAAGAATAGCATAAAAATGATTGCTTCCCCACCAACACCTTCTGTAAAAAAAGGGGTTCAATTTCAGTGTCTGGTACATGAGGGCCTTGGAAAGTTCTGCTGTTGTAGTGTGTGAGTTGAGTTTATTTGGCCATATATTAATCCTGTTTGATATTTACGTGCTGCTGTACTGTGGGAGAAATTAATCACACTGCGTTTATCAGAGATAAACTAATCCAACCAAAGTCAGTGGTTTAGTAGGCACAGAGTTTCAGAGGACAGCTGTAAATTATAACTGGATTTGATTAAGAGGTAATTAGCTAAACCTGTTTACCTTAACCTTTGCTGCAACTATTGTTTTTACTAGAAGAAGAGTGTCATTAGATTGTGTCTGGGATACAAGTTATGGAGCGTACACCACTTTTCACTGTCCAATTTTCATCTGTTATTCAAGGAAGAGGTAGAAAGGTCAGGATCAGATTGCTATTGTACAATTCTCCTGAGATGAGAGCAGAAAGTTTCCTTGACAGAGACAAAATAAGCCATGAAGAACAGTAGTTTATTTTTCAGTAGGATGGAGGGGGAGTCAAAAGAACACATGTCTACAGCCCTAGACAGATTTTTGCAATAATTCAACTGTCTCAGTAGATTTGAGAGTCATTTGAACTCATTGAGCATTTTACAGAAACAGGGAACAGTCATACCAATTTGCTGCAGACTCCAAAACAGTGCAGTTGAGAAAAGAACTGGGTGAATATTTTCTCAACTGTACTGTATTTTCATAAATTATTTTAAAATTTATTCATTCAAGGGAATTAAAAGAACTATAGGAAGCCAACTCTTAAATTGCTTTATAGTCACTTAATTGACCAGTTTAGATAACTTAGTTAAAATAACGGTTTAGATCAGTCTGCACTCTTGGCTTATTGATAGCATTCAGCCAAATTGTAAGCACATTTGAGAATGGTGTAGAGTTCCATTTCTTGCTTGAGGGAACTTCAGCGTCATAACAGAAGACAGATAAGTAGGTGCCCAAGTAAACATGGTTGCCGAAGGACAAGAGATAAGCTTGTTTTACAGTTTTACAGCTAAATGCATATAGATTTAATTCCCTAGTTTTGATTCCTAGAACTGTTCAAAGATATTACCCACTGACACGCACACAAAATAATTTTTATCTAGTTTGAAATAGAAGGATGGCAATTTTGGATAGCTCACTGCTCATTCCTGCATCTTCAGCTACAGTTTCCTCCCATGAGTTCGCATTACATCCCAGAAAAAAAGAGGAGTTTTCAAGCAAGCCCACAAGGTCTCACTTCAGTCAAGCTGTTTCTGGGTAAGGAGAGATAGTTTCAAAGCTTTAAAGCATTACCGACCCAGCAACTCTTGTTTTTTTCTTACCCCAGCAGGACTCAACCTCAAAGATTCAAAGCCTGTATTGCAAGAAAGGCAATTTCTCACACAGTTCAGACATCTAAGGGGAAAAAAAAAAAAGATGCATATCCCCATGTAGGCTCAATAATACAGCTGATAATTTAACTGCATTTTTCTACCTGAGAACAAAGGTTATTGCTTATCTTTGTTTTAGCCTGTCTGGCTAAGAAGAAAGACTTGTACAGTGTAGCCTGATTTTTACTCAAAAGAATATCACATAATTTGTCAGCTGAAAAGTGATATGGGAATACCTTCTCCCATCTGGTTTCCTGAAATATTTTTGATACCGAAGAGGAGAACTACTAGAAATACAGTAGATTCTTGCAAAACAAAGGTTTGACTTACTGCTTTGAGAGTTACCTGTGTTGTTCAGTCTTTGTGTGGGCTGGGGAAAGCACTCCAGATCTCACATCTGCCAGTTTGTGTGGTTACTGATTATCCCATTGTGTGGAATGAGCAGAGTTTTATATCCCTTGGCAGCATGGGCAGCCCAGTTTATGTCTCCACTGGGTAATCGTTTAAGTGGCTAAAGCTGATCTTCCAGGTAGGTATGGGAATGTCAGTGTTTCAGGCCACAGGAAGAGGTTTATAGCCTAAAAATGGTCTATTAATGGCATATTGTTAAAGGTTTTTTGGAATAGGGAAATAAGTGTTCTGACTTTTTCAATATGTAGGGGTTTTGCCATATCACTAGTCAGACTCGCTCTTCAGCAAAGCCTTTGGAGAGACAGAGTGGAAACCATTAGCTTTCCACTGGCAATTACATGTTTAATGCTTTTTTAATGGGTAGTCTCCTCCTGTAAATCAAAATAAGAGGCTAAAAGTGAGAGAGAAAGCATGTGTGCGTGTGCAGATGCACTAGTGTGTCTTCTATGTAGACAGTTGCTTGGTTTTCTCTCCAGGTAGACCTGGCTAAAATGACAACAAAAAGAGTTTGGAGATCAGTTTTTAGCATTATAAAGGACCCCAGTCCAGCTCACAAAGTCATTTTTAGAGAGAGGAATTTCACTTAACCTAGGAATTGTTTTTAACTTCAAAATTCAAAATGTCTTATTCTGAGATTTCAGAAAGAATTAGAATTGTGCATGACTCTCACAGGAGTCAAGTAAATTGCTAATACCTCACAGGCACTCTGTTCTCCTAAGGAAGTGACATAAAAGTCACTTGATATGAGTGCAGTTGCTGAAACGCTGTGATTACAGTGATTCCTGCCAAATAATACAGGCTTATTGTTTCCTTGCTGCAAGCTTTTGGAGGGAGGGATCATCTTTTCATTCTTGGGTTGGAAAGCACCCAAGTGAGAAGTGTTCTTGCTTAGGAGGAGGACTTCTGGCCGCTAGAGTTGCACAAATAAAAACAATGAAATAGTTATAATTTTATTGAAACTGACTAATAAAGATACACAGTGACTATCTCATTGGTGTTTCATTTTGCTGTGACCAGACATAAATAAATAACAGGGATAGGTGCAAAGATAATACTACTCTTTTCCAACCCAAGAGATTAAATGAAATGCTAGCTCCAATACTTTTTTTTTTTTTCCATGAAGAAAAGCATCAATTGTGTTTGGATAAAATTCTGTGTTTTTATAAAGGTTTTCCCAATTCCTGGCTTCTTTAGTAGAACAGAACAGAAGACCATCTCAGTATGACAATGTCAGTAAAGTCCAGTAAAGACATTAAAATCTTGGTATTCCTCTCCTATCATAAACATAAATGTTTAGAGGCAGGAGGGTAGTTCTCAATTAGAAAAAGTAAGGGCTTAAATGTTTTTTAATAAAATTTAATAATTTACATTAAGAATTTAAAATTAGTATATTCACATTATGGTTTTGACTGGTGGCTCCTGATTTTTTAGGCTGTGTGGCTCAATAAAAGAGCTTAGCGTTTTTCACTCATTCTGATAGAAAAAATTCTAGCAGTTTCAATAAGATAAATATAACAAAAATCCAGTGATAACTACAGAAGTTAGAAATAGACATTGTGGGTTCAAGCCTGTGTGTGTCTCTTCTCTTCATCCCCTATGCAGGCAACTGAGCATCCAGAGTACCAAAAATTTCCTATTATGTCAGCAAAGTATTATAAGATGACATATTTTGGCTGTTAATGAATGAGGTTTGGATTGAAAGCAGTAAGATATTTCATGCTGGTGCCCATTTTTTTAAGTGTGTTTGGCTTCCATTTTTCATTTAAGATTGTTAATTATTCCTCACGCTGACTGTGTAAAGTGTATTTGCTGTTGTTCAGGTCCTTTGAATGTATGTATTTACAGACACATGCTGAAATTATTTCACATTTTCCCTTGCATCAGCAATTTTGTGCTGAGTTTCAAAATCCTTGGATGCTTTTATTAGACTTCTTTTTTTCTCTGTAACTCAGTCTTAGGTCCTTTAAACAAGATTAGTCAAGGCTGAGTCTGTGCCACTGGGTTTTATTACCAGTTCATGGGTATGTCTGGTTGCAGATTTGGTGTTAATATATGTTTGCTCTGCTGTTTTCCACCCAGGATTAGGAAGTCATGAGCCTTACATTGTCTCTCATCTCTCCAGTTTGTATGTATCATGTTAATGACAAGCATCAGTTTATAATTGCCACTGAATTATAATTTTCACAGCATGATAACCCAGTTGGCACTGTTTATGGGGCACCATTAGAAAATTCCTTCTTATATCAAGATGCATCACTAAATGCATTATTTCTCTCAGAATTTTTGGTGACTTCCATGTTTTAAAGAACTTTAGGCTCTTAAAAAAACCACAGGACAATCAATACTCAGAATAAGGCAGTTTAATTTTCAAGCATTTATATTACACCTGTCCAAAAGGGTTGTGATATTTTACACACAAAAATTCAGGCATGTAAAAGCATGAGAAAGTGTCGTGTTACTCTGGCAAGGCAAAACCTATCTCCTTCAGATGTTCACCAGTTAAGGACCCTTAAATCAAGGAAAAACAGTACTCTCATTTCAGAAAAATAAAAGAGGGTGGTGTTGGGCAAAGAAATGTCATACTGGGTTGTGGATTTCCACGCAGACACACCTGAAGATTTCACATGCCATGGGTATGGCAGACAAGGTAGATTATCAGTCACACTCTTTCTTTAGCCTAAGTCTCCAAATTGGTGTGCTTCCTACCTGAGGTCCTGGTGACCTGCTATTGTGACTGATTGTGCTGGTGGTGACTTCAGGGGTGGGAGGAGGTTGGTCCTGAGACACCATAGGAGGATGCCCATTGAATTGGGGCAGAGTCTGAAAACACTTTTCGAGCCTGTGGTAGCTGTGCCCAGCTCTCAGAGAACTGGTCACAGTGACTCACGTGAATGCTATGGGAGAACAAGATGAGTTACAAGTGGAATTGCTTCCGGAAACAATAACTGCTTTAGGCATTACTAAGTGTTAAGAGAAAGTCTGATCACCCTTGTGGCTTCCTGCCTTCCATTTCAGCCTGACATGGCTGTTGATTTCCTATTTGCTATGGCAACGGCCATGCTAAGCTGCGTGTCTCCATGCATTTAGTTTCTGAGGGCATTGTCATCCTACCCAATTTAAGCCACTGAAAATTCACAGGCTTAACTAAACCAGCAGCCTCTTCTCCCTCTATAGTCACAGGGAAGAGACAACCACTTCTCATGATTGATTCATCCTACCCTAAGCCAGGGCTCTAGGATGGGTGTGATAAATCACCTCCTGGAGGTGCCTGTTTCTCTTCACAGGGTGTGAAAGCAGCTTACAGGAGCATGGAGACAAGACACCCAGCTCTCAGCTGCTGCAGCTCAGCTATATGACCTCCCCTTGCATGCCAGCAATGCCATATGGGAAGCATAAAGAAAGGGGATGAACCAGTGCACATGCCTACAAGCTCAAGGAGAAGTATTTTCTCTCATGACCCTCCTCATCCCCAGAAATGGCTTTACAAGTGTAGCAAGGTTGGAGGTACCTGTCCTGGGTTCCAGCTGCATGCAAGGAAAGGACAAATTGCATTTCTATTGTGGGATCCTAATTAGACACCCTCTCTTAATGCATCCCTGCCTATCCCCTCCATATCCTCCTCCCACTGCCACTGCCTACTGTGTGGCATATGTTAGCCGCTAACCAGCCTCACCCCACAGCAGAGCTCACAGCGAGGGAATTCATGCCAGCAAACTGGGTACAGCCGATCCTGGCTGATGCCAATTATTCCTTCCTGCTGTCCAAACCTGGACAATCACTCACTAAGTTTTGCAATGGTCCGCTCTTGAAAATCACAATATTCTGCAGCAAGACACTATGCAAACTTCAGAAAATCACTCAGCAAGCAGAAAGGGATATTTAAAAACTTCTCATTTGCTAGCAAAGGGAGAGAGCAATTAATTCAAAGACTTGTCAGACTGCAGACTAGTTTTAGGCTTGGTTTGAAGACAGCTTGTTCACTGACTGGACTTTCTGGACTACTTTAAACAAATACGTTTTGCAATATTTCCCACTGTCTTTCGAGATGGAGAATTCAGAAATAATAATAATTTAAAAAGACATTTTTAATTAGTTTGAGACATAGTGATTGGATCCAGGCTAAAACTTTGCTCAGGAGTTGTACTTGGACACATTGCATAAATGGAGTGAAGTTCAGACTAGGTATTTATGTCCCTGAGTTTCAGAGGTGTTAGTCAGACTCCTTCTCTGATTTTAATTAAATTGCCATGGGAAGTTTCAGGGAGGGGGTTGGGAGCCACTATTTAAAGAGCTGGTTTAATCTATGTTTCCAAGGCATTCTTTATCCTAGCCTGGTCTCATGCAGAGATAAAACCACTGAATTGCTAAATACAAATATTTGTGGGCTTTCAAGATTCTTTGCTTTTTACCCCAAACCTAACAGGAGAGAAAGCTGAGCAATGAGTTTGCAAGATTTGCTTTTTTCCTTTTTTTTTCACCCCCAAAAATGTAAAGACTCATCCGTAAGCATCTACCCACAGCTAATGTTTCTGAAAACCAGATCTGAGTAAGTCATGCAGAAAAATGACTCCTAATGCCAAAGTGAGGTAGCCAAGTTCCACAACACCCAGGTCCCCTAACCCAAATGTATTTCCCTTCAGCCCACTTCCCACCGTGTCCCTCCACATTCCTCTGAGCCACCAAAGTGCTCACTGCAGCTGCATGAGAACATCCCTTCCGATGGGAAATATTCATGTCTCTAGGAATCGCCACAGCAGATCTCATGTCTCCCTCACCCTGTCCCAACATAATGAGAAGAAAGAAAAGCAATCGTTCACAGATCATTGTTGCCCACAGTCATCCTTACTCATGATGAGGGCCCCAGTGGTCAGCAAACAGCTGGATGTAAGTGAGAACAGCTCCGGGGAGCTTTGACTTCCATCCAATACTGGGTTTGTCCCTGCCTTGCCAAAGGGAAAAAACACAGGCGTGGTTTAAAGCACAACTCCATTGGACTCAAGAGTTGGCCAAAGGCTCTGTTGGGGTTGCGTGGGGAGAGCAAAGAGTTTAAACCAGGGTGTTTGCAGGCTCCTCTGCTCCAAAGCTCCTCGTGGTGTAACCGGAGCAAGCGCAAGGAGCAGATCTCACTTCCTACGCACCAATTAACAGTGACCTCCCTGCTGTAATGCACACAGCCCTCTCAATTCCTTGCAGGCCCTGTTAAATTTATCCATTCTCGTGACGTTTTGCTGCTTTTTACAGAAATCAGCTTCCAGACACTAAACTAAAGGGCATTTAAATTCTTTTCTATACTACTTGTTGGCCCTGCCAGCAATGTCAGCTGACCATACATTCATGCTCAATTTTGGGCCACAGTCAGTTTTCTTGTGGTATTTGTCTGCTAACAGTGATGTAGTGAGACTGTGTGGCACCATAAGTGACTGGCACCAGGAAATGGGCACACTGGGAGGGTGCTGGCCCCTTGAATTTCTGTACACACCCAGTGCACAGGGAAAGTTACACATGTAAAAATAATTTCATGATCATAAAATAGATGGAAATCAAGCAGGTTACTTCACCATCATCCTTCAGGTCTGGTTCTCACCTCCTCTCTCTCAGAACAGCTCCCTGCTATTTGTTCAGAGGAGGTTCACAAGTCCATCTGGCAACGCTACACCCACTTCATAAAATCCTGTTCCCCTCTGCCTGTTACAGCCCTCTTACCACCCTGACAGCATCTCCAAGTGCAGATCCAGCTTCCAGCTTAAATTCCATAAAATCGAGCTTTGAACTTTTCCTCTCCAACCAACCTTCCCATCAGCTCGATTTCCTCCACCACCGTGGGTGATTCATCCACCTTCCCATCAAATGCTCAAGCCCATAACCTAAGCACAGTGGTAGGTGCACACTCTGCAGATCATGCCCTTCACCTTCAATTTCAGAGCACTTGAAGATTTAACCCTTCCTGCCTAGGTCTTATTTAAGACTGCATCCTCTTGGGGAATGTCTACACAAAGGGATAGTGTTAGGCAAGCTTTGACTCTCCAAGGCAAATGGGCACAAGCCAGCTGTAGACTGAAAACCATGTAGTGGCATTAAAGGGATGCTATGCCCAAGCTAATATGGCCTCCTGAGAGGTCTGAGAAACACATGTTCATTCCTGCCCAGACCCCTACTACAGCTTTTCTTCTGGCCTTGACACCATTTGCATTGCTGCAACTCACACTACCACTACTGACCTCCACTCAATGTACTGCTGCTGGTGACCCTGGCATGTCCTCCAGCCACAGTGTCATCCTCTACATCCTCCTCTCCCTCTTCATCAGGCATGAGCGCCTTCTTGCAGCTGTCATGCCTGCTGTCTTGTTGCACAGAATGGAGGAAGGAGTTGTTGAAATTACAAGTCGGTCCCACCACCCTCAGAAGAAAATATGGGACCAACTTGGAAAACATTAATCATCAGTTTTAGAGCTGCCTTCTCACTGCTTTGGCCCTTGCAAGCATGGAGAATTCAGGCTCATTCTCTAAAGTGTGCCAGACAGAGCAGTTTGCAGCAGATTGCTGGTTCAAGGTTTTGCTACTTAAAACTAAGGTTTTGATTAATTCGGGAAGAAAACTTTTCTTATTTTTTTAATATTATTAACCGTAACACCAAAGTGTGCATGTAACATATAAGCAGCCAGTGTGACCCACTAAAACCTTGTTAAACTGCAGTTTCTGAGTCTTCTTAGGTTAAACAGTTCACAAGACCATCTCAGTAACCGGCATGGAAATTAAAACCAATGGGAAGTTTCAGTAGCCCCTTCATTTTCTTTTTGGAGGATTAATGGGAACTGCTTTATTTGCTTATGAAGAGCTCCCACGTCTCTCAAAATTGTTAAGAAGAGTAGAGTTTCTTTTTCTTACTCCTGTCTCCCTTCCTTTTGTAGCAAGCGTGCACACACACTGGGCTAAGCAAGGGGCTATCACTGGATCTGCCTTGCAGTATCGAGTTGCAGTGAGTTTGCAGCTTGGCTGCAAGTTCAAGCTGGAACCAGATGACTTACTTCACTACAGTTTCTCATGACATCTCGGTAATTAATGTCCCAGATCTCACTCCATCTCTTCTCTGAGGAGAGCAGCTCTTATTTAATTGCCTCATAATGTATACTCAGAATGAATACTTGCCTAATTGTCCCTAGACAGATGCTTGGATGAAAGCCTGTGAGAAAGCATATAGGCTGTAACACTAAATAAAGGCCCACAAAGCACAATAAAGCAAAAACTTAGAACTCTTTCTTACTCTATAATCCCATCAAAACAATAAATTTCTTTTTTAAGATACTCGAGTAACAAATTAAGAAGAAAATTTTGCTATATCTTCTGTTTCCTCACCCCTTCAGCTATATAGAATAAGATCTTGAGGCAGATTTCTTTAATGCAACAACTTAAACAGGAAGAGATAAATTTTCAAAGCACAGTGTGATGCTTGAGCCATGCTACTGCAGTTTGTGGGATGGCATTGTCATTTAAACTTTTAATAAGCCAGTTAAAGAGCAAAAGCCCTAAGTGAGGTGAGTTACTAGAGATTTGATACCTGCAGCAACAGTGGTATTTTGTCAATAACGTGCAACCATTGTGCCGCCAGTGTGGCCACAACGTGCAAATAAAGAATACATCTTTGGAAATCACACTGCAAATGAAAACCTTGTGAACACTAAATGTTACATTCAATTATTCAATATTCAGCAGGATTCAAAATTATTCAAAAGTGTACTTGACATCACTGGTTCTGATCATTACCGCAGCTCAAAGATTTAAGACCCTCCTCTTCCTCCAATCAACAGGTGCATTAGGGTTGTAAGATCACTTATTTCTAGCTATCTTAATTTATTCAAACTGGTAATGTTGTTTCCATCACTTCTGTTCTACAAAGGGTCCTTCTGGACTGACTTCTCTTTCTGCCTTTAAGATAGGACCTTCTGGCAATCGTACGCAAAACATGGACCCAAGTCCACCCCTGCCCCGTACTATGTTATTTTTGCAGTTATGGGGAGAAACTTGTGTTAAAACTCCTAATCTGAAATGCAGGATCAGGCTAAAGACCATGATTAACTGTTGACTAATGGTTTTAGCCAAGTAAAAGAAAGAAAAATTCACATTTTCATTTCAATTCTTTGAATACTTTTTTCCTAACAGAACACCTGAATTTTTCACTTTTAAATACTTGCTTGCTTACCTTTGGAGGGGAACGAGATTACATTAAATACCAATAAAACTGCTGTTAAAGCTAAAACAAATTTTTATTTTTCATTTCACTTGAAATATTCAAATATTTCCAGGCCAACTCAGCCACCCCTCAAAAAAAAAAATGTGTTTGCAGCTTCTCAGCCCATCTGCAGAGACGAAAGTCAACTATTCCCACAGTTCTTCACAGCAAAACCCAGCCTGAATTGTAGTCCTATCTCACAGCCATGTGTCATATTGAGAATTCAGGACACACACAGAATTATAAGATTGCCCTAGCTGATCCCTTCAAATCATTGGATGGATGATGTAGCTCAGCACAGCAGATGCTGAATCATAGAAATGGACAAAATTTGGTTGTACTGTTACAAGTCTACAGCTATGGACGAGTGTAGGCAACAGGAAACCTCAGATTCAGCCCAAAGCTTGATACATGGTGCAGATTCTGATTTCGACTGTTTGCACACTTGTAGACTCTGCTGAAGTTGAGACATGACATGCACAAATTGCCACAGGGCAGCAGCTTTGGGTGCTGCTACAGTGCAGAAATCAGACTCTTTTAAACTGAATTCATTACAGATGTCTCATAATACTTTATATTCTAACAGGTTTGTTGGGTTTTTTTCTGTTTAAACTGCATGAAAATCTTATAAATTCCCATATCATACAGTTCAAATAAATCTGCTAAAAGGTAAGGTTTTTTTAACATGCCCTTGTTAACTTTTCAAGGAATAAACTCTGTCCATAATATTTAACAAGAAAACAAAACTACTTGGCCAAGCACTCTTTTAAAAATGGAGTAAAACTCATAAATTAAAAGATTTGTTGGTAATTCAAATGGCAGAAATATTATCCTGCCTGCAGTCTGTTATGAAATATTACATATGTTCTGCTGGGAGTCAAACGAATTTAAAGAACAGAGCGTGTAACTTCATTTACTTCAAAATGCAGTTCATGTAGAGTACACATGTAATATGCACTTACTGTGATGTTAAATGCTAGAAATGAGCTGTTGCTGTAACTTGGAAAGGTATGAGAATGTTCTCCCCCTGAAAAAGATGAGGATTTTAGTAGACATTTCTGTCGTAGTTGTTTCTACATATGCCAGGAGCTCACAAGAAAACCCCAACCATTCCCTCAACAAGGAATTCAAAACAATGTACGATTACCTAAACTTTACTTCCTAAATATTAACATCCTGATCTGAACAAAAAGATGCTGAGGAACACGAACAGCAGAACACAGATGTTTTTATTTCTGAATATGGAAGATATATTTGACTGGGACTCCATAATGCTGGTTTTTCTCTATACTGTCTTTATCCCAGCATCAGATCACCACCTCATCAAAAAATTGCTATTGACAGGGGTTTTTTTAAAAGAAAATGGCATGACCATGGAAAAGTGCCTTCCAGATGAAACCAGGGTAGACATTCTTTTGTCTCTGGAACAGGATAGTTTTAGAGCTTTCTCTGAAAAGTCAATTCCCTGTAGGCATTTCCTATAGGAAAAGTTATTTTGCATTATAAAGCACTGGAACAATGTGGAGTGAGAAAACCTCAGATCCCTATATTGATAGTTTGTCAATGAAGATATTGCTAGCAATCATTATAGAAAAAAAAAAAGAGAAAGTAAAACTAAAAAGTAGTGATGAAATCTTGACTTTGCTGAAATGCATGGAAAGTTATACATGCAGTGCCAGAATGCTACCTTAGGTCACCATAAAGACACATGAAATTTTAATGTCACTATCCTGAACAGTAATTATGATTTTGGTTTTGATTTAATTAAAATTTAGTATGAAAATTTAAATCTTTCAAGAAAAAAAAGGAGGATTTTATTTCAAGACAGCTGTCA
This sequence comes from Haliaeetus leucocephalus, assembly GCF_000737465.1. Taxonomy (NCBI): domain Eukaryota; kingdom Metazoa; phylum Chordata; class Aves; order Accipitriformes; family Accipitridae; genus Haliaeetus; species Haliaeetus leucocephalus. The sequence continues at coordinate 5,970,235 of NW_010973034.1, forward strand.
ACCTTTTAAGATACAAAGAAAATTGAATTTTTAATCTTTTAGCAAGTAGAAGCAATTGTGGAGTTGTGTACATAGGAAAAATACTTTTTCATAGTAAATTGCTACAAGCACACTAACCTTGCAAATTAGAAAACAAAAGCGTCTTCTAGGATAAAGAAGAGAGATTTTGCAAAGCTGCTGGCTTTTGCTATACATCAGAGCTAAGCTTCTTGGTCTTCTATGCTGCTATGTCTTATCATAGAGGGAGAGATGGTGGAGGGTTGTGTTATTTTTTCAATTAGTTGCCTGGAAGCAGATTATTTAGATAATCTAAATTATCTAAACTGTGATTTAGACTTTAATTCAGAAACATCCATTCTGAAGTTATCTAAAAGAACTTAGACAATTAAAAAGACAGCTTATATATGCTGGACATTTTCTAACACCCTCTCTCCTGCAGCATATAGGCCAGCTTTCTTCTCCACAGCAAGAACTCCTTCTCCCTTTTATTTGATATGTGCTGCTTAAATCAGTTAGCTGTTAGGGACACAGTTGAGGAGTTCTGCACTCAGACCCTCAAATAAATCAGGAAGAATTCCACCACTGCTATTTGAGATGCACCACCAGTAGAAAACCAGCAAGACAGTCCAGGAGTTGGGGGACTTCTGTAATATATCACAAGGTAAAATAAAGGCAAATGGATCCTGAAGCAGTTTCGGCTCTCTGAAGAGGGTGGAACCAGAGACGTTAAAGTTGCTGTTGTTCTGGCACCACTCCTCCGTTAAACTAAACTATTTACAATGCACAGTAGTAAGCTGCAGACATTACAGAACCCTAAAGATGTTTCTTAAAATAAAATCCCATAGCAAACACAAATCATTTGTTTCACACCACACATGCTCCAAAACAATTTAATCTGGAACATTCTACCACTTTTGCATTTTCCACTTTAAAACATTCAGCTTGGAAATTCTTGCAGTCTTTCCCCACTTCTTTCCTCATTCAGCTCTGATTTTTATGCATTGTTGAGGAACCCCATCTTTTGCCAGTAAGCCATGCATTCTGCCAAAAGCAAATGCCTTCTGACCCTGATGTGCAGAGACTTTGCAACCAGCCTTTCTATGGGCCACCATGACCAACCAGGCTTTCTACAAGCCACCAACATACCACAAAACCCACACACTGATTCCCTTTCAGACATGATGGGTTTTCATCGTTACATAGCTTTGAATTGAGTCTACCTAGAAAAAATCTACCTGTCTTCACACTACATAGGTAGATGGTTAATATTTCATTTGGAATGCAATCTGTCCTCTCTTTGAAAATGCATATTGCATATACCACAGCTATCTGATGGGCCCCAATATCAATGGCATAAAACAAAGAAACAAATACATTAAGGGAAATTATTATCCCAATTTTTCCATGCAATATATATATTGTGTTTCAACAGATAATTTTTCACATGAAATACCAGACAAGATCCAGGAATAACTGTGAGAGAAGTAGATGCTATGCTACAAATGCACTATATTTGGCAGTAAAGAGCTTTTCAAGAATATCATTGAAGAAGGAACTCAAGAATGGCAGAAAGAGTCAGAAGAAGAGAAAAAACAATTACAAATAGAGGCAAAATTATTTCAGTTTGTTGAGATGAGAGAACAGTATGAAGAATTTCAGAAGATTTGAAAAAGCTACAGCTATACATCAACCTGGCAGATGAAAGACATGCAAAACAATATGTATTGCAAGAAATAATGTCTTCTACAGCAAGAAACCCATTCATAAAAAAAGCTGGTGACACTATGGAGAGATCTTGCAAGTATCTTTTGAAATATGCAGGGACAGATGTGGGGTTTTAAGGATATATAAAGCATATGTGCATAAAATAATACCAAAGGAATTATGGAGTCAGTCAGTAAATCGGTGGGGTACTCATCTACAACCCTGGCTACTGTAAAAGATGCGCTGTAACAATAGAAGGGTCTCATAACAACATGAAAAGGCTTCCATAAGAAAAGAAACTGGAAATATCTGTCATACTTATTGCACAGAGGATACTCAGAAAATAAATGATAGTTACATTTCAAGACTACAGTGACTAAGAAACTCATAGCTTTGTGATTTCTCAAAATAATTATAAAAACAAGAGATTATTCAATGACCTGGAAGCAAATAATTGAAGGCTAAAATACATTCTTTTATACAGGATAATAACAGAGCTGTGAAATTCATTGTCAGAGGGTAGCATTGCAGCCCAAAACATACCACAAAATGCATAGGACTTCCTGTAAATAATATAATCTCTTCAACTGATATGAAAACAGTTAAGCCACTGTCTCTACAAAGTCCCTACACCATCATAAGCAGCTGGAGCTAACTGAAGAAAAAATGCTGTTACTGAAATATCTCACTGTTCTTTTGAAGCACCTGGCAGTGACCACTGTCAGCAGCAGCAGCAGCAGTGACATATAAGCTGCCACCAACCTGTTGATTTGTGCTCGATGACACAGATGAACCCATGATGTTACTCCTACAAAACTGCTAACTGAGTTCTCAGAACAGCCCCTGTGTCCTCACTTTTACAAGAAAAATTGTCAGTTGGTACCACACGAGACCATCCAGCAAAGGGTGCTCCACAGCATTTTCCTTCAGCTCTGCCCAGCCGCAGCCATTATCTCCCACCACAGCCCATGCCACACTGTGGACACCGCTCAGGGCAACCACCGCCACTCTTTCCTACCCCTCCTTTCCAATAAGTGCTGCAAGTTTTGAATTAAAACTTAAATATTTTGACTGTCTACATCCTTACTCCTGAAGCTAAAAGTCATGGCTCTGAATCAGAACCACTTTTACAATATTTTTATAGGGCATGCAACTAATTGTGTATCCCTACCTGAACAATATAAGCACTTAAGGTTAGATGGATGGTTAAAAACACAGCTGAATCCAGGTCTTCATTATAATTTTCCAGGCAAAATATTATATTTTTATTACACATTAGAATGAGTACGATAATGAAAACATCTGTTTTCTGAGTTAGAATTAAAGATGATAAGTATTGATGTTCTACATTCACCACAGCCAAGTGAATAATTAATAATGAGTGCTATGGGGGGAAAGGAATTTGAGTAATAAAATTGTTAGATTAATCAATTTATCTTCATTTTGTGTATATGAGTTCAAAACTGCCCAGATCTTAAGATCTGTGATTATATAATAAATTATAATTAGTCTTACTTCTTCTTTTAATATTGAACTTAAAATTGTTTGCAAGCATTCTGTTTGAGTCTTTGGAAAATCAGTACCAAAATCTAAGCCAAATTTATTTTACTGGACATGCATATCTCATGATATTACATGTATTTACTAGTGAAAAATTATTTTTAAAGTATATTCCAGGAATTTGGCCCTACAAAGCTATTCTTTATACATTCAAATGTTACTTAACATGAACCTTCTCATAAACTGATTTCAAATTCACTGGTTTGGCAAGATAACTTACCAATGTATTTATTCAGCAGAAAAGTTGAGCAAATGGGTGCAATATATTCTCAAAGAAAATTCATTTTCCACTAAAGCAAACATGCTAGAGAAAATGTTGCAGTATTCACCCACATGATATTGAGCTGTCACCAAAACTGTGTAATTGCTCTAAGTCTTGTCCAAGTGACCTCCCATTGGGAAATGCATCTTTCCATACTAATGAAGTTCAACATAAAGTGTAACTTAGGCATTTGCATGTTAATGGGGCTTTGTACATGAGACTGTTTATTCAGCATGTGAGAAATACTGAAAAGAAGGTGTTAACAGAAACCTTTAGCCAGAATAAGACAGGGTTAATTAGGACATATGGAATGGGATCTGAGTAACCAGAGACATTAAAATTAACCCTGTTTATCCAGCTGTAGCAGGACAAGGGAGGGGGTGGGGGAAATCCCTTCTTTGACCTACACAAAGGCCTTTTCTGCTATAGGATTCAAGGGCAATATTTTCCCACTGGCACAGCTCCACTGGTGGCTGGGGCATTTGCATGGATAAGGCAATGTGTATCCATCAGTCCTTTGATCCCTTGTCTAACTCCTCCCAAAAACCAAGGGAGTGCCAAAACGCCACTGCTGGGCAAAAACGCTTCTGGCAAGGTGAAACACCTCTATCTGTAAAAGTAGCAGCAAGATAGTTTTGGCAAAACAATATGAGGTTCAGGCCAAATCTATCAATATATGCCCTGATCTGCACATTTTACAGACATGTTTAAATTTAAAGCACTTGAGTAGACCTCACGGATGTTCAGGGAATCTAGTTAGGAGTCTACATCCGTGCTTGGGCCTTCCAGGAGACTGGGGACAAGACAGTTGGAGGGCTATTGTGATTAACCTAATGCCAAAGTGAGAGGAAAAGGTGCAATAAAATGAAGAATAGGAAGTCTGAGTCTAGTAGCTGAGTGTACCACACTTTGATAACTCTATGTATGTTTTTCAGACTCCACGGAATATCTTTGTTTCAGGACAAGATGTAAAAAGAGCTTTTTCTTTCCTTTTAAATAGACCGTGCTTGGTGACTTGTTTCTTTTTTGACTTTTTTCCTGAGTATTTTAAGTATATTGCTCCTTGCTAATTTCTGTGGATAATGATTTTATCCCAGGATCACAGAAGGAATATTTGACCAGTATTGCTGTTAGCTCAATTCTCAGATGTTGCTGCCGTCTTTTCTCACAAATTGATAATTGATTACTATAATCAAGGCAAGAGCAGAGGAGTTGGTTTCTCCTTTGTTTGGTATTTCATACTTGCATTTCAGATCTGGAAAAGGTTTTTTTTCATGCCCTAAAGCTTGTTTCTTTTAATACTCTACCAATTGGTGTAACAAAGGCTATAGCTCCTCCCTATAAACTTTTATTTCTAATCCTATACCTTCACACCCACAACAGCATGATTATTACCATATTTCAAAGCAGATATTAAAAATGCAGGTTAAGTTCCTGTTTCAAATAGAATATGGATGCTTTGCTTATCACTGTGCATGTAGAAAAGTTCTCTTTTTCAAAAATTAGGTTTTATTTTCTCTTGCCTTTTTATTCTGGTATGTGTCAATAAATGTGTAGTTTATTCAGTGTAAGCAGAACTGCATTTGACTGATTGATATGAAGCCTCTGCTTGCTCAGCAGCAATGTATCTGTCATCCTGAAGGAAGCAAAAAGACAGAAGCAACAGCCAGCACGTAGGACAAGGATATCAAGAGAGCTGCTGTCTTGCTCAAGCATAATGCCACTAAAACGTAAAAGCAGAAAAAAAAATGATTGAACTGAAACATCAAACAGTCACAAGCAACTCTCTTCTCAGCATAGAAGCAATTGGTGCATTGTGCCACTTCAAAAATTAAAAATTCTGCAATGCAACAGCAAACTCCTGTTAGGTATGAACAAAGCAGTGAACACATTGCTCTCAACACTGTGTTACACAAAGAGAGGCTGCAAGGCCCTGTGCTGCGATGCAAGGACTGACTGCGGTGCCGTGCATCAGGAAAACTGCTATTATCACTGCACAGAATATTTTCTGGGCTCAGGTCTATTGACACTTAACTGTGCTGCACCAACTGGAATCACATTTACACTGGAGAAATCTGCATGACAATAAATTATTACCATGTTATTGTTATGACTATTATATCAGTGTAGAGGGTCAGTGGCTAAAATGTGGAAAAGAAACTCTCTCCATTACTGAAAATTGTCTGTGTTTCACGGTGGGTAGGATGAAAGAGGCAGAAATGGGATAGAATAACTAAAAGGAATAGTGCGCAGCCAAACTCCCACGTATGCACTGCCGCTTATGCAAAACAGACCAAAAGCTGTCTTCAGCACAGCACTACCTACCAGCCACTATTTACATGGCAACTACTTCAGAGGAACCAGAAGCCCCACTCTTTTTAGAAAACCTTCTGTTCTTCTAAGAACGAAAGGCATCTGTCATATGCTTCTCATGATGGTGGGTGCCTCAGCTTATTACCGGCAGGAGAACAAAGGAGGCATTTTGCCCCAAGAATGAAGCAACAATAAACTTGCTCCCATTTCTTCCTCTGTGAGGGAGCACATTTCTTTTTGATCTAATGAGCATAACACCAACAAGAGCGAACCTCGTTCAAAACTTTTGCAACCCTAAGGCGTGTGACTACTTGAACATCAAGAATTATGGCAGCATTTGCAGGGAGCTCATAACTTTAGGACTGCGGTGATTTATTGGCAGCACTGACAGTTGCCTGGGTTGCTTGCCATGATACAGGCCAGTTATGTTCATGATAGATTGAGGTCATTGAGAGGGAGTGGAATAGGTCCTGTCATATATCCTTCATCAGGTTTTCATTTGTCTGTGAGCTAGGGTTGTGGTAGCAGTGGGAAAAGGGTCTCATCTGAATGTTTATTTTTGTAGCCTGAAGGGCTCTGTTCATTAAACATGCATGTGTTTGATACCTGAAAATGAGACATCAACGTGAGGGATTTGTGACTCAACTCACTGACCTGTACTGCCAGTCAAATTTCAAAAGTAAAATTTAGAGCTTGGAAGTTTTTTTAAAAAAAAGAAAAACAGAAAGAAAGAAAAAAAACCCAAATACTAGATAGAGCACTACAGGTCTTTGAACAGTCACATGGACAAGTCTTTAAAATCGGTGTGCTCACCACATGTATAGGCAACCCCATGTAGTGTACTTCTCCCAGCCCACTGCTGAGTCTGTGTGCTTTGTTCAGCAGTGCAAAACCAGCTAGAAGTCCTACAAAGAATGGATCCAGATTACACCTCCACAGAAAATGTCAACAATACTATGCACAATTTGCAAAATCAGGTCTTTCACTTGCACGCTTCTGGTGGATGGATTTATTGATTTGCTCCTCTGTCTCACACTCACATACAAATAGGTACAAATAGGTACCAGGGTCCTCACAGTCAAACATCTTGAATGAAAGATCATGCCCAAAACTCAGGACTCTTAATTTCTAAAATGCCATTCACTCCAGTGCTAAGTAAATTAATTTTATCAGCTAAAGAACATTTTCTAAAAAGAGATTACCTCAAAAGCTGTAACTTCTTAACTCATTCTGTTCTTTTATCTCATTCAGCCAATCTGCCATCTCAGAAATGCATAAAGCAAGTGCGAAGATGGTAGTTTTAGTTCTGTATTCTCTAAACCAGCCTGGGAAAACCAAACAAATTTAAGAGTCATGAAAATGGTGTACAATCACCAGATGCTCCAGCACTGCAGCCCAGGACTTGGAAACAAGCAGTGGATGCAAAACTTTTCGCCACAGTAGGCAGCATGGATTTTGCATTTCACACATTTATTAGTGCACATATACATGTGTGTGGTGAACTTTCTGCAACCAGAGCCAGTGGAGAGGCGCTGTTACCTCCAGGTGAGTGGCACACTGTTGTTTTTGCTAAGGCAAACCCTCAGAGTGCAACCCTTTTGATAGCAAATATAGCTGGAAAATAACCATTAAAATATAAGCCCACATCTAACATTTATCCATTTGGCTTTGTTCCTTCTTGGGCTTCTGTCAGGATAGCGAGAGCTCATTATAATCATCCTCTTTTCCACACATCTCTAATAGCTCCTCACAGCCCAGGTGTGTTTCACTTAATATTAATGACTGGGTCTGAGACTGACTAAAGAGGGTGGTGATCTCCCATTACCACCATCTGCTGCAGACACGAGGTGGTGAAGCTACCCCACTCTTTGCACTGGTAGTATCCAAACTTTCCTGTGCTTTCTGCAGTGTGATGGGTGTTTTCCTCAAAGGACCTCACAGACTGTTGCTATCGCTATGGCATTAGTGACTATCGCTGCCCCAAGAGCTTACTGAGGCATCGGAGACCCTGAGGTGCAGGAGGTCTCCTCCTGCTTACACGGAGGCAAAGCTAGAGCATCTCTGCTGAAATCCATTGAGGTTCAGCTGTGCCAGTGGACATATCATCTATTTACACCTAAACTTAGGGGTTTCTTTTTGCTACATAATTAGGCATCCAGGGAAATATGAAAACAAAAGCAGTCAGGTTTAAGTAGGAATCCTTTAGGTACTGAAGGAGATAATAAGGCCTGAACCTGGTCTCATTTGAATTTTATCAGATAAACAAAAAGGAAAAAGAATTACACACAGCTTAAACATATGCTTCCAATTTTCTCAGAACTAGTAAGTGGAAAATACTGCTCTGTTGTTAACCGTTTTCATATTTATTCTGTAGTATTTAAGGTTAGAGGTGGGTCACGTTTCTGTGGCAACTATTGTGGAAACAAAAATTCATTATGCTGTAGTCTTTATGTTAATTAAAATCCATAGCATAAAAAACCCCAAACAACTATTTACATACATTTTTAGGTATTTACTTCAGATTCAGGATTGAGTCAGTCACCCAAGTCAACTGTAATCTGCAAAGCAAGAGACAGACAGAGAAGGAGTCCCTCAAAGCAGGTTACCTTTCTTAGTTTCCTTATTACATGAGAAACAGGAGTTACAAGACTCTTTTGTATTTAAAACTTCGCTGCTATTAACCACAATGGATATCCAAGACTTGCCATGCAAAGCTTCAGGTTAGTTGTTTGTTAGGTAAAGAAATTAACTTATAATAATATACTTAGAAATCGAACTGCTGTTAAGGAGTCTATTTTCTTTTGGCTTGTTCATTTAGAGGTTTTTTTTTCTTTCTGGAAACAAATTAAAATCACATGCTACCATGCAAAATCACTTGTGCTTTATCCAACTTCTCTAACATTTTATGCCTTTTAACTGGTGGCCCAATTTCCAGATGAAAAACACCCACACCTCTTAGTTAGTTCCCCAGCTACTTCTGTTGCCTACTCATCTGCTCACAAAGTCATACTGTCCATATGTCCACTTTTAAAAGTCAGTGCTGGATGATAGATTTAAGCCTGATGTAACTCTATGGACTGCACTCTAATAGATATCAGAAATACGGTGACAAGACAGCAGGGAGAATCTGGCTATACTTAAAGCTAGATATTAGGGATCTTCCTATTTTATTTTCACAAACATATCCATTAAATCAGATGGAATTTGTGAAATTATGTTGAAAACTTTATGTTTGTGTATTTTTGAGAATTTAGTGCTCAGCAACAGATCCATACAAGCCTCATTGCTCTCTTACAAAAATTCCTTATTTTTAATTTGCCATGCTAAGGAATTCTGGAAGCTATTGTAGTTGATAGGTACAGGGAGCTGTATGATTTAATATCTGTAACTCAGGTTAGTCTAATCCTCATGCAATGGTATCAGAAGTTATTATACTAGCTTTCATCATTTTCATACACATGAGTTTAGGAAACCTCTTCTTGCTTTAGTCTGTCAGAGCAAGGAAAACTTTGGCGTCAGACTTCCCTGAGAAAATAGCTACAACTTACTAAGGGAAAGTTTAACATGTCCTTTGGATTTTCACACAGACCTATGAAAGGCATAAGCTTTTGTGGATAAAACAGCAGCCTAATTTTTAATATCTGGCTAATTTTTAACTCTTAATGCAACTATCAAGAAAAAGGGAACAGAGAGCATGTCCTGAGACTGAATTTTGTCTTTGATCTACTCTTCCTGGGAAACTTTTCCCTTTCTTTTGAGAATCTCCTCTGAGAAAAGGAGATATCTTATGTATCATTTACCAAACAGTAAATTCAGTAGTGATGTCACCCAGTAAAAATCCAAACAGCAACTGGCAGTTAAGTACCAGGAGCTACCCACTTTGCAATGCCGGACAGTGAAATGTCCACGTGTGGTTGCTTTACATCGGATATTTCATGCATTTCTTATTTCCTAAAGTAGGTGATCATCAGTTTTCAATGGCTTGTTTTGACCTTATTCAATGGAAAATGAGGTGCTATTTCTGGCATGCTTATGAACCTACTGTTTAGTCCTAAAAGTTTTGCAAGAAAAGGGATAATAAATAGTTATTCACTTCCACTGAATAGCTTTGTAGATTATGGGCTGAGGGCAGTAACAGCTGCTTCTCGTTACCAAAAAGGCCTCCTACCATGTGTACTGCTAACACACCGAGCTAAGGTCAAGCCGAGTAGCAGGTTTTTTTCCCCAACATTGTTTAAAAGCTTTTAAATAAAACCATATTAGAAATACAGTCACTCTGGTAACTGATTTTCAAAAGCAAAGTTAGAAGAGGTGTAAGGTTTTAAAAATCTTCTTTATTTCTGTTTTGGAAGGCTTTTTCTTCTCTGTGTTAAACCACTGGGCTGCCTTTATGCTGCTAAACTCTGGAGATTTTCCCCTTCAGTTCTTGAAGCCTTTACTTATCTCCTGCTATATATTTTTTTCACTCTACTCCACATTTTCTCATAATCTGGGTTGATAATTGTTCTGAAAACTTACATGTTGCTATTTTTTCCTGCAATGCACACAGTAAGGTATGCCTATTCCCACCCATGTGAAGTGCACGCTGAGCTCCTAGGTCTGCTCCTGCTTGGTGGAGGCTGAGTTTAGAAAGGAGGAGGTGGCATCCTCAGAAAGCAGAGCTCACCCAAAATCAACACAGAGAGTAACAGAGGAGGACAATGGCTTCCTTCCAAAACCATCTTGATGCCAGCACTTCTCTCTCCAGGGATGGTGTGAGGAGGGATTAGCACCTACATGAGCTTGCCCTGTACTGTAGCTGCTCGTTAAGGGGCTGCTGTAATTCATGGGTAAGATTGCGCAACCAGTTGGAACTAAGAACCACGCTCCTGACAGAGGGTTCATCCTAAAAGATATGGCATAAAATCACCTCTGTCCTGGGGATGGTCTTTTTTTCTCTCCCCTTTAATTTTAAATGAATGCATGAAAGTAAAGCAATCCATTGCACTACCTATAGCAGAGAAAGTTAAAGCTCTTTGTACAGATAGGAAAGAGAAAATCTGAAGCCATGACTCTGCTGTGGTTTCTAACTATGAAGGGTCTTTTAGAGACTGGTAAAGTGTATGTAAGCAAGTAGAAATTCTTAACAAAGCTGTGAATTAGTACCACTGTCTTATAACCAATGGTATACTTCTTCCTAGGTCAAAACGCATGTATTACAGATATGGTACACATAGGTGGATGGGGTTTTTTTCCCATTTGTTCCCAGTTGGATCTCAAATGGGAGTAAAGAATAAGAATTTTTATTGATAAAGCAGCAAATGTTCAGATATAGTCACTACCCGATCCCACAATGATGTTGCGTTTCTGTGGAAAAAATAAGCAGATATCATCACAAAACTTTTTCACTCCTTATTTTTCTGCATTTCAGTTTCCAAACTGCCAGGCCTTCCACCCTGTCCCAAATCTACATAATTAGTGGCATAAATCTATAAAACAGATGAGTTTTATAAAATGCATGTCGCAGTATTTCTTTTTAGATCACTAGATCTTCCGTATTTAGTCAAAGTTAACTTGGTGTCTACTCACAGAATTGGCTTCTGCTGGAAAAGATGACTACAGTAAAGAGACATGGATTGATTTGCTTCTGCCCATGGAGGGGTTTGAAAGGGAACCACTTTCACCTCTGGGGAGCTCCCTTCCTAGCAGTACCACACATTCAGTCTTAGGCAGCTCAGCACTTTTGGTAAATATATTTTCTGGTTAAAAAAATTAAAATACTGTGAGCAACTTTCACACAGTGTAAAGAAATTTAACCAAGTTACAGATCATGCCACAGCAGCTGGTACAAAGTCTCTCTACCAGCTGCCTGGCATCTGTCATGTGCTGAATTGTCATAGCATCCCGACACAACAGAAATAGAAAAGCAGAGAAGATTCCTACTACTTTACAGGGTTGTCAAGTCATTTTCAGCTCCAATAACTTCTATAGGACTTTCAGCAGTTATTGCCATGTTTTTTATTTGAATCCAAATTGTTCTAAATACAGGCCCAAATGGTTTAGTTCACCCAGCCATGACTAGGCTGGAAAATTATCGTAAAGGGTTGGATATCAAAGGAAAGAAAGAGAGTAATGTGTTCTACTAAAACAAATGAAAATTAGGAAAAAAAAAAAAAACCTGTCATGTTAAGGAAGACCTTTCAGAAAGTCAAAGTTTAAAGCCTATGTAGACAACAGAAAGTAAAGGTGACTTAGACCATCCATGCTTTTTTAACACTATCAAATATTTTTTAAACAAGAACTGAACAAAGAAAAGGATATTCCATTCTGGCTGACAAATCTTGTTTGTGATAACCCTCACTCTAATGCAAAAAATATGTAGTGTACTGTTTTTAATTGCAGAAGTCAAGATTGACTTTAAAGTTCTCTGGTATTGGTTTGGTAGTCATCACTGTAAATCCCTGTCATACATCTCTGCCATGAACTTTAGCGTGAAAAAGTACCACAGATGGAAAGATGCACCAAAGCCTCTGGCCTTCAAAGTAGACTGTAGCAAAGAACAGCCTCTTGTAAGACTCTGAAGTGATCTCATTATATTCCTTGGCCTCTGCTCAGCTTTTGACACCATTCATCTATCTGTGCCACTTACCTTCTTCCTGAGCTTCACCAGTAAGCATGGTCCCATGATGCACATGTCTTCAGAGCAGTCATTTGGACTGCCATCAGCAGCATGAGAGAAAGACCAGTAAAATGCAAAGGGTACCTGGGAATTCCTCAAGAACTTCACATTCATGAGTGAATGTTTCTCCCAGTGAAAAGTACCCTGGTTAATAAAGGAGATTAAAGTAAAATAATTATACCAAACAGGGACACTGATAGCAATGGCTACAAAGAGATAGCCAGGTAAATAGAGGTGTGTTATGGGAAAAACTAACAAATGAATGAATGAAAAGCAGATAGCCAGTAGGATTAAGCAAGAGATATTTTAAATAATATCTTACTTTATGACTATTCCAGTCCCTGACAAGGATGATGCCTTGTCTACCACAATGCAGGGGGAATAGATTTCATGTCATCTAATTGCAGAATTAGATATTGTAGAATATCTAATAGATATTCTGTTATCAACCACGGAGGATGTTAAGGAACAATGGTTACTTTTAAAACAAAATATTAATAACATCATTGAGAGAATAACCGAGTTCTTTATGTATAGAGAAAATGACTTTTAACAAAGTTCTGAATGACAGTGAAATTTCAAATGTCTAGGAAAAAGGAATATTGTGCTAGAATTGAATAAGCATACACAACATACCATGGGAAATCATAGCCCAGTTAGCATGATTTTGATCTAAACAAAATATTTGAAAGGCCGATATGGGAGGTATTCACTTAGAAAGCAGCAGTGTAGTTAATGTCAATGTCAGTTAGCTTGATTTTATGGGAAATGTGTCTTGCCAGAAAAAAATCTACTTTTTTAAACATGAGATTATAAGTATGACTGATGAAGGCAAATATATTGCATTATATAAACAGATGCACCACAGCAGTTGACTTACTGCACCATACTCAGTGCATGAAAACCTGCTATGTACAGGGGGGTTGTTTTGTACTAGCCACAACTTTGCAGCAGCCACACTGATAGTGTTCAAGTGGCTCTGTTGCTTTTCTCTCAGCAGCTAGTTATCTTCCTTCATACCATGATTTAGCGTTTTTCTCCATTCCACAAGAGCATGTTGCAGAATTTATCACTCAGGATTTCTGAAGGTAAAGGTTTGTGATGAATAAAATGCTCAGCCCTTCTGACTTCCTCCCGTGTAATTTATACCCACTCTAAAACCTTGTGTGTTATCAAAATAGCGTAAAGTGTTCTTCACATCAAAGAGAAACAAAAGTAGTTATCATAGAATCATAGAATGGTTTGGGTTAGAAAGGACCTTAAAGATAATCTAGTTCCATCCCCCCTGCCATGGGCAGGGACACCTTCCACTGGACCAGGTTGCTCAGAGCCCCGTCCAACCTGGCCTTGAACACTTCCAGGGATGGGGCATCCACAGCCTCTCTGGGCAACCACTTCCAGTGTCTCACCACCCTCACAGTGAAGAACTTCTTCCTGACATCTCTTCTAAATCTCCCCTCTTTCAGTTTAAAGCCATTACCCCTTGTCCTATCCCTACATGTCCTTGTAAAAAGTCCCTCTCCAGCTTTCCTGCAAGCCCCCTTTAGGTACTGGAAGGCTGCCGTAAGGTCTCCCCAGAGCCTTCTCTTCTCTTCTCTTCTCCATGCTGAACCACCTCAATTCTCTCAGCCTGTCTCTGATCATCTTCGTGGCCCTCCTCTGGACTTGCTTCAACAGGTCCATGTCCTTCTTATGTTGAGGCCCCAGAGCTGGTTGCAGTACTGCAGGTGGGCTCTCACCAGAGTGGAGTAGAGGTGGAGAATCACCTCCCTCGACCTGCTGGTCACACTTCTTGCGATACAGCCCAGGATACATTTGTCTTTCTGGGTTGCAGACATACATTGCTGGGTCATGTCGAGCTTCTCATCAGCCAACATCCCCAAGTCTTCTCCTCAGAGCTGCTCTCAATCCATTCTCCACCCAGCCTGTGTTTGTGCTTGGGATTGCCCTGATGCATGTGCAGGACCTCACACTTGGCCCTGTTGAACTTATGTTTCACTGTTACTGATTTTAACACTCTTTAGCTGGAAGGTAAGCCTAATGTTTCTTTCTCCCAGCACTACAAGCAAAAATTCTCAAATTCTTGAACATAGTTTGCATCTTTTCTGCATCAACTACTTTTAACTGGAGCATAATTACCTCTGAGAGAGGAAAAACAATAATTTTTGTATTTGAAGAATACAAAAGTAAAATGATCCATAACTTAACAGAGGAGGTTTGGAAATCTATGAAGAGAAAACACTGAAAGAAAATTCTTCTTAAAACATATATGTACACGTGGTGTATCTGGTGGAACTCTGTAATCAGAAGCAATAAGAAATCTCATGCATTTACCTTAGGATGGAATGGCCTTCCTCACCCCTGCCTACCCTTGCATCCTACCCCAAAATTAAAGACCCATATATAATTTTCTGGAATCATGAAAAGCCGCTATGAAAGAAAATAATGAAGCATAAAAATGCATGGAAATCTAAGCCACAAACCACAGTACATCTCTCAGTAAGTAGAAAGCATGTCAAAACCATTTAAAAAGTGGGGGAAAGGCTTGCAACCTTGTTAAGAATTTTCACGGTCTAAATTTTATTTTCTTTTTCCCCTGTGAAACTTCACCAGTAGGAAGGATTCTTCCAAAATTGCTAAGTATAGGCTGGAAAAATCAATTGCGCTATAATGAACCAAGATACAATGAATATATTACTAATCTATGTGGTTTGGAAATGTAATTTAGAAAGACATTACTAATTAATAATTCTTGCATTCCACAAAGCAAAGTGTGTTTTTCTCTAAATATCCCTACAGCACTCTTAATTTCCAGACATACCACAGCATTCAGTTCATGCAGCATGAGCTATATGGCTTTATTCCTATTGTATGAACTGTATTGCACTCACATTTCACGGACTCTCACCAGCCACTGAGTGCGTCTGAATTTCTGTGAATTTATTATGGACAAATGAAATACTGAACATGTAAATATTTATCCAAAGCATGCAAATAATTTAAAGTTTTTGAATTATACAGAAATATTAAACTTTTGGACAAATACTTTTATCAAATATCATTTTTAGATGAAACAGTTCTAGAATCAAGAATCTTCTTGAAAAATACAGGCAACCGCCATAATAATTGTTATGATAATCACTGGCATATTGTTGCAATCTATATTCATGGTCAAGATGAATCTGAATTACATATTTTCTTGAAGATTTGCTGATTACTTGTTTGAACCTGGAAATTGTTTTCCTTGAATATTATGTGGCTCTGTTCTGCACCTGTCTTCACCTTCACAAAAAACATTCATAAGAAAATATTCTTTGTTGCTCACCTGGTAATTTCATTTTATTTATTCAGCACTTTAATTAACTATCTTTTGAGGCTGCAGACAGGATTCATAACTCTAGAGATACATATGATGCTGATTTATCTTACAAAATTGAATTTCAGTGAGAGTTCTGCAGCTAGAAAATGTAGTTAAGTCAAGAACAATATCAGGAATTCAACTGAAATTAGGCAGAGAGAGTAAGGTAAAACCTTAGGAAATGTCTGTCTCCCTCTCTTTACTTGTGATCTGAACTCATCATCTGTTCTCCTCAAAACAAAACAAAACAAAAACAACCAAACCAAAAACAGAGGAATGGACAGGATCCACCTTTAGTTTTTAATTCCATATTAGGAGAAGCAAAAGTCTTTTCCTCTGGTATTCACTAGTTATTTACTAGTCCAGTAAAACTGAATTCTGCAATTCAGCTGCACTTGGAGCAAGTCACAAAACAGCGTACAAAACAGCACTCCAAGGGGCTGCCACAAGGGCCCTTGAGTTGGGTCACCTTGTGTTTTTGTCTACTAGCAGTTGTGTGCCAAGTTTGTCTCTCATAAGCAAAGACAACAAACAGTGGCAGAAGTAGCGGGGGGGGGGGTAGGTTTTTGATTGTATGACACCACAAAGAGTAGCGCAAAATGATTTGCCCATGAACTACCAATTTAAAAACCTATTGCTGTTTTCCATGGCTCAGAATCACTTGCAGCTAGGCATTTAGTTTTGGCAAAAGCTGTGTAGTAGCCGTCACTCTTCTGGCCTGGCATTCAATACACCAAATGCACCATTTCAAAGGCAATTAAGCAGTTCACTGCGAAAGGGAAACCACATGGTTGCTCAGCAGAGACAGATAGGACTGTGGGAGGAAAATTAGAAAGCACTGCTTCTCTGAAGTGCATTCCATGGCCAAAAATAAATGTATTTTAAATTCCAAAAAATATTATGTAGAAGTAATGAGTGGGCCACTGAACTCAATGCTTGGTGAAACATTCCCACATCTGTATGCAAACTATGCAACCTATCCCTTGGAAAGAATATATGACCTTTCCCTGTTGCAGTGACTTTCCAGCTGGCATTTTAAACCTAGCTAGCATAGGTGATACCTATCATGTTCCACTCCCCCTGTTAACAAACAGTGCAGGAAGCACCTCTGGCTATATTTGACAATTGAGAAAGTGATCACCGCCCAAAAGTTGAGTAGTCATCATCCAAAAAGTGACAAGGGCTACTAAATTAGCCATAACCTATTGTATAGAAATGTATTTTCTCAAACAAATTGGTTTGTCATGTTGTTAAACTTGGAGGGTATTTAAATGTGGATAAGGAAATGTTTTTATAAGTCATGTTATAATGCTTTTGGTTACCTCCTTTAATAGATAACTTACAACTGTCAGCTACATCCAGACACCATTTCTCAGTTTAACTGGCTTGATTTGTGGCACAACTACTGCAAAAACCAAATTTAATATGAAAAGTTTAAGCTGCAGGTGTCTGGGGCCAGAATATAAGTTGAAAATAGGATAGCTTCCAGCTCCTACCATCCTGATGAAAAAGAGACTTTCTCTGGATCTTCTAGAAGAACTAATGCCTCCATATATAAACAGCTCCAGATAGAATCTGATCATGGAATTATGCCTACATAAAATAAAACCACCAAACAGCACCATAGGCTCTTCATTTGTTAGTTGATCAAGGCTACAGCTGCAGCCCTTCAGATCCTTTCCCCATAGATGCACACCATTCTCAGGAGACCTTGGTGTTGGCTAACTTGCCCTGCACTGGCCCTCTCCTCACCTCAGCAGGTAGATTTTAGGTAGGATGCGCACAACCCTCTGCCCTTTGGATGCACTCTTTCCATGTAAGGAAGGTAGTAAAAGTCATCTTAAATCCTGTTTAGGGATAGGGAGGTTGAAGCTAGGCACAGTTCTTGTCCCATTTATCTACACTTGAAGAATATACTCCTGGAACATAGAGATGCTTACTGCGACATCTCTCCTCAGGGGAACAAGAGGGATTGGAAGAGAAGACACCGTGGTCCCACAATGTGTAACACTGAGCATCCACCACTGCAAGTACATTTATCCTTAAGATTCCCTGCTGAGTATGCCTGTAAAAGACACAACACTTCCAGCGGAATATGGAAATATCACTTGCACACCAAGTGATGAGTCAACAGCTGAGGAAAAAAAAAAGACCAAATACTTTCAGAATGAATAAACCACATTCAAAGCATATCACCATTGTCTGTTTTTTCTAGCAGCCATACAGCTAAACCTCCAGTTTCTCGAGCATTTCTGATCATCCCTGAATTCCACAGGGCTTAGGATAATCATTACCAGCCAGAATAGATGAATGCTGCAAAGTCCAGAGCTTGCAATCCTCTTAGACAATTGTTTGGGTTTTCAAACTAGCATGAGTCTATAAAATTTCATTCCTTTAATTTAAACCATTTTTCTCTCCCAAGAGCAATTCAGCTTAAAAACAGAGGCTTTTTCTAACTAAGAAAAAGACTGTATGTGTAAATAATGTAGAAAATCCTGTATGTATTCCTTCAAAATGGCTAAACTACCATGAAAGTGAATGCTACGTGTATCTAATTTAAGATGTGAATTTCTTTTCTTTTCTATTTCTACCTGTTTTTATGGGAAAGGAGAGAATCATCCACCCTTTTCATTTTCCTGCTCCACCCTCTTTCAATCCACTTTTTTATTTGTGTATTGGATTGTCCATAAAGCTTTTTTCCTCCTTTTTTTTTTAACTTAATCACTCATACGAAAAGCATAATCTTAAGAACATTTGTGTTCTAACTGAACTTTTAAACTCCTTATGTTCAGGTAGGTTAGAAATTAGGCAAACTGAATACAGTCATTTCTAATTAAAAATTCCTGACCATATTTGATTTTAAAAAAACCTAAACTTAGGACAGATGTTAAAATCCCCATTACAACAAAAGCAAGCACTCTTGATGCAAAGCACAGCACAAGTTTTTGCCATAGACATACTATGGCTGGTGATTCTCAGTATCTGACAACCCTGTGCTAACATGATCATTTACGTGGAGAACATGCAATACATACTTTGATACAGTTCTACAAAGTCGGATTCAGTGGCTGACTGAAACGTAAGACATTTTAAATGTAATTGACACACACAAAAATTTACTCAAATATAAGGATATATACATTTTTCTTCTTTAAAAGCTTTGATAACAAATTTCTGGATTCACAACACAGAACTGCCAATAGCTTATATGTTACAAAGATACCATCCCCACTGTTAGAATAGGCTGTATTAAAATTGTTGAATACAGTGGGAGTTAGCTCCTTCTTCCACGTCATCTGCAGACAGGACATACAGTGCCACTGCATTCACAAAGAGCCACAACCAATTTCTGAGCCAACAAATAAACCTCCATAAACCAAACAAAAACCTGAAGACAAAAATCCTGAAAAAGCCAATATCTAGGCAGCACTCTGTGGAAACACCGCAGACATTAAGTGGTTGCAGCTTGCTGAGAGAGAGACTGTTCCCAGAATAGATCTCCTTGGCTACATTTTCAGCCACATCATCTATTTACCTTTCCTTTCATCAGGGACACACATAAAGAAACTTTCTGCAGATAATAGTTTCATTTAAAAACCCTACATGACATCCAGCAAGAATTAGTTTTCTCGTTATGAAATATAAAGGAATGATAGGATGTTCTTCAACCATGCAGGAGCTCTGAGCATCTTCCCTCATTCTCCCTCCAGCCAGCAAAATACCATGGATCTAGTCAAAGTCCCACCATCCACACTTTTTTCAAACTAACCAAAAGCCTGCTATGGAGGGCCACAAGACAACTTTCCTCTCTGAGGGGATATTCCTTGAGTCAATAGCAATAATTTTGAAGAGAGACACAAAATACCCGGCTTCCGAGTCATATTTAGCCCTGGTACATGGCAGTGAAGACACTAGTCTGGGTTTGTAAGCATGTACATTTATAAGACTGTATTCTGGACTGAAATCAATGGCATATTTCTCCACGTGTCTGTGAATCCAGTTCTGAATGGCTTGTTCAACACAGATACAAAATTAATTTGGTGTCATATTTTTATAAAGAGGCACCTTATATTTTCAGAAGTAGCTTACACAAAGTATATAACTGTGGAAGGAAATAAATACCTGTATCTGAATTATGCAATCATGTTTCTTCCCAGACTGTGAAATATAAATATTAAAAGGACCTAGGACAAGTTCATAAATATCAGCTGTGTTCTTTCTTTGAATGAGTGATATCAGTGGAGTAGCAGTATCCACAGAGGAAGAAGTCACCTTATTATTGGCTCCGAAAAAGCTAATTCACTAATTAGTACATATTTTGCACAAACAGCTGGAAAGATTACAGTTTTGATTATTAGTGAATTGCCCTCTGCCTTCAATAAGTTAAACAGTCTCACTGTCTCTTATTCAGGTATCATAACCCCCCTTACTAACTGAACTACATATTAAAAGGGAAACAAATATTGGCATCAAGGTTTACATCATGTGCATGGCACAATGAACCTTAACTTTGCCCTATAATGGCACTTTATCATGTCCTATAATGACTCTGACTACAGAACGATTTGCACTATTGTACAGGCACTCATGAACTGTGTATTTTTACAAAATAAGC
This sequence comes from Haliaeetus leucocephalus, assembly GCF_000737465.1. Classification (NCBI taxonomy): domain Eukaryota; kingdom Metazoa; phylum Chordata; class Aves; order Accipitriformes; family Accipitridae; genus Haliaeetus; species Haliaeetus leucocephalus. The sequence goes on from NW_010973034.1 coordinate 5,990,705, forward strand.
CTAAATTATTGGGATCTTGGCATTGGGTAACACTCCTGCTAGCCAGGTCTCTCATACAGAGTGATCTGTTGGAAAGGTAACAGGATTCTCTGTTTCAAGGGTCCTTGTGATAGCATCATCAGCTGGATCAGGTGAGATTCCCTGAACCTCCTCTTCTGCTGAATTCCTACAAACTCACCTACCAGTGGCCCCACATGGCCACTATAGCATATGCATGATCCATCACTATTGAGTTTTCTTAAACTATATTCAAAATAACCCTAAATGGACCATTTCTGCACCCCTTGGAAAAGTTCCTACCAATCCCTTACGAGTGCCCTATCTACTGACTATTTGCTCAGCTCTGCAGCAGGAACTGCTTGGGGAATCTCTAGAGTGGATTATCCACCTAGGATGCTAATAGACACATTTAGGTACACAAATCAGTCTGGACGCAGCAGGAGCTGCCAGAGGACCTTTGAGGACCATCCAAACTCCAAAATTGGAAAGCTACAGCACCAATTAGCCATATACTGAATTTGGAAGATGGCCAGGAGCTCAGTCAGGCACCTTGGGTCAGGTTAGTCCATTGTTTCAAATTGTCCATAATCTCAGCTATGTAGATGATTAGCCGGGGTCCTGGACCACATGGAGTATTAATGCCTCAGGTGCATCAGATGTCCTGATACAGGCACAGTCCTGATACCCAGCTACACCACCATTAAGACAAAGTTAATTACAAAACTCAAGTGTCATATCTCTTGTCACCATACAAGTTTGTGGTACCAGATGAGATTAAATTTTATTAAAAGATCTGTTTTCACTTAACAGGAAAAAGCATTTTCCCCTTTAATTTCTCTCACGGTCAAGGTTGCCTTAAACTTGTCTGTACTGGAATTTGTAAGCTTGCACTAGAAGATAACTTCAGTCTTATTCAGGTCCATTTTGACCAAATCGTAAATCTTGGATCAGGACATGACTACAATATGCCTAAACTCCTTTTGACCTTTATCTCACTTCACATGAGATTTTAGTCATATTCCCCTATTTCAATATTCTTACAGTTGTTCTTCTGGTTTGGTTTACATTTTTGTTTGTTTACTTTGCCTGGGAATAAATTGAAAAATACCTAGAAATGGACATTGAGAATCTGTTGCCCCAAATTCTTTTCCCCTGACTCTGCCGCTGACTCACTGTCATGGTCATGTCATCAGTGAAATGGGAACAATGACAATAATAGAGAGAATTGGTAGCTTTCTCATGGCTGAGTGCAGTCCTTGTGAGAAAACTTTCTGTAGAATATTCAAAGCCTTAGTATTATATGAAACCACAATGTACCCATCAAACAAATACACTGCACTAAGATATCTTTGGTTTAAAAAATATTCTGGTACGTGTAACCATTAGTAGTTTGATTACTTATGGTTACTATTCTACAAAAGCAATAATTTTGTACAACAAATGAAAACCTACATTAGTAGTTCTTAGTAGATGGCAGAGCAAAGCCTACATAAATTAAATTTTTAAATTTATTTGAGCTAAATAATAATGCATCATAGTCTAAATTATAAGCTTAGACCATTCACATGTGGAAATTATTTTTACTGCAAAAAGGAATGAAGTTTTAACAGCACTTTGCATCATCAAGTCACAGATTGTGCAAAGGTACTGTTGAAATCCTGAGGGTAGGGATTAAGCCTTCTCTTCCAAGACCATTGTTTTGCTTTGTTTCAGTTTGCTCTCAGAAAAAAAGGGAGGGAAGGTGTACTTATGGAAAGACCTGGCATTTTCACAACAAAAGCTGTTATTCAGGACGTAGTTCAGTGCTTCATTTTGTGTCTGAATACACCTACAGGGTTCATAATGAACAATAAGCCTGACATCGAATTATGGCAGTACACTTGGGAAGTCTGCAAAACCAAGAATGAAAGAGCTCTGGCAATGAAGGGTCACTTTCATGTATTACAACCTTATTCTTCACTGGGCAACTGGGGGAAGGAAAAGGTTAGATCCCTAAAAGCTGAAGACAGGCTCAGAGTAACTGCAGAAAAGTGGACTCAATATCAAATAGCACTGTTAAATTCTTTTCCAGTTTAAGAAAATAATGAAGTGAGTCTAATAAGCTGAATCTTTCCCTTTAATTTATTTTGGGACTATATCACATAACAGGAAAGGAAATCAAAAACATTTGTCTGCTTAACACAAGCAGAAAACACATTTAATGGCTTCCGTTCCTCTGAAATGTATTTGATGCAGTAATACTGGAGACGAGAAAATACATTTAATTTTTCTGAGTGGGTGATTCAAAGCTTGGTGAAGCAAGACTCAGCAATATTATGGGAAAAGCAGGAAGGGAGTCGCAACAGAAAAGTTTGTTTTAATGTTACACACCTGCTATCAAAAAGATATGTCAGAAAGGTACGTGATTCTCACTCATGGATACAACTGATTAATCTTACTAGAATAGTGGCCAATGAAATAATATCTTTCCCAAATTTGAAGCAATGCCTCTGAAAAAGCATTCACATCAGCTGGAAAACTCCCAGAAAGTCAATATATGATGTTTGAAATATTTTTAAATTAAGTGTTGGCAGATATTACATAAAAACGAGTTCCAAATCTGTAAAGCAAAACAATATATTTTTCTCCCGGTGACTACTGTGGCTTGAGAATATAATCTCTAAAAGACCAAGAAGTTTTCTGTCTTGGGGTGGAAGAGCATGAACCATCATTCAAAGCAACTTCAGCTCCAAGAACAATAGTAAAAGAATGTCTGTGCAAGGCAGGTACAACACAGAAAGTGGCCAGAAAATAAAGCAGAATCACAGCATTAGAGAACACGTGACATGCTACAAATGGCACCATTTGTGTTATTGATATACCATGTGTACTTACAGTGTGCATGTATGGGTATGCATAAATAAACATGTATATGTTTATATGTATATCTGCATATTCACATACACAGGCACAAATATGAGGGGCAGAGGGGAAAAAATTAACATCAACTCCCTAAAAGCTGGAAATAACATCAGAAAAACAGCGAAAAAGGCACCTTTATGGCACCATATTGGAAATATTTCTTTAGCAAATCCACTGACTCACATTCCACCACTTTTTGCAGCACTTTGCTGCTTGTGTCTGAAGTGAAGACACAAGGAATTTAGGCTCACTGAGAATTTCAAAGAGGGAGAGAAGGTGAAGTTATTTTTGCTCTCAGAAAAACATCAAACCCCAAAAAATCCCCAGGCTGGGAATTAGAACAGTTGATTCAAAAAATTTGGAGCAGAAAGACAAATGTAAGTGATTGACAAAATCACCAGTTGAAAAAATTGATGAAACTGCAGAAATTGCATACTAAAAGCTAAGTCTTTGAACTCTATTACCTTTTCACTCATTTAAACACACCCATTTTAATGAGGTTCTTGCAAAATATTAAATATTTTACAAAATCTGTACCACACAACTTTATTAAGAGAGCCATATTGGCCTCTAGTGGTCTTTTTACTACTCTTATATACTACGTCATCTCTATTATTTTCAGTAACCCCATTACTACACTGATATTTGGGACATGCCAGCTGGACATCCCAAAATAATAAAACATCTGAACCACCTCACTCGGTCAGTAACTAAAGAGCACCCTAGAGTCTGCAAACAAATTACTATACAAATTTCAGTGCAAAGACATTGGTCAGCTGAAGAGTACCAGATTACACAAGAACTATTAGGTAAAGAACAGACTGGAAGGGTTATAAAATACACTTGAGACTTCTTAAATAGGAGGAGGGAGTGTAAAATCACTTTCCTCTTTAAAGCAGCTTATTCCTTTGGGAGTCATTACTTTAAAGGGTTTAATTACACTTGCGAGTAGCTTTCAGAAATTACTAGCTCTAGCTAACATTCATTCATGCTGAACATTACAGGTAGGTCTTTTATAGCAAGTTTCATCTTTTGTTTTGTTATACATAACAAAATGTCTCATTAAAAGCAATGTGTTCGTAGGAAATGAAGTGTGACAGACGTGTATTTCTGAGCTATTACATTAGACATTCATCATTCTTGTTCTAAGTGCATGGACAAGAGCAGTTGTCACTACATGTTGTTATCACAGACTTTAAAATATCTGATGGTCATTATGACCGACTAATTGCATGAGCCTCTCTGCAATAGTGTGTGACAGAGGAAGGTCCAAGCCACATCCAGAAGAAGTAGAGATCACATCACTCAAGCAGATTTCTTTTCCCTTTGTTCTTCCGCCCCCGGAAAGTGAAATAACCCATAAATGACAATCACTTTGGAAACTCTTAGAAAACCCTTAGACTTTTGTGCCACCTCCTCAGCTTGCACAGCTCCTGCCGTGAGCTTTGGTGAGTGGAGCAGCAGAGACCCACCTCAGCTGCCGATCTGATCCATTTGCGCTGCTGTGGCTGCATAAACCATCAGCCCCAGGGCCCCCCATCCTTCACTGCCAGACGGCAATGCTGAGATAAACTTTCCTGCAAAAAGCACTACATGTTTTGGAGTTTCCTGTGTTATCCACCAAAGTTGGATCCAAGCCCTGGCACTTAAATTTAGATTAACTGTCTCACGTTTTATTTATTTACTGTTTCCTGAGTTATTAATATAATAAGCCTTCCCCTCTTAAAGTCACCCCCCACATGCTGAAAAAGCACAACAAAGACCTCTTAAAATGGCCCATTTCCTGTTGCTGTTACTGCACCTTCTCTGCGCGATTTCCTCAGTTTGCATAAAATGATTAATTATGTGTGTACGCATTAGAGAAGGTACACACACATTGCTTTTCCTCTTTGCTAATTTTTCATCGGTACCCAAGATATAAACTACCATAAAGTAAACACACTAATGTTAAGCACTATAGGAACAGGATCTCCCAGGTCCAACACACTCTTGCAATGACCAACTCCACAGACTCTTTTCACCTCCGGCTCTTTCTGAGCTGTTAGACTTGGACAGCATTAGCGTGACACTGACTTCGTTTTCACTCCTACAGCAACTCTCATCCAAAAATTTTGAAACATTTTGGACATGTAATGATTTAACTCTTGCCACATCCCTGTGAAGTCGTTATCCCTTGTGCAGCTGGACAGAGGGAAGGCTCACCTTCCTCCCTTCCAAGGCATTCCAGTTTTAACGGGTTCGTGCAGCCAGAAAATCTGACCCCCAGCTGGGCTGGATCACTGCAGTTGGACTGATTCTGGCATACTCAACGTGTTCCTTCTGAAGAAATCGGCTGCACACAAACAGCATTTAAATATACATTGCAACTGCAAATTATGTTACAGTCTAATTAATCTTAGACAGATGATAAAGTCTAGCCAGGGTTTACTTCTAACATCCAGAGGAATCCCCAACAATGACCAGCAACCAGCATAACCAGCCGTTATTCAGTTATATATGCAGACAAGAATAGTTTTTCCAAACTCTTCCTCTGTTCTCTCTTAACTGTTTTTTTTCTCCCACAGTCCCTCAGCCAGCAGCAGCTTCGCCCCTCAAGCTGCTCCCTCTCCCTGATGCAAGAACTGGGCAACTCCCAACAATTAGAGACAATCAGCATCTCCCTGCTCAGGGAAAACACTTGCAATCACTAGTTAAAGATTGCACTCATCCTCCGGAGCTGGAAAATCTGGGCTTGTCACGTATGATTTTATTTCTGGATGAGCACCAGAGCAAGGCTGAGATGGGTGAGGCACCCAGTTTAGGTACCACTTTGCAAGGAGACAAATGGTGCTGTGAGGCACCATGATCCACAGTGCAACTGAATTAACACCTGGAATTTTTGCAGGACTTCGTACGTCCTAGAGAGAAATCTTGAACAAAGCAGGAACAATGCAGTAAAACCATTTTCTCTTCCAAAGTACTAGGCAAGTTAGTAAAGGTGAGCCCAATGACTGCAGGAGAAAGGAAATTCATACCCTTGCTGATTCGTTTGCACTGCTGAGATGTAAAGCTTATACACTGAACAAAGAAAACTGCGTATCAGGTAATAAAGAATGGATTATGGGTTTTTTTAAACCTGTTAATTTTTCAGTCCAGGTGCTCTCATTATTATTTCAGTGGCTGTGTTGTAAACAAAATAAGCAGATAGACAGGAATGGCTGTCTGAATAGAAATATTTATTCTCCCACTCCTCTAGTTCTATCAGGAATAATCATTTCCTAATAATTCAAAAGAAGACATGACTGTTATCTGTCTTTTTCAGGTACATAAAGGAAAGTCCTGACAGAAAAGGTAGAGTACTCATGGCTTTGCTCAAAAAAATATCACGGGCTTCTTGCCACCTCTAGATAAAATATGTGTGTGTGTTGTACATGTGTTTACAAACATGTAATATGTACGTATGTAACTATATAAAAAGAATGGGAAAGTCATTCTCCACCAAGTACAACAGGAATTTTTACAATTACCTCCTGTAAAGAAAGCTGTCCAGAGATATTGCTGCAGAGCCAATAGCTGGAACATCTTCAATTTAGATAATAGATCATACTCTGCCCTTTCAAACTGTACATATGTGCAGCAAAGATTGCTAAATGGTTCTCATAATATTCAAATCTTGATTCTTTTCTTATGTGGCCAATTTTATTCCATTTTAATTCAAGTAGCATCAGTGTAATTGTTTCACATCACCAAAACTGACCAGAAGAAAACAGATTGTGCCAATTTCATAGGACTATAAAGCAAAGCACAGCCCAAACAGTTGTACCATTTTTAGAATGATTATATGAGAATCACCTGTAAGCTAGCATGACAATATAGACTGCCAGAAGCTCTTATTAGAGTGATATAGCAGTCTTTGAAGATCTTTGTCACACTTACATGCTAGTAGATAGGAAATGTGTCTTTCCACCTAAGATCTTAGATGAGAGTCAATTAAAACAATACTATTGCTAATAGCAAACAAAGGTTTTACGTCTCTGCTACACCCAAGATTATGGTCCCAGGATGATGCAGCCCAGAATAAAGTTTTTGGAAGGAAATTGCAATTCATGCATTCAAATCAGGACCTGTAAAAAATTAGTTCTCTTTTGCCACTTACATGGGCACTGAATTTTTAATGGAATTCCTTATACTAGTACAGCTTAAGTTCATCAGGTGCTCAAAGGTGCATTGTTACTGAAATTTACGAATCTTCAAAAGCCATTAGATCTTGCTTTGAGACATGCCTCATTTTTATGAGTGTTAAAGTGCTTTTTAAAGTAGAAATCGCAGATGCTCTACACATTTAATAAATTGATCTCTCCCAAGTTTTAATTTATGCTTTGTTAAGTAGTGCTCCTGGCTCATGAAGTTCTCAGTCTAAATGCCTCTACAGATTTGACTGGTTCCAGGTCAGCAGATCTTTCTCACTCCCTGTAGCACACTTCTGCTTTTCATCCTCATAACAGATACATCATTACAGAATTGGGATTGCGAGATGTCAAAGGAGTTGTGCCGCAAGGCACAGACATGTCATTCCTGTTACTGATGCACGAACTATACAAATGTATTAGTTTTGAATTTTGAAACAGGTAAGTCTGCCTGAGGAGAATAAAATATTTGTTCTTCTTCTTCTGAACCTTCAGAAAGAGACAAACAATGCAAGCTGCAGATGAATAAACTGATAGCAAAACTTGCAACAGATGCTTTAAGTATTTCAAGATAGGTTATCATCTTTTGCTTGCTTTCACAATCAGCATCAGTTAGATAATTATGATCAAGAGATAACTTTTCAATGAAGAAAATAATTTTAATATAGTCTCAGTACAAAATTAGGGTAGTAGATTGCAGTCTGATTTTTTTTTAAATGATCACCTGGAACAACGTACACAGCAAAAAACATTTTCAGGTAAATGCAGGGCTGACAAGGCTGCAGGCATGTGGCAGAAAGAGTCCTTGAATTTGCACCTTTCGTGCTGCATGTGCTAATTCTCTCTATAAACCCTGTCAATCTGCAGAAGGCAGCTTCTTACAGGTGAGTTGGACAGCAACAGTCTTGTCCATCCCAAAAAAAAGAATAAACTTAAAAGACTTAATTTTATTTAAAAAAAAAAAAAAGACACTGGTTGTAAGGAGGGCAAAACCCTGTTACTCCTAATTTCTAAAGGTTTATATTTATGTTTTTCCGCAACAGGCCACAGCTGCATGCAAGCAGCAAAGGCAATGAGCCTTCCTCTGGACTACTGGGATATCATCATGAGGAGGAAAAATTTGTTGCACAAGCACTAGGAGAGGGAAGACAGCCCTTCCATCCACCTACCTGAGAGGCAGGAGTTCATAAGCCATTGTCTCTGTCCCATCTAAGTACCTGCCTTCCCCCAAACCTTTCCCAAACCCTTGCCAGTGAGTCTGTCAGGTCAGCAAGTTCCAGGTAAGGTCCACGTCAAGCCCAACTTGTCCAACCTTGTATTCTATGCAGTCAAGCCATTTCTTTGATAACCTCCAGACCTCTCAGGCTTATCTCAGCAGAAAACTGGCAGCTATTTACATTTTATATCTTCTACCAAGATCTTGACTCCATTATTTCTTGCTTATCCCAGTATAAATCAGGAGTAAAGGTCCTGGAATGCAATTACATAATAGTATTAAATCAGTAAAAAAGAGGACGCAGGGAAGTTTATTAAATAATAAATAGATGTTCTCAGGTTTTCTCAAGACTGTTATAGTTGCAGGTAGGGGGAAAGAAGTCTTAACCAACATTAATATATCTTGTTTTGCTACACACAAAACACATTACCAGTTTCCTTTTTTTTTTTTTGAGTATATTTGTAGAACTATTACTGTAGAACACCATTTCTATTACTGTATTACTTTCTAGCCTCAGGCAATGTATTTTTTTTTCCCCTCAGAACAGAAAACAAAATTCTTTCCTGGAGTTTGCAGTGAAATGGGATGTTCTGTGGTCTTTTGCTGAGCATTAAACTAGCTCTCACCTGCACTGCGATGTAGCAGGGTTGTCCTTCATGCTCTCATGTACACTTGCCTTTCAAAGATGAAAAAAAGGAAAAAGTATTTGCAAGTCTCTAACAACATAACAAAAAATAATGCTAGTAATGCTTAGTAATCAGGTATTGAGTCCAGACTGCCTCAGGAGAAAGGACAGAGGACATAGCATAGTCACTGACTGTAGATGCCTCCTCCAAAATGATGACATTGGGTCCCAGGAGGAGCTTATTTAAAGACCCTGTTCAGCAGAGCAAAATGAGTCCTGCTCCCCTTAGGTTTTCCTGACCTCATTACAGAATACAGCACTCAAAAATGCACTATGTCTCACACACAGTCATGATGGGAAAACTACTAGTACTGTCACATTCAAACCCAAAGGAGAGTATGCAGGGTCAGGTGATGCTGAGACCCTTCACGAGAACCTGCCTCCAGATATAAGTAAGGTCCCGAAACCTGCCAGCCTCCCCTTCACTTTCTGAATAAGCTTAAAAACCTGTCAGTGATGAAACTGGACATATCACACCTTACCTGGATCTGTGTAAACAGAGCAGGTGACCTCCCATGAACATTGCTCTGCCCGAGGTGACCAACCCCCATGGTGCACAGTCAGGTCAGGTTTGTCCTCAGAATAGTTTCTCCAGAAACTCTCCATTTCATTTGCAAAACTGATAGTGTTGGGACAAGGTAGGAGGATATGAAAATAAAACTTATCCAGACTTCATGATCCTCAGATTTTCAGGAAGGAGTTTTAGCTGTCAACATTTTTTGGCCCGTGATACACTGATAGCTGGTCGGGTCCTGCAGTCTCCACTTCCATAAGGTCTGTCTCTTTTCATTTCAGTCTCCATTTCTTTTTCCCACATTGGAAGGCCAGTAAAAACTTTAAAGTATCCAGGCCAAAATTATCTACTTTAGAGATAAATATCTCAGCCCAAGCAGTTTCCTAAACTGTAATTTATACTTTGATATATGCTTTGATAGTGAAAACTGAACCTTGGGATATCCTATCCCACCATCCTATTCCAGAGACTGACTTGCAAAGTAATTATAATAATTGATTCAATGTCAGTAAATACTACTCTATTAAACAAAAAAGCTCTTTTTTTTAAGTGACCTCTGCAGTTCTTTTTCACCCTGGCATAAAAACCACACATTGTTTGTTTTTTTCTGTATTTCTATCATTCTCTGTCCCAAACATCTTAAAGTACTGTGCAGACATGAATGAATTAATCTTCACAAACCTGTCTGAAACATAAATACTATCTTTTTGAAGATAAGGATGGCTTTATTGAAGTAGCACAACTTATTTTAATTCAAAATCTTCTTTTCCCATCCATAAAAACAAAGGTAAAGAAAAATGTCACTTTTATACTGGAGAGAGAACATGTGCAGGGAAAAGGATTATCTTTGTTTATGATGTGTTATTGAATTCTCCACTTTTAGTTGAAAATTTTTCTAAGCACACTGCCAAAACTATATGATGTTCTTTCTAACACAATGCAGATGGACACTGTAACATGGAAAGGAAAGAGCAGGAAGTGGCATTCATCACTGAAAAGGTCATATTAGAAGTAAATTGGTCTCACTAAAAGGAAACCAAATTAAAATATAAGTTGTCTTGTAATGAATTTTTTTCGTTGTCTTTTCTTTCATTTCTGAATCCATTTACCCCATTAGAATGGAATTACTCTGTGGTTACCTACCACAGTCACTTTTATTCATAATCTGGCAAGATGTGTTATTTGCTGCATAAAAGTTTTGATCACCAACCATTATTGTGGTGGCTTAAATCAATCCTATCAGCTAAAAGCCCAATTGTGACTTCCTGAGTTCATTGGACTTTGCCATCATCAGGCTCTCTTCAAAAGAAATAAAAGTGCAAGCAACAAAAAGCCTCGGCTTAGATGTAGAGGTGGACAAATGATTGGGGTTTTTTGATGTGGAAGAGCAAAATTTCATTTTAAGGTCAACTTTATAATTTTAATTTGACTAGATATAAAGTGTTGTGTTTTCCAGGATGTTTGACCATTTCTACATTCTTCTTACTTCTGCTTTTAAATATAACATTAGGCAATAAAGATGCCTATTCTAAAAGTAAATGATAAGAAGTTTTCTTTCAAATAAAAGGCAGAAGAAAGCCTCTTGGCACATCTGAAAAAGGTGAAAACTATTTTGAAAATGTCATACTAAGTTCTTGACGTTTTCAAATGCTTTCCCATATTCTTCTGAATTAAAGTTCTTAAGCATTTTGCTTCCACAGCAAATTCTACCTTTTCTTTGTTTTCATTAGAGGAGAAAAATCATTGCCCACCTGGCACTTCAGCAATGCTGAAGGTTGGTTTAAAAGAGTATGCTCCTGACCCTCCTGTCATTGTACTTAACAGACATATGGGATGGCTCAGGGTAAAACCAAAGAAAGTTAATAATCTGATTTTTCTTTTTGCCATCTATCTCAAGTCAAAGCCTCTGGTCCCTACACATACCTTACCAGAAGATTTTTCCATTATTGAAAGAATAAGTAGCATTCAGTGTTGCATTTACTTCTTGGTTGATATTGTCATGAATTCAAGTCTACATATTGAATAACTCAAAGAAAATATTAATGTTCATATCAATTAACTTTTAATGACTATTTAACAAATTCCAAGTACTATTTATTCTTGTGACTCACTGCAGCCCCCCAGATTTTAACAAACTTACAGCATTGGCTTTCAAATCAGGCACTGAAGGGCCAAGTAGCCTGTTGATTTTGGACTGCAAGGTGCCAGAGCATTCTGAGAAGTGAAAGGATTTATGTTCTGAAATGCAGGTGACAAATATTAGTCACAACTTTATATTTTGGACACTGCACATCCTATTCCAAACAGCCAGCAATTTCTGGGCATCTGAACAGTAACAGTCTATGTAAAACTTACAATAAAGAACACAGCAAGGCATTATCCAATGTAATAAAAAAAAAAAAGTGGTTTCAGATTGATCATAAGAAATATATTTAAACAGTATATTGTTGTCGTGGTTTAACCCCAGCCAGCAACTAAGGACCACGCAGCCGCTCACTCACTTCCCCCCCATCCAGTGGGATGGGGGAGAAAATCAGGAAAAGAAGTAAAACTCCTGGGTTGAGATAAGAACAATTTAATAGAACAGAAAAGTAGAAACTAATAATGATAATGATAACACTAATAAAATGACAACAGCAATAATAAAAGGATTGGAATGTACAAATGATGCGCAGGGCAATTGCTCACCACCCACCGACCAACACCCAGCCAGTCCCCCAGCGGCGATTCCCTGCCCCCCCTTCCCAGTTCCTAAACCAGATGTGACGTCCCATGGTATGGAATACACTGTTGGCCAGTTTGGGTCAGGTGCCCTGGCTGGGCATGAGAAGCTGAAAAATCCTTGACTATAGTCTAAACACTACTGAGCAACAACTGAAAACATCAGTGTTATCAACATTCTTCTCATACTGAACTCAAAACATAGCACTGGACCAGCTACTAGGAAGACAGTTAACTCTATCCCAGCTGAAACCAGGACAATTGTGAAATTCATCAATACAAGATATCCCTGCAATTAAAAATATTCAAAAGGGATGGGCAATAAAAATCATCCTCACTTACCTAAGACAGGATATTTTCTGTTTAATAACAAAGGGATATAAAGCCTCAGGCACTAGGCATAAACTGCCACTGCCCATTTACTGTTTGCAGTGAGGACGGAATTTTTCTTCTGCACAAGTTATTACAAAATTACTTGCTAGTTTTTCTGTTGGGGGGTGGAGGGTCTTTAGCCTTTTTGTAGGGATAGGGAGCTGTTAACCTTCCTTTGAAGCATATGCTATCCATCATTTTCTAAGCTCCCTTTTAAGAAAGTACTTTACACAACATACATTCAACTTCGCCTGTGGCTTTAAGGGCATGAGTTTTGGGGTATTAGAATTGCTTATCTAAACTGGGGCCAGAGACAAGAAACTGAGTCACAAGAACCTTTGAAAGTAAGCTTAGATAGCAAATCCAGTACTCTTCACTAACCTCCATTTCCAAATGCAATAATTTAGCCTTAAGTAAACACACTTCCTAGCAAAGAAGAAAGAAGCACTAACAGAAAAATTTAAAAGTTTTAGCTTTCATACAGAGAAACAGTGTTTGACAGACTACAAAGTGAACCATAAATGCAATGCAGACTTAGCAAATGCATAGTGTTGTGAATGATTTGGGTTACCAGGTAATGGAGGCCCTATAAAAAGATCTATTAGACATGCCAGTGCAAGGGCAGAAAGCTCATTGTGATAATGGAAAGGAAAGGTTGTTCTTCAACAAAGAATAAATGCATTTTTTCTTGTGCTCCATGCATTTTCTAAAGATATTTTTGCATTCTAGTTGTTCATTAATAGAGGGATTGCAAAGTACTGAAGACTAACTATGAAAATAAATACAATTATATTATTTTAAATTACCTAAACTGACGTTATAGCATAGGGGAAAAATAAAGTGCAAGTAATTTGCAAAGGCTTGTACAATGTTGTCAGGGAAGGAAGAAACTGTTCTCAGTCAGCTTGGGGTACTAACTCATTACAAACAAGATGTTGTGGATAGAAGTAGAGGAGAAAGAAAACCTGTGAACACTTCAGTCTGAAACTTTTAGAGAAAAAGAGGATGTGAGAATAGGTATTGACCACGTTCCATCAAATTCACGGACTGTTCTCAGTATTAGTGAAGACACTCACTCAGAGTGCAATGCCTATAACCATATGTTTCAGAATGATGCAGGTAAACACAACTTGCTTTTAAATACATGGGTCTATCTCAAGTACCCTTGGTAATGTTATTTGATTTTAAATACTCCTACTGATGAAGGGATTTATTAAGAATGATCTCTCCTCAATTCACTTTCCATACAGTCTAAAAATACTGATTAGCACCCCCAAAAACACATAACAACCTCAACGTGGCTGTATACAGAAAACATAATTAAGAATTAAAAATACTTGTTAAAGGTTCTTTATTTCTACAGTGGTGTGGAGTTATCTCAGTAGTTTACAGCCTTCTACAATTCAGTGCACAGAGCATCAGCCTAAACATATTTTCTTTTCTCTCTGTTTCCCCTCAACCTGCGTGCTGACCCACTGCTCCAGATCCTGTCCAGATCCTGATCATTCCTTGACTCTTAAATCACAGGATTTTAAGAATAAATATTCCTGCTTTGTTAGTATCTCTCTTCACCTTTTGTCTTTCTTTTTAATAGATCACTATTCTTCCCAAGATGATGAAAAGTGAATTCAGGTCAAGAAATTTTCACTTGCCTTTGTTCCTGGGGTGTTCTTTACCTCCAGTTTTTCCCCACATCATCTGCACCTATAAATTTACTTTTTGTCATCTCCAGGATGTTTTCAGAAGTTTCCATACCTTCACTAAAGCCCTTCCCACAGCTGCCTAGGTGCCCAGCTCTGCACTCCAGCATGGTCTGCCTAAATTTTCAGCGGCAGACCTAATAAAACTGATATTATGGCCTGGGCTGTATCTTTTGTCTCCAGGAAAATTATTTCTTTCTTCAACCTTCTTCAAAACTGACAAGACATTGCTTTTGATGTCTTGCGCATAATGAAGATTGCACAGCAGTGAACAGTTAATCGGGGCCAAGTCCTCTATTTGACTTGTAAATGCCTCTGGCTGTCTTCCAAACTCAGCGCAATTACTACAGATTTACAACACTTTAAAGTGAGACGTACAGTTGGTCTAGTAAATCCAGTAACACATAAATGCTGAAAAATCACAAAATTGTCACCATTTAAGTAAGTTATGCTAACTTCAGGGCTTCTAGCTGTGCTAAGAGGAATGTGGGGCTCTATACATAACATCTACCAATTTAGGGGTTTGTGTGTCAGCTCCTTTTAATACTGGGGACTTACCAATGGAAACACAAGAAAATGTTGTCGTATTCCATACAACAGACAAAGTAAAATTTTGTGCCCTCCGGCTATGGTCTATATCACATCAAATTTCTTCCACAGGGCCATATCAAGTGTGTTTGCTATGTGACCTCTTCCTGCTTAGGAAGGAAATTCTGTCATCAGACTTTTACCTTGACTTCAATAGACTTCAACAGGAACAGTGTGTTCCCATCCAAAGCAAAATTTCGTCCTCACAATTTGCTCTGTTTCTTTTCAGATTTTGGAGACAGCATTGATGCTGTCAATACAAGGAAAAAAAAAAAAAAAAAAAAAGAAAAAAAAAAAAAGGGAAAATGTAAAAACAGTGCCAAGCTTTGCCTGAAAATTTAGCAGATTATAGTATGCAACAGCTTGGATTGGGTATGTGTTAGAACTGTGAACAGGAATCACTACAAAATGAAAAGCTGAGAGAGAGTTATTTGGGGAGGTGGGGGAAGCTAGACTAATGGACTTAATAAAAATATTTTGCAAAATGTGTATTGCACTGAGGTCCATGCCACCACGGCAAGACTGCTTCTAATAGTCGAGCTAGACTTCCTCGTGAAAGCTTTCCTACATCAGTGTTTCACAGGGTACTTAGTACCACATGCACAGGTAGTACTCCTTCTTCAAACTGGGAGTTTGGGTATGAAACCTGATGGAAATTAATATCCCCAGAAAGGACAAATAACCCTTTGGCTTTGTACATTAGTCATTCAGGGTGTAACCTGCAGAGACTTAGATTCCCTACCTTTGCCATAATCACCTTTAAACAGAAGGTCTTTAGTATCTCACTCAAATGAAACAACTCAGCTATAACAGGCGAGACATAAAGTACTATTATGGCTTTCATCTTAATGACTCCCTTAGTTCTTGCTCCTTTTCATTGCAGCGATAAGTGAGTATGTTCAACATCCTTTTATTAACTACTCACTCTGGGAAAGAGTGAAAAGGTTTTTTGCAGCTGAAGGCTAAAGTCTGTTCTTGTTGGGAAAGAGAAGTAAAAAGAAAAGAAAGTATCCGATGCTAGTGCTGTCTTTTTTTCAAGCACACTTCTTGTAAACAACAGGCATCCATCAGCCGTTTCAAGAGCTGGCAAAATTATATGGCTGTTGTGTTCCTTAAAGTGCTGCTCTTAGGGTCTTTTGCTCAGGAAACCTCAGCAATGGTGCAGATCTGGGCTGATTAAGGAAAAGTCTTTCAAAGCAGGGAAAGGAACAAAGACAAGTATGGGCTTGTGTCCTGGTTTCAGCTGGGATAGAGTTAACTGTCTTCCTAGTAGCTGGTCCAGTGCTATGTTTTGAGTTCAGTATGAGAAGAATGTTGATAACACTGATGTCTTCAGTTGTTGCTCAGTAGTGTTTAGACTAGAGTCAAGGATTTTTCAGCTTCTCATGCCCAGCCAGGGCACAAGAAGTTGGCAGAGGACACAACCAGGGCACCTGACCCAAACTGGCCAAAGGTGTATTCCATACCGTGTGACGTCCCATCTAGTTTAGGAACTGGGAAGGGGGGGGCAGGGAATCGCCGCTCGGGGTCTGGCTGGGTGTCGGTCGGCGGATGGTGAGCAATTGCCCTGTGCATCATTTGTACATTCCAATCCTTTTATTACTACTGTTGTCATTTTATTAGTGTTATCATTATCATTATTAGTTTCTTCTTTTCTGTTCTACTAAACCGTTCTTATCTCAGCCCACGAGTTTTACTTCTTTTCCCGATTTTGTCCCCCATCCCACTGGGGGGTGGGAGGGAGGGAGTGAGCGGCTGCGTGGTGCTTAGCTGCTGGCTGGGGTTAAACCACGACAGCTTGGAAGAAAGAGAACAAACAACAGCAGGCTGTCAGGACTACATGGTCACTACCCACCTGTTTTTTAGGATGCAGCCGCTTAGGTATTCTTCCTGGGCTGAGGATGATGAAGTCCCAGCAGTATCATACT
Source organism: Haliaeetus leucocephalus (assembly GCF_000737465.1). Classification (NCBI taxonomy): domain Eukaryota; kingdom Metazoa; phylum Chordata; class Aves; order Accipitriformes; family Accipitridae; genus Haliaeetus; species Haliaeetus leucocephalus. Next base: position 6,007,496 of record NW_010973034.1, read on the forward strand.
GGAACACAGAATCCCATGATTTGATAGAAATAGCAGCAACAGTGACAAAATTTACATCTTCCCCAGCAAACTAGCCTTTGGCTACTGCTGCAGCACAGATGTCCACCACGTGGACACACATCGAGCCATGCAACTTGTCCTCAGAGCCAGAGAACAGGCCTTGGCCAACCTTATTTAGTGGTAAAGACACAGCTGTCTTCTTTTTCATAATAGTTAGGAACATGCTATGCTTGGTTCAATTGTGCCTCATCTCCCACTCTTTTTACATCAAATACAGTCTTAATATAATCCTTCAATAATGTCAGTTCATAATTTTATTGAGATTTCATACTTTTTCCACATAAATTTTACAAACAATTTGTTTGCAGTAGTCCTAGTCAATGTTTTGTTACCCTTGACAACAGCTCAAAAACTACTTTTCCAAATTTCCTAGCATTTTCCTTCCCTTAACTCAGAGGAGCCCAGGTGATGTTCTGTAAAGCAGAGGGACCATTTGGCAAAAGCAGTAAAAACAAGAGTTGGCAACCAACTGCCAGCAACAGAAGGGACCTTTCAGTAAACATTTTTAATATATTCATAAATTGCCAAACCAAAAAGAGAGAGAAAAGTGCAGTTAGAGTTGTAATGCCCTGGAGAATAACAGTTTGATTGTTATTTACAGGACAAGAAGGATGTGGCTAGAGCTGTGTTACAGAGCATCTAAAGTTCATTGCTTTTGTCCCTCGGATCTCACTTACTTTTACAGGTTGTCATTATAGACATTCACATACCAACAATCTGATAGTAAGTATGTACTTCTTTCAGGCAGAAACTGCTACATTTTGTTGATACTCCCTCATAGTGAAGAATTTCCTCATTTAAAAAAAAAAATCAACTTGGTTTCAAAGCCTGCTGTACTAAACCTATTAGCTTGTATGCTCAGTAGATTATACAGTACGCCAAATACAGAGTATTGCTACATGCAGATATCAAACCTCAGGCTACATTTTAATCAGAACCAAATACTGCAACACCAATTGCATGGGAGGAGAAAGAAAAATTGCAATTTTCAAGCTAAAATAGCTCATTCTTCTCATTGATGTCTTGTGCTTTAGGCTTATAAACTGACAGTGATGTCAGTGCAGTCATTAAATTACCAAGTGAGAGAAAACTTCAAAACTCAGCAAGAGGCCCTTAGGAAAGGGATATAATTGCCAAATTAAAACCTCCACTCCCACTTTCTCAGCCACAAAGAAAGCAGGATGCTCCGGCTCACTAGTCAAAATGCTTCCAAACAAGAAGTACTCAAAAAGAAAAATCAAAATACAGTAACATTAGCTTCTGATATCTATTCCCATCTCCACTCAAAGAAGGCACTTATGATCTTATTTCCCTATGAAGGAGTTGGAACAATAATTTTAATTAGTCTGTCCTTCAACCACAGCAGAATAACATTTTTCTAGCATTTAAAAAAAGAACCACAACCCATCTAAAATTACAGCTTGTCCAGCAAGAAATAATCTGAGACTACTGAACTGCAGCAAAAAAAAAGTCCAGAGCGGGTGTTAAAATTAATACAGGAGAGGCAATGCTGCTCCTAAAACATGAGAATGTACAGTCCAGAGATGACAGAGTCTGTGCTTTTGGGGGAGAAATCATCAACAGTGTTCAGTTATGATCCTATTTTATGTCGTTTCTATTTCATTTTTTTCTCCTGAGTAATTTAAGCTGTAACAACGACTGGCTCTAAGGAGCTGCAATGCATGCCAGAAGGTTAACTCTTCAAAAAAGAAAAAATCCAACTCCTCTGATAAAAGGAGAGGCCAAATAAATTAAAATTTTGGCAGACATGTGAAGAATAGGCCAAATTCATCCTTGGTGTAACAATAGTCTACTTCACTAGCATAACCACAGGAAAGAATATGAATCATTATTTTAACCATAATGAGTAAAATGTGTTCTCATTTCACTGAATTACAATTGATTCCACAGCACTTGAGATATTGGGGGTGGGGGGAAAGTCCAGCACTCTTGATTTAATGATAATATACATCACTTTCACTAAAGACAAATGCAGTCATGGTTTATGTTTTGAAGATATATTTAGTAATGAACATAGGCACTGGAATGCAAGCCCAAATCAGTATCCCCAAATTGTCACACCATGTATTGGAAAAGCACTGATCTGGACCCAGACTGAAACTTCACAGCAGCTCACTTCCCTGGGAGAAGCCAATATTCCATTCCTGCACACCCCTCTCGCTAGCTCAGGCACAGAGATACTCTGGAGGCAAACAAAAGCCATAGCTGCAAATGCAGGGTAATTGCAAACATAGCAAGACATGTTCTTACGCACAGAGAAGATGGATTTAAAAAGCTTGGGTCCTGCAATTCAACCAGAAACACTGATATGTACAGGACTGAACTTCAGTGCATTGAAATACTGCTATAAAAGCAGTTAAAAAAAAAAAGTTAAGCCACAAGTGTAGACCAGCATTTTATCTAATCAGCTGCTAATGCTTTTTCTGCTCGGACAGGGTTAATCAGACATACATAAAACTATTTCCTGGCACTTTTGGAAAGCTTCTCCGGTGATGATTCCAACAATATGAAAGGTTTCAATTTTGCAGAGTTTATATTGGCCTAAAGTGTACTGAATTTTATTTTATCACACCCTGTGGGACACATTCACTCAAAGTCTTTTTTAAGACAGCTTAGAGCAAATCTAGCAACCCAGTCTGCCTCTCATCTATGAACATTGAAACAAAGATTAATAAAGAATTAAGCAATGAAGTAGAAAGAAAAACTTAGAATAAGTATGTTTTGTAAAAACAGCACAAGTATTTACTTTATTTTGCACATGCTTTACAGGGACTTTTCTGATCAGGCTTAGACAGCCAGGAGTGTTGCTAATTCCAAGGAATACTGTACTAAAACAATCAAGCTGTCTCAGGAAAATGCAACCAGAACAGCATTACTGAGGTCCGGTATCAAAATCATGAAATACAACAGATGAAGAACCGTGGCAGGCAGGAAACTTCTGCCATTGGGAAGATGCAATGAGCACGTGCCAAGGCTCCCCACGCCCAGTCCCAGCCACTCTCCCAGACAAGTTTTGCACGGAGCTCCATGTCCCTGTGATTAAACTGCTTGTAGTGGCTTAACACTAGCTTTGGTCTCTCTGTCTAAGCAGGAAAAGGCAAGCAGATGTCAGTGGCATTAGAGCAATCGAGGCAAGAGGTCCATCGAACCAGCCCAAGGCTGCATGCTCGGCTACTCCAGCACCTCGTCCCTTGCCACTTACATTGTCTGAACAGCAAAACAGCTCTCCTGTGCTCAGAAATAAATGGAACCACAGAAGTCATGCTGTTGGGCCGGATGGCCACTTCTGATGAGACTATGACAGCCGCTGTTACAATGTAGAGCAGCTTTAAAATATTTGTAGATCATCACTTTTGCACTTACCTTATGGTGGTTTTATATCTTTAAAGCAAAGCGTAACGAAGAACTGATATACAAGGTCTCAGTTCCACACTAGAGGCCAAGGTTATATATGTCTTTTACAATAAGCTTAGACACGCCTAGAAACAGTTTTTTAAATTACTGCTTTTTTACACATGCTTCTATTTTTAGATTAATCCCCATGAAATTAAGCAACTGTACTGTTGGGAAGAAGGTGAACAATTATCACAATTCCACATTTTCTACACACAGATGTAAAGCCAACTATATAAGAGCCCTATAGGGAAATGCTGAATATATTTTTGCCCTATAGGCGAATCCCAAATATAACTTCTCAGAAATCTGTTTAAAGCATTTTCTTCTGCATACAGTTGAGTCACTTGAGGTTTATTTGTTTCAGTGAACTACTTAATTGGGCAGTTACCCCAACACATTAATTAGATTAAGTCATTTACAGAGCAAATTTTATTCCTCATTACTTAGTAAGTCATAAAAAGATTACAGAGTACTGCCCTGGTGTTGCTATATGAAAGGACTTAGGTGCATTGCCTGCACAGCTAACATGACTGAAGCAGGTGAATTGTGGGATGGTATGGGGATAACAGACTGATCGTTTCATATGTGTCACTCCTTCCCCATGGCCAGCAGAAAATACGTGGCACAGAAGAGTAAAAACTTTCATACACGCCTGGCTGCTGTAACATCCATCACCTTGAACTGCGGGTATTCCCAATACATTGTGGGCAGGGCGGTCTAAGCAATGCCAGGAGCCCCTCCTCACTAAGCAGTTAACAGCGGGATGACAGCAGAGCCAGGCCACTTCTTCATCCTTAGTCCTGAGCTCATCCTAATCTCAGCCCCAACACCTGGTACTTCACACTAGCAAATTTGAAGAAAGAAGCATATGCCATAGTGTTTTATGAAATATACCCCCTAATGGACACATAGACCTTACAATACGCTGGCTCAGCAGCTTACTGAGTAAGGTAAGGACTAGCAGAGCCTGCAATGACTGCGCAATAGGCTATACAGAGTCGTAATCATCCTTTACATCACCCTTTAAGAACCAGGTTCAGTCCAAAAGGGCATGACCTTTGTATAACTTTCTTAACTCTTGCTATGTTTTCTGGCAAAAAGTAAACCCTGCTGTAGCTAAAGCATTTCCCTTCCATTAAGCCATACAATACCATTGCATTGTCTCATAAATGTTTCTTCAGGGCTGCTTTGAGCACTTCATCTCCAAACAGTTTCCATTCTTGAATTGCAGTATAAAGCATTCTGGACCAGCTGCCTGCTTTGCAGATCATTCTCCAAAACTGCAGGGATCGTGCTGTACAGGTGCAATGGGTGACATTTGCTCATGAAAAGAGATTGCACAGTCAAGTTCAAGAATCTGAATTCAAATCTGCAAATGGGTTTGAGCTGCTGTTGACAACCAGGTAGAGAGAAATCAATGTCAGAAAATCTGCAGCTGTGGAGAGAGTGATCTATATAGGCAGACATGAAAGCAGTCTTTATCCCTCAGTTTTAGCAAACTGCTGAAGTTGCTGATCTTCAACCTGGCATAGATATCCATATTCAACTCCCTGAAGTATTATAAAGATTTTTTCTCAATAAGAATAGGTGAAAGGAAGCCCTTTGCCTTTCTAAAGCCTCTAGAAATAGATATGAAAGAGAAAAGTGGCCTTTTGAACTTTAAAAGTCATGTCAGAAGCCTAGACCAGTGCCAGACCTTCTGAAATGTGAATTTTTCCACAAGGAGAAAGAGGGTCTTTCAGGAATGCATCCCATCTCCAGCTTTGCCCTGTTTCAGCTGCTGCTAAGACACTGTGGGATTTTATTTTTTTTTTTTAACACTCCTCCAAGTTTATACTCATGGCTCTCCTGTGTCCCTGGAACACGTAGCAGTTATGGAACAGACTTGTCTTCCCAGATTCCTCAGACTGAAATGTCTAATAATGGTTTTTAGTGTTTTGTTTTCTTAAGCTCATGTTGGAACTCCACAGCCACCCTTTGGGCTCAAATAACATTTTCTGCACTTGGAACCAGGGACTCTGGCTGCTAGACATGGACTTCGTCACCAAAGCAACTTCAAATGCATAAGGCAATAGATGTAGACTGTTTCCCCTTGTCCTTAATGATATGACAGTCAGAGGAAACAAGCCTCTTAGGGAATAAGAATTGCTGTCATACAGAAAGGTGACAAGTGTTAGGTGGTTTATTTAGGACTTGTGTTAAATAGGCATCCCAATATTCAACATTACAGGGCTGCATTTGTTTTCCTTCAATGTGTAAAAATATGAATAAAGTTCTGTGTGCATATGTATCAGCTTCTGTGTATTATTACAATGGTCTCCATATCTGGTGTTTTTTCAAGAAGACACCTCATTTCTATCCTTTTTGAAAATCATGACTTACCACATGAAAAATATTTGTTCTTTCTATATTTAGCTGTCTCTGAGAAAAGAAAAACAAAAAATAAAACAACTTAAGATATTATTCTCAAAGAGAACTTTGTTACTGAACTTCTATTACTGCTTTGGAAAATGCTTGGTTTTAACAACTTGTCCTGTGCAAACATCTGCCTGTGTAAACTAGGAATTGTCTAGATCCCCTGAATATTGCTAGGTAGCTCACAACCACTACAAAAATGTTTCAAACAGTAGACTGGCTTCTGTGAAAGAAATTTTAGTCTTGCAGGTTGTAAGTATTAGTGGAGTGTTCCCAGGAACAGTGATGGGGGAATATTATGGGTGTTCCTACTCCTTGCCATGAAGGAAGTATTTGAGAAGTCTCTTTCTCCAGCTACTCAAGAAGAAGGTAGCAAAAGGGAAAAAGCTCAGCGAAGGCAGGGACACAAGAGGTTAAGTAAGCAGAGACAGAAAATGTAATCCTGTTACTGCTGTGGCGTTTTCCAAAAGGACCCAGGGAGCTTGTCTCCACCTTAATTCTCGGTTCCTGCCCCTGCACTGGGAACTCAGCATAGTACTCGTTTTTCTCACCTGGCATGCAGAATGAGAAAATTCAGGAAGGTCCCAGAGCTAGGTGTTGTTTCCACAACCCTTCTGGTCTACCTCACACATGTCAAATCATGGGGCCAGCCTCATTTCCCCCATTGACGCTGGGCTCGATGCACCCTGGCTGAGATGACAACTTGTGAGCATTCCCCATGCAAGTCTGCTTGCAGCAGTGAGAGGAAACCTGAAACTATGCCTAAAACAATTAAAAACATTAAGTACATAAAATACTTCTATATAAAGTTAATTTGTTATATACCATCAAGATGAAAAGTTAGGGTAAAAATAAGCCTCAAAACTTGAGTCCCATTGTATTTATAATGTGAACTGTACAAGTTCCAGAGCTCAGAAACATCCTTATTGCAGCTCCGTTAAGAGGGAAGAGATCAAGTATCAGAAGAATATCCTGTCTAGTCAAGTCAAGGTTTAGATAATGTTACCAATAACAGTTCTACCACTCACTTCTTGCATTGAAAAGGAAAGATAATCATACGTTACATTAATTATTCTTATCAATATTGTCCTCAACACTTAGCTAAATGGTCCCAGGCAGAACATGCTTTTTTGTTATATGTCTGTTCAAGAAAAGCAGGAAGCAATGAAAATAAGTAGAGGTCTAGAAAACATGCAAGGAAAGAATGAAAAAACCTGAAGTTGTTCAGTCTAGAGGAGACTGGTGGGAAACATGGCAACAGTCTTCAAATGTAAAGCAGACAAATGGAAAAAGGAAAAGAATCAGATTTTCTTTATTTCCTGATGGATGTGATAAGAAGTAATGATTTGAAGTAAAGCAAAGAAGGTTCAGCAGGATAAAGCTCTAGCATTATAATGTTCCTTCCTCCACTTGGAGGGAGACACTGAAATATCTCTAGAGCTGTGCCTACACTAGTAAATAAAACAGTGTTCAGGAATATTCCCAGACACTGGTATTTCATCACTGGCACTGTCAAACCTTCAAACCAGGGTACCTGGCATGCCTCTGTCCTGTGCCAGCCAAGATGCTCACAAATCACTCCAGGAAGCAGCACTCACGAGATGGCTTGTCCCAGGGGCCATTCCCATGCAGACCCCCAAAGCGCAGTTTGCTCAGGGACTTTTCCATCGCACTTATTCTCAGAGCCCAATTTTGCTGGCATTGTAGCCCTACACTCTTTATTTCAATTAATAGTTTGGATAGTGGGGTGGTGTGTCTTCAAGATCTCATAATAATAGAGCACTTTCATTTCACCAAGTGGTTTCCTCTTGTACTAACTAAGAAGCAAGAATCACATAAGTGCATATGTACCTGTTGTATGCAAGGAGTGATCACACAGGGAATACAGTTAAGGAAGAACAAGGACTGAACTTAGTGAAGTATATGTTCCATATAATGCTGTTACCTTCCAGCATCATCCATGTGTGAATTCTGCACTTCTTTAGATATGTGTGGTACTGATTGCTTTTTAGAAAAAAAGTGGGTCTAGAAGGCCCATGAGTCTATTCAAATGGAGAGCTGTAGCAAGTAGAAGTCACTTTTTTTACATTCTTTAGCTAAACCTCTGAGCACATGTACTGTACAGAACTCACCTGAAATCTTTTGTGGATTGTGATTTTGCAAGCTGCTTTTTCCTTTCCCCATAACTATCTGCTTCCCCAGCCATGGGAGACTCAATCACTGTCTTTGCAACATAACAGCCTCAGACGAGGAAGGATGGCCACAAGAGACCCAACTTCACCGCTCTCTCTGGATTCTGGCCCTCCCAGGAGCCACCCTGGGGGTGCAGGTGCAAGGACAAGAGGCATCCGCAGCTTACCTTCAAGCCAGGAGGACTGCCAGCCAAGAAGAAAAAGAAATCCCTCCATCCCTTCAAACTTGAGTGCCTTTTGACTTCTGGAGAACACCTGCATTCTCTCAAACATAGGCTATGTGACGCCTAAACAAAAGCAGACAAAACCAATGAATAGAAAACAGTTATTGCTTGCTCGTAGGTGAAAAAACTGTCACTCGCTGCTGTTTATTCTTACTTATTATTTCTGCTTATTTTATCATAATTCTTTGCCTTTTTATTTCAATAGTGCATGCACAAAAAGAACATCTGCTTGGAGAAGGAGTTGCTCTGATTTATGCTAAAGTTGCCCTACTCTAAAAGCCGTTTTATCAGGGAGCTATAATCCTAAATCACATGGCCTTTTCTGATACACTTCATTAGAAGAAGACATAATAATTTATAGCTGACCACTGTGGTGGTGCATTTTTGCCCCGTGACAACCAGACACAGAAAAAAACCTTTTTCTCATCTAGTAACATTAACATTTTGGATGTTTTCATCTTCTTTTTTCAGGGAGGAAAGGTAGAATTTCACAGTCAAAAAAAGCTGAAAAAATTATATTTTCCAGGTAAGTAGAAACATATGTATTGTTCACCACTCTTTTAACCTCAACTGTATTTCCCCCTTATGTCACATTTTTAAACAAAACAATGACCTAAAAAGCCAGGTTTAAGTCTAAAAACAGAATGTCTCATCAATTTTAAATTTTCTCTCCCCCAAAACATTTCAGGCAGTGGGATCCATCTAAGCTGAACTACTCCCAACAGAAAATCTCAGTTTCCATATGTCAATGAAGTTTCCTAAATCTACACTACTTTATTGCAGGAGTAGACGACACTCCACCCTACTCGTCAGTGCAGACTAATGAACAGGTCAGGCTCTACCCCATCCTAATCCTGCTGCAGCATTTGTGAACCATCTGTACAGAGAGGAAGCAGGACGAGTGAACACAGCTGTCAAGAGAATTTGTGTTTCCCTCTCCTTACTCACACCATATGCATCCCCAAATCTCAAAATAGCCTGTCAGATCCACAAGACGCTTTGTTCCTTGCTTGTATTGTCCTCTCTGGAGCAGGGATGCTGAGTGAGACATGGCCTTCGGGATTAGAATGACTGTTGAATAATTAAAAATGCCTAAATGGAGGGAGGAATGTATTTTACACTTATACAGGCTCCAATAAAGTGTTAACTTCAGCAACTTCTAAGCAACTTGAATGGATAAGGATTATTCATCATGTTCGAAGAAGGCAGAGGTTGACAGGTAGCATACAATACACATGCAAAGATTTTATCTCTTCTTATTTTAATAATATCCTCATTGTCAATGATGGACCTTCCATAATTTCCCATAGGAAAAGTCAAACACCGTGGTCTGGAGAGAAACATTACAATTAGAGTCAGACAGAAATTTTCCAACCTAAATTTTTTCCATTAGAAGAATGCTGATTCCATGAAATCAGCAGCCTCCCACAGTACATTTTGATTTTGTCAAATACTTAGAAGGAAACCAGCTGCCTGGTTTCCTGCCAGTTTGCCTGCTTGCCCAACAGCCCACCTTGCAGACAGCCACAGAGTCAGGACCCAAGAGGCACAAGCCACGGTGTTCAGGACTTCACTCTGCTCATGAAGACAATGAGACCCTGGAGATTTGCAGCCTAATCTCGATTTTGCACAGCAAAAAGCATCTAGATGACTGGGGCTAGGGTTGAGAATCCTTGTGCTGACTGGAGGTCCAGCATCAATTTTGTTTTGAAAACACATTTTAAAGGTTTGTTCCAACACAGAGCTATTTCTCAGTTTGGTTGGGGTTTGGGTTTTTTTAGAATTTCCCACGGAGCAGACACTTGGAGTGCCTTCTGACACTGCATTACAGCAACTAACTACCAGATACAGTCATCACTTATTTTGGGTTGGGGGAGATACATGCATTAGATTTATAAGAGGCAAATGACATCACATTTACCATAGACTCTAACTGTCCTGTAAAACACAGAAGAGGGCAAGGGGGAAATACACAAGGACCTGTAAAGTCAAAGTCTTAACTGAGCAGGATTCCTCATTAATACACACTGAGTGAACAAAGACAATATACCCTGCTAGGATGGGGGAAATGAGCAAGAATTATTCAGAATTGTTCAAGAAATAAACCTTAGAGAGAGCACCACCTTGGTCAAAGAACAGGAGTGAATTATTAGCAACATAGAAGTCAGCCAGGAAAATGTCTTCGCCAAGATTGTGATTTTTTGAGCTGTACTTCAGGATCTTCAAAGAGTGATCCCATGACTCCTGAGGAAAGGGTGTAATGAAATCTGGGCAAGTGGAAGCCTTTTATCAGAGAGTCCAGAGTCACTCAAAAGTAACGGGAGGCAGAAATACATGTTTGGTTCCCCTGTCTTCCAGCTGTAGTAGTTACTGCACAGTAAATGATAGAGTAATTAACAAAGAGTAAATGGGGTCCACCACTGGAAAGTAGTTGTCACATCACCTAAAGCAGACTTTAAATTATACACATGCTGTTAAGTGAGAGCAGGAATCAGGGCTACTACATGACCTGCAGCAAGCCTTTTGCCCCTACAGCTCAGACTCAGGGATGCCTACCATCTTTAATATCTTTTTGCTTAAAAAAAAGAAAAAAAAAAATCTGCAGCTTTTGTCCTACCAGGTTTTTAAATACTTGCAAGGTAAGACAAAGCTTTATAATAGAAAGGACTCATCACTCATCGCCACGCAAAACCATAACAAGCAAAACTGCTGGGAAATTCAATATGTTGCTAATAGATCTGCCCAGCCTACAAAATCTTCAGCAAGCCATCTCAGCTGCAAAGATCAGCATTACCGAATAACGTGGCTAAAGACTCCTCTTTTGAAAGGCTAAAGCCAAGGTAACTGAGTGCAGCTCTTAGTAACTATTAAAGATATAATCATAGTTGTACTGAATAAACCATTGACAGACTTAGAGAACAAATTGCCTCAAATCTGAGGCCACAAGAAAGGCAGAGTCCAGAAATTACTGTGTTGAAAAGAAAGCCTGTGAATTAATCATGTAAGCGTACTAAAACATTAATAGTTTTGAACACTGAAGGTGAAAGAACATTTGTTCACCAAAGGTCACTCTTCCAGCTCAGGGGGGAATTTTAAAGAACACATGTTGGAAAATTTGCCTCAGTATTTGTGTTATTTCACCCCTGGGCATCGTTTGCAGTGTAAAGCAATTAGTCTGGTAGCCAATGAGCATCCTGGTGTTGAAACCCTCCAGGAAAAGTCAGCATCGCTTAAAGTAACAATACCTCACTGCTGGACCTTGGTTCTCATGAATAAGTATTTACTCTTTATTAAAAAAAAATAAAATAAAACAAAAAATTAATCCAGGCTAGAAACTGAACAAGCCAGATTGATATAAAAACTACAGATCCATTGCCAGCAGAAGAAAGGCAACTGCAACCGTGAACTTTGAAGCCATCACCTTTGGAGAGAGGGGGAAATTAATTACATCGTTTTAACGGGTGGAGATCAGTGTGAGCGCATGTCTGGAAAAGAAGCCACTGACCAACTTTTCTGAAACAAACGTTCGGTGTGAACAGGGCATCCTACACCCAAGTATGATTTTACAAGGATTTCTGTAAACGAAATCTAATCGGAGCAGCTGTGACAAAGGACGTGGTGAAATAATTAAAGAGAAAGGCTGATTGCCATCTAACCACATTTTACTATTTCCTTAACTGTCAATTCAAAAGAAAAGTTAATGTAAAATAGTTTTTTCTCATTTAGTTTTATATAACGGAGGCAATAGTAATCTCCTTGGAATTTGGTGCCTCTCCAATGTTTATCACACCATTTATCATCCAGATTTCCAGCTTGCACAGATGTATAATATGAAGCACAACTGTTAAATCACGTTACTCTGCTGGCAAGACGTACCATCTATCGTATGTAAAAAGGAGTTCAGTGGCTGATTTATTCAAATGGTTACGTTTGTTATTAATGTGACCAAAAAGGAAAAAGAGGTTTTAACTATGATAAGGCACACTGCATGAATGTTTCTAATGTGAATGCATAATAGATCCCCACTGGAAATTATTTTTATAACCACTATGCTGTACTACTGTGGAGCATGTTTTTTCCAAATATATGCCCCATATACATGTTTTTTGCCACTATAGTGATATGAAGCATCCTTAAGCCATCCTAAATGGACAGTTCCTGATTCCCCTTTTTCAGAAGCATCTTTCTTAAGAAAAACTCTCCTGAGGATCCACTAAAATAATATACACTGAGAGCATGGCTGGTCCATGCAGAGTTTTGCACACTCCCAACTTCTGGAAGATCCCTTGAAGATTTCTTTGAAGGAGTTGGATGTACATCCTGTATGTACATAAATACATGCAGACTACTTACATATGTACACATAAGAAATAATATAACAACTACCAGAAATCTTCTACTGCTCTCATCATACAGTATTGAGTACTTACTGCTATACAGCAACTCATCTGTGTAAAAGAACAACATCTTCCCCTGTTCCCCATGGGGAACGATCAGTGGCTGCAAGCACATCTTAGCTGTTTTGTGGGACTGGCACACGACTGTAATGGTTACAGACCACAGACTTACTTAAACTGCCTTAGAGCAGGATTTGCAACACTAAATGATAAAATAAGATTCCAAATCTGAGTTATTTAAACTGCAGGTTCCAAAACCACATCATTGATGGCATGGAGGTAGGTGAGGGAGAAACAAGGACCTGAAGAATTTCACCCATTCCATTTTCCACCGCTAGACAAATGCTACATCAGCCTCACAAACCCCTCCAGACTTCATGTGTCCTTATGCTCTAACTTCCCTTCTGCCTGCCTGCCACATGTGGTGTATGAAAGCAATGCAAGATCAACACTGGAAGACATCAAAAACTAGGAAATATAAAACTGAGATATAAAGTGTGTGGTGTGGAAGAGGGATTGCCTTGGAGATGGGCCAAAGGAGCAGGGACAGCAGGGCTGGGGAGCCTCAGCAGAGACTGCTGGGGAAGTCAGCTGGAACTGGATCTCCATGTAGACCAAGGGCTTATTTCAGTGTACAGCCCTCATCATATAACCAAGGAAGCCTGCAGTCCTTCAGTAAGATGCTTCCTGCAACCCCTCAGCAGAAAGAAAACAAACAAACAAACAAACAAAAACAAACAACAAAAAAAAACCACAACAAAAAAAGAGGGAGTATCTTAGCTTGTTCTGCATAAGACTCCTTGTTATAATAGCCCAATAGTAGATAAAAAAGATGCAACAGCACAGCTAAACATGGAGCTGGTAAGACCATGGCACAGTCATAGCTGAGCCTGTGAGAATGAGAGGCTGGGTCAAATTATTAACAGGCTCCTTCGAAGGCTGCAGTTTGTTTGTGTGCTTGTTTTCAAAGGACCTTCCACCAAATGAAGAGCTCTAGAGCTAATAGGCTACTTTGTACACTTGGGGTTTGGTTGTTTCAAGGTGTTCACAAGATGAAGTGATTTATTGATATCAAATCCTCAGTCAGAGCCCATCCTCCCTAAGTTGAGGAATACCCAAGTTTCCACTTCCTAGCTATGTGGCATGGTAGAGGAGTTGAAAACAGTATCCAAATTTCTACATAGTAGGTAACGTTGGGTGCCACAAAGACACAAAGTAAGAGAAAGAACATTTTTAGAATGACAAGAAAGAAATAGTCTATGATAACCACTAAGTAATAAAACCGTCAAGATGTTGGAAAGTAGACCATGTCTGCAATTTCTCTCACCATACTCATTAGCTACTAAACCTTCCAACATTTCACAGCACAACCACAATTCCCATCTTATTATAACAAAGGGTATAGTAGGGATTACAAAAATTTAGGAACCACATGGCACAATTTACCTAACAGCAGATGCATTTGAACTCTGGATCTACCATTTTCACTGCTGTAGTTATCAAATAGTCACCTCTGTAATAAAACACTTCATGGTAACTGCAATAAGCAGCTAAGGGGAAAGAATTATACAATGAGGAAATGGTGAATAATCACTGAGGCGGCAGAGGAACCAGAAGTTAATATGGGATTGTAAACCTGCTGAAAGAAAAAATACCATACACAACTATTTGATGCTAAGGTTCTCTATGCCAGAAGGAGCCGAACAGGATAACCCTATCAATTAGAAGCAAAGAAAATGTGGTTGAAGCATTAGATACATTTTTCTCACAATATAGCTGGGGAAGCAATGCATATATAGAGACATTATGCAAGCCTCATACTAGGCTTGAGGAGATCAGTGCAGACTGGTGCCTCTGCGCAGAGGAATAGACTAAGGGGCATCTTCAGTTCTCTTCTAACCATGCATTTCTCTGACCAAAAAGCAGTAAAGTCAAGAAGTTTAGTTTTACCTTGATGGGGCTTGTGCCATGAAACTTGTGCCATCCAGTTCAGCTGGTGGTATTTTGACCCCTCCTGTTAAGATTCAGCAGCTCCTGAGAAATCACAGGATGCAGTGCGCACCCCCCATCAGCTAACTCTGCGCTGCTCAGTGTCTGCCATGTCTCTGCAAGGTGTAGCCGCGTCTGCCTTAACACCGTACCATCCACAGGAAGACTACCATATAGCCCTCATCTTCCTTTCAGTCCTTCATGCCTCTACACATGATGCTTTCAGCACCACTCAGGCACAGCAGACAGCAGTCACCTCCTATTTAACTGCTGAAATGGCACTAAGACCCTAGTGCCGGACCAGGAGCAACTCCTGCATAAGCCATCTCTCAGGTAACACACATATGTCCCTCCCTTGCACACATGCACACAAGTCAGGAACAGTGCAGTGGGCTTTATCATGGTAACAACTGTTAGTTTTACCCCACCACTCAACCAGTCTTCTCTTTACAAGGCACTAAGCTGTCAGGCTTCGACACCATCCATTAGCTATTGCCCTATTCTTGAAGGTAGGCATGATGTCTCCCAGGTATGTACCTTCAGTCTTTGCTACAACTAAAGGCTTGAAATGAGCTTTCTGAGATTTACAAAAACAGCAGCCAACCCTAAGTCTGCAAGTACCAAGTTTTGGGGGTTGGGTTTTTTAAAGGACAGGAGGTGCCATGAGGTTAGAGGGGAAGCTGTTCCCTAAAGTTATTCAGTAACAAATATGACATTTGAAGTCATTCTGAATTGCTCTTGCAATGGTCATTTTGATATTAAATGTATAAATGGAAAAAAAAACAAACAAAAAACACCAAACAGACCACAACAAAAAAAAAACTCAGAACAATAATCACATGACACCTCTTCTATACTTACTCTGTCACATTTGTGCACCTACACTCATTTTCTAAAACAAATCTAAACTAAACCTTTCAAAGGTATTTTTTTATTAAAAGTAAAATCAAGGTTGCAAGAGACAATGGGGAAAAAGAAAAGCAGGCTAGCTGGAAATTCTGGAAATGATAGCTTAGGAGTAGAAAGATGAACAACAAGAACAGTACACTTTTAAAAAAGAAAGTGCAAAAACCACATGAGAACCAGAGTCTGTAAGTCCCCTTCTCTATCCTATCAATTGTTAACCTTGGCAGTGAGTAACTGACTCGCTGCAAATTGGATTCCAACCAAGTCAAATAATAAGCAGGGTTTCAATCAAGCCCTACATGCTAATAATGCTGAACAAAATACTGAGAGAGATGTACAAACATAATCTATCATCATGAAAGTTCTTTTTTTTTTCCTTTTTTTGCCTTTTTTTTAAAGTGAGTTCAATGCTTATGAATGCTTCCAGATTTATGACCCCAGACTGAAGTTTTCTGGCTTTTCCCCATGTAGGGAAGACAAAGCATCCACCATTTACCTAATCAGCATGTAACATCCACCTAGGTGGCTGGAAAACCCAGCACAAAGAGCTGGCCCGAAGGCCAAGAAGTCAAAAGCCCTGCGTTCACTGAAATCATTCTGCTCCTTCTGCATTGCCAACTCAGGGACAGTTGAAAGAAGTTGTGGTTCATTACTGGGATAGAAAGTCTGTAGCTTACAACACCTCAGAGCTGAAACAGGTATTGTAGTTGTATGTATTGTCAAAAAGAAAATTCAAAATTTGGTTTTCATCATATTAGCATGAAGAACAAAAAGCAGAATAAAGCACTGAGACTTTGCCTGCTAATTAATGACCAGAGGAAAGAAAATAGTTTAAATCACACATGTTCACAAGATGATCCTGTCTTCAGAATTAACATTACCTGACCTGTAAAAATTTAATGTGAAGTTTTGGTCCAGCCATGAAATGAGAAAGACTCTTGATCCATGATATTATGATTTAAAATAAAGTACATCTTCAATGGATGTTCAGATCAGAAAGAAACCAGATGGAAGTTGTCAAAGAAAAACCAAGTCAGGCCAAAAAGTGGTGAAGAAAACAAAAGCACCATGAAGAATAATGTTCCTTGCTGGCAAAAGAAATGCACAGTCATCACCCTTCTGCAGATGGCACGCTGATAGGAGCCATGGTCCTTCATCAAAACAAATAGGACAGAGCAGACAGAAATGAAAAGGGGGTGTTCATGTTTTGAGTTAAGAAAATGAAACAGTGAATATCAACATAAACACAATAATGCTTTTTACTGTGAGGAAAGCTAAATGACCCCCAAAGAATGCATCAGGAAAATATTGAATATAATATGAGAAATAAAGTCCACAGAAACACCCCAGATACAACCCTTTCAATAAAAGTAAATGGGATTTTCCTAGAACAGGTCTTTCTAGATAGTGTAATGATAAACTTAACATAGGTACTGAAGGCTAAAGATTGATGTACTCATACATTCCAGTGTGTGGAATGTACACACACTCCAAATGGTGTGACCATTTGGAAAGGTTACAAAGAAGGAACAGAGGATACTTCAGATATTTAAAAATATGAATGACAACACAAATTCTCAAGCTATTAAAAGAGAGAAGATGATACTTCATGAAATTACAGTGCATCTGATGAAAATTTGAATAAGTCAGTTTGTTTCTAGTGTGGTAGAACTATATGATGCACTGAGCGATGTCATTTTTAAGGTATTAGATAATTTCTGATATTCAGTCAGTCAGTAGGAAATCAAATCATTTACATTTACATCCTGCAAATGACACGGGCTAGAAATATTTCCCTGGTACACAACATTGTGCAATTCCTCAGCTCAACCTTGGTTTTGAACCATGGGTATGCTGCCAAAAGCAATACACATGGCTCCACAGCCATGATCCTGCACACTATGGCACATCCTATTCTCCTGCTACATCTTTGCCTTTGTTTGACTCTCTGCTGTAAACAATCAGTGCATGTAAGCTCATCATTCTCTTAGCTGTAGAGCCTGAAAATTGCAGCAATAGACTATTATTACAATAATCATGAAGAGCATTTTGGAAATTATCTTCCTTTTGATACAGACCCTCTCCTACTGTGCTTCAAAGAATGCACAATTGCTGAACCTAGAAGGGTAAATCATCTTAAGGAAGAAATGACAGCTAGTTCTTTGAAAGAAGAGACAGCTAGTTTCAGCACACTGCTAATCTTTGTGATTTCATGTTACAGCTTTCATTTAAAGCACACTATAAAATAGACACCTGAAGAATTATGAAAGAAATTATTCTTTTTACAGCTTTAGAATTTTTAAAAAAATTGCAGTGATTCAGTAACACATTTCTTCTACAGTATTTCAGAGAAGAGAAGCCAAACCAACCTCATTATGGACAAAATTATTAAGTGAGGCACTTAAAGCCGTATTTAGGACTCCAAATAAAAGCATATGATGGCGACCTCCAAATAACCCCTGACTTAAATGCAAACCTTAGTCTCAGCTGCTTTAATAGCTCCATAACTCCAGCACCGCCAAGTTTTCCTCCTGGAGTTTCATGATGATGTTCATTTATTCTGAGGAAATAAGCAAGACATCTACAATGACATCATAATTTTCCCAGTGCAGCGCTCTTTGGAGAGTGTCCTAGCAGCTCTAGCTAGGTGTAAAAAACCTATATGAAACTCTGCCATTGCTCGTTAGAGAGAAACAGATCTGGTGATTTCAGTTTATATGTTATTTGTTATGTTTCCCAAAGAATAATCACCAAATGTAAAACCAGTACTAGCAAAGAATAATGGGAAGAGGAAAAGCACATAGGTTCAGTGCTCCTCGGAGAAGTGACAAAACTCAGGCTGGCAGTGGCGATACACTGTCGTCCATAGGGCAGATAATTTGTCTTGTAGCATATGCTAATCAGCATTTGCCAGATAACTCTTTCCCTTGAGTAAGTTAGTGGCTTGAATGCTCTTTACAGGTTCATTACATTCCACTTGATATTTAATGCTGAGCTTGATTATAACAACTTCTCTCCTAATTCCTTATCCATTTGTTTTAAAAAGTGTCCAACCGACAAACCTGATCAGCCCCTTCCAATATCTAATCACCATATGCCCCCATACTCTCCACATCAAGGGAAGAAGAAAATAACACAGGTCAGCAAGCCGCTGATGAAGGCGGCAGGCCGAGGACATGAGAAGGCTGAAAGCAAATTCCTGCAGCGGCAGCAAGGACACGGCTGGGATTGTCATCAGGGAATGAGACACGGGGTACAGGAGTTGCCGCACAGGAGGGAAGTTCTGGCCCAGTCTCCCATACCAGCAGTGTTGACAGCAGGTGCTCAGGGAAGCATGAACAGAATCCTGCTTCCATTAATGAATCCTTCTTGTTTCCAGAAACTCATTCTTTGGGGGCATCCAAAGCTGGAAACTGCATCCACTGCACCAAAGAGCATATTTTTGCAGGGTTTCGGTAGTTTTTAAGGTCCCTTATACTGTTTTCAGGCTCTGCACCTCCCAGCAGTAAGTACCATAGTGCACGGGCATAGTGCAACCTTCTTCACCTGAGATGTCCACCAAGCAGTCCACAGAAAAATGAGGAGACATTCCTCCTGCCCCCTGCTTTTCCTCCTTGAAATCAATGATTTCACAGGTCTCTTTCATTTCTTACTTCAAACATGCAGCTGAAAACTCCTTTTCAGATTGCAGCAGGATTATGTTACCTCTGCCTGCTTATACTGGGCTGCCCCTGGAAATGAGGTCAAGAAGCTCCGTGTATACTGTATATTTTAATTATTACAGTAATTGGATATGAACTTTCTTTTAAGAAAGGAGAAACTATTTGACCACTTAATTGCAAAAGTAGTTGCCCCCTGCATAGTAGTCCAGAGTACTGTTAGAAAAGGCAAGGTCTTCTGCAGAGGCCAGCACCATGCCTACATGAAGTTCTCCCAGTAGGGCAGAGAAAGCAAGAAAATGGGGAGCCTAAGACCAATGAAACAGCCACCAGAGAGCAAAATAATGGCTGTGTGTAGCCCTGGGAGGGAGCCAAAATCCAAAGCTAAAGAACACAGGTTTAGGTCTCTGAGCAAAGAAACTATGTTTCTACTTGGTTTGGGAGTTAGGATTTGGAGATAAACAGGATGACCTGACTGCTGGCTTTCTTGGTTGAAGCAACCTGCAAGTTCCCAAATACCAGCTAACTATTTAACTTAAAAGGCACAAATATACTTTTACTTTACACCTGCAAAAGCAGGATCCAAGTATGACTCTTCTTCTGGTGCTGTTGTCAATAAAAAAGAAGGCCGGGTTTGAGGAGTATTATTTACATCTTCATAAAGAGCAGGTCGGAAGTCAATGTCCTTGCCCAGAAGCCTGCCAAACAAAACTAAACCCATTTCATAAACGCCAGTATAAAGCCAACTTCCTCATTCCCAAAATCTGAATTTAAGAGAACTTTATTGAGTGAGAAAGAAGGCAGAAGAATATGTTGCGAAAGCCAACAACAAATAAATCAGCAACATCTATTAAGCAAGACGCCCATGCCCTGGAGCGTACTCATAATAGTACTAGCCCTCATCCTCCTCCTGCCCCTGTGGAGACTAATGAGATAACACCTTCTAGCACTTGTTCAGTCCTCAAAGTTCTTCCAGACAGCTTTATTCTGCACATTACTTCCAAGCTGCTCAGAGGGAGGATGGCAGCAGACAGAACCCCAGAGGGGTCCCTTGCCCATGGAGGGACACTTCTGGCAGGATCCATTCCCCTCTCATCTCAACTCACACACCCAAACTTGGTTTGATCAGGGTGACCACTCACCTTAAAAGCACAGGTGAGATATTCCTGCACCTTAAAGTAGTCCTGCGTTTTAATTTATTTACTGCAAGATGTTGCAAAGCTAAAATCAAACCTAAAGATACCAGACAAGAGTGCTCCCTCCACTTCGTGAGGTTGCTCTTTCCCTTTATTCCACCAAAAGAAATACTGAGTTCCCTTCTCTCTAGGGCTTGAGGTTGCTAGAGCTACATAAAAACACAAGGGTGACAACAAACATAATAGCAAGTGGATTTTGGAAATTATTTTTTTTCTGCATTGGACAGAAACTGAAACTTTTCAAAACATCCACGGAAAGCAAAAGATGTTTGTCCTGGAAGAGCAAACGCAAAGCTTCAGAGTGGACATCATGCCACCCTTTTCTTCTCTGTCCCTGCCTAAGGACTTGTACATGTAGAGACATCTATGACACTCTGCATTCATACAGCCTACAGCTGAGGTGGAGAACCCTCCTGAGGATAGAAGCCCCATTAGGAAAAAAGAAAACAGTGCAGCACTAAAAGCCAAACATCTCCCCTCCGCCCACAATAACTTCCAAAATCAATGCCCCATAAGCATGGTCCTAGCTTCCCACAACCCATCTTCATAGCCCCGGGCCCGCAGCACAGCCCCATCCTACTTGTCTCCCCGGCCCTCCACCCCCCTCCAGCCCAGGGTGAGGAGCTACCCTACACATCCATCTCCACAGCACCCCTGAGCTCACAAAGCTGCTGCTGCCCTGCACCCAGGGTGTACCAGCCCATGGCAGGGCAGGGGTAGAGCCCCAGCCCGCAGGCAGCAGCAGATCTCCTGGTAGCTTGGCCCCATACCCCCTCCACCATTATGAGGCTGGATATGACTTGCTGTTAGCATCACACGTGAGCCATGTTCTTTGCCGCCATGCAACCGAAAGCACCTGGCCTTGGATGGCAGGTCAAAACAATGGTGAGATATTTGCTTTATTCCCTGCCCTGTTGTCCTGTTGGAGGAGTGGCAGGGCTCTGGTGAGCAATGGTGCAAGCCGGGCAAGTGCTGGGCGAGCCGCCTTCCTTCGGTCTGCAAGCTCCGCAGCCTGATGGACTGCTGTGAGCTGCCTCCAGCATTGCTGTCGAACCCATGGGAAACAGTGCAGGCAGCAACACATTCCTTCATTTGACCATGTCCCTTTCTGTCCTGTGCCCACATCCCATCTGTCAACATTTGGTGACAAATGCCTTCCCAGTGTACAACGCACGGCAGCTATGCTGTCCTGAGGAGCAGCCGCTTCAGTCCGTCTTGCCAGGAAACCCATGTCTTGGTCTCAGCAAGCATTTCTCAGTCTGCGAGGATGCATTGATTTGCACGCTCTCACTCCTCCGTTTGCACTATCTCTCTCCACGGATGCCAAATTCTGCCTACACCAGCGCACAGCCCCGCTGTATGAGCTGCAGAAAGCTACCTGTGGTTAAGGTCAGAGAGGCAGCAAGTGATGAAGGGAGCTTTGGTTTCTCATTTCTCTGCCAGCAATGTGTTGCTCTGCAGGTGCATGGCCCAGCACACTATCTGGCCTTTCAGACACCATCAGTCTGCTCTGCAGATTCAGGCTTAATTGCAAAACCTCATGTGCAACGGCTGACTGCCAGTGACAGAGGTCTGATTTGCCTACAGATGTCCACACAGGTACTACACCAGGGAGGGGACAACAGATTGCAGAGCCAAGTCCTTCGCTGCACTCGTCCTTGATGCACTTGCACCTTTGACCATCTCACTGTCTTCTTCAACCTCCCTCTTTGCAGCTCAGGCTTCATCTCACTCTCTTGTCCTTCAGCAGCTTCTACAATTGCTTTAAAAAATTATTCTGCATGAGGTGCAGGGAGTAGTTTCAGTGCTGTTCCAGAGACAAGCTTAAGATGCAGAGATACCACCTTGTTTGAACTCAATTCTCTTAATGTTTCCCATAAAATTTTATTTTCATCTTTGGTCAGGCCAAGCTGAAATCTCTTGATGGCACTACAAATCACTGCGCTCCTGCCCAGTTTTCTCCAGGCTGTTTTCTCTGTAACCTAATTTGAACATATTGTTAACAGAATAGGTGCTCTGTCTCCTTACTACACTTTTTTACTAATATGTGTAACTTTTTTCCCTCAGATGTCTGATGGTTCCTTTCATTGCTTTTTGTAAATATTTAATCTTAACTCCACAAGAAACTGTTCCCTTTAAGCAATATATGCTAATGTTTCCTGAAGTTCGTCAATTTTTTTACCATTTACATTTTATGTTCTACATTTACATTTTAGTTTTCTTTTTTTTCTCTTTTCTTTACCATTTTTCCCACTGTTATATGAAAGGAATCTCTCTTTATTTTTAACTTTCTTTTACATTTAAAAGAAAAGAAAAAAAAATAAGGATTCATTCACAGGGAATAAAGCTACGTTTCCAGCTACCTCCTGAAACAAAATTTTATTGAAAATCACTTGTGGAACTAGAAAGATCAGCCGATTAGACAGTAGGTCAAGGTTCAAATCAGAAGGCTTATAAACTGCTCCTCTTGACATCCAAATGAACCTGTTACTCAACTTTTCTTGTGACAAAACAGGATTTTATCTTATTTAAGCCAGGGAAAAGAGCAATAGGGCAGAGTAATTATGTTGACTATTCTTTCCAAGCAGTATTACAATGAAGTTATCTTCTGTTGTTCTTGTGACTCATTCTTGGGACATTTGAACCAAAAAGGTGCTGACCTGCATCAAGAGAATTGGCAATTAGAAACAATAACAAACATATTGCAATTCAGGCAATTACTTAGGAAGGCATATTTTTACTTAGAAGCAAAAGTTCTGCCCATTTATAACCTCCTTTAACAAAAATAAAAGCAAACAAACACAGGAAGCAACAGTCCAAGTGACAGAAAACATGTTCAAATGCTAAGCTGAAATTTACCAAGCAGACAAAATTAATTGGGTACACAAACATCACTGAATTCATTTTTTTTAAATACCAGACCAGGCAGACAACAAAAACCCATGTGTATCATTTGCAAACAATTAGTAAAATATTGCTACCACACTACTTCCTGGGCCAAGTAAGTACCTTGTTGCATTTAATGTGGAGTTATGTTATTACTACAAAGTAAAGGTAACAAAAAAATTGGGGAAAGCAGTGATAAATTTGAAGAAGAAACCTGAGCTTAGGGAGGGAGCACTGCACATACCACAGCACCGCAGGCTGTGCAGAAGATGAATATGGAAATGGCCAGTAATGCCCAGCACAGGATATTGTGTTGCTCACTCCCTGTTTTTGCACCAAACATCCAACCACTGATGATAGTCAAGGTAGTCAAGGCAAGGAGGTGTCTCAGAAGAAGTGTTTCCTGACCTTGAGTGTAGCCCTGTCAGCAGTCTGTCTGAATGCCTGCCATAACACAATAATGATCAAAACATTTTCTGATATTAAAACGTAAAGGGGAGAGCAGTAAAAGTGGGGGAAAGGGAGAAAAACCCTTCTGGCATATGATAGGTATCTGAAGAGAATGAGCAATTTTCTGCAGCAAGCAGGACTTGGCACATCAGTGTCAAATTCTACCTCATCCAGTTATTGGAAAAGTTTTAAAAGAGCCTCCTACAGTGACAGCCCATTAGTGATATATCCCATCTAAGTCATATGCACAGAGGTTTCAAGTATCTGTTTCCAATTGACTCACCAATGTTCTCCCTGGAGGGTTATCATCTCTGTTTATCAATGATTTGGGATTGAGAGTATCGACCTGTTTAGGATTTTATTTTCACATGTCACTGTCAAATCAGGGAAATCAATATTGCATGTATTACTGCTTAGGGGGCAGTGCTTGGGAAAGAAAAAAAACTGAACAAGAATCAAATGGCACAGAATGCCCATGTTTCAGGGAATAAAGTGCTCACAAATTCAAGCTGTAACACCCTGATATCCTTTTACAAACCTCTTTTTGACTCGGATCACTCACGCACACTGCAAGCCTATTACTCCATCAGAGAACACCTTCCATTATAAATAGCTTCCTACTTCAAAGACTAACAAATTACTTTGATGCACTTTTAAAGTCAGTGTTTTCAATTCTCTGGCATTTTTCCCTGATGGGAAATCATTAGATAGCTAAGAGCACCTTGTTTGCATTTACAACTGTTACCTCTGTGAGGAGGCATTAGCTCCTTTGCCCTCTAAGATACCAGTATCAGTAGCATCCACATCAAACAAGCTCAAAGTAAACGCACAGTCCAAACTGCACCCATGCCTGTATTTTTCCAGGAAGAGCTCAGATTCAAAAAGGTCCTTCCTTTCTTCTCATCTATCATACAGTTCACCAAGTCAATGAAAAATCATGGCTAGGAGTCCTTTGTAATCAACAGAACAAAAGTGTCAAAAAAGCAAAGTAACCAACTATTAATCACATCTCTTTGATAACCCTGACCCTACTAAAGCATAGCATCTGTCTTTTGTTTTTTGTGGCTGAAAGCCAAAGCTGGGATCAGGAAACAACCATTTCACTGGTCAGATGTTAACATAGCACAGCATGTTGACTTTATAACCACCCTATGAGCTCAGAGAATTTAATGGAACTGTCTTTTATTTGGATTGGTCCCATTTATTAATATTACTGGAGTGAGTAACTCATATGATCAGACATGCACTTAACAGAGCCATGTCTAGACAGACCCAGAAGTGCCTACTCTCTTTTCCACAATTAGGCAAAATCTGAAGCTTAGAACTAGTAAAGCTGGAACAGTTGTTTGAATTCACACTAAAAACATTCCCATCAGTTACTGTCAAGGTAGACACATGAAACAGCAATTACTGAACAGTAGCAGGCAAGGGCTTTCGACTGTGGACCAGATGGTAAAAATTGGTGGCATTTATGCCAACTTAATGATTAGGCAGAGAGACAAGTGCTTATCAGAGAAGTGACATCGCCAGAGAAAAAATAAATTCTTTATTACAGTACTTGAAAGTGGAATTAGCTAGTAACTAGTAAATCCATCTAGGTTAGGAAAAATCAGCTACCACTTCTTGGTCCCACTGTGGTTGCTGTTTGCTCAGCCATGGTCTGCATCCGTTATCATGCAGCCAAGATTTGGATGTCAGGGTGATTCAAAGCACAAACAACCCCCAAAACCTCCTAGCAAATTTTGTAATCATGGCACAACTACTCAAACCTCATCATGGACAAGGGCAGCACATTGCCACAGACTTACACTATCCTCTTAGCCTCAGCAATACCAATACTACGCTCAAAGAGCAATATACATGAACCCTGCCTGGGCCTTCCAGTCCATGTGGTCCTGAAATCCTGACAAGAATTATGACCAGAAAGTAACATTTTCTCTATGACTCTGTTTACACTTGCATGAAATTTTATTTCTGATAACCCTTTCATTAGTGATTTTTATTTTTGCAAAAATCCAGAGCAAAAGTAATGACAGAATGACATGGAATGATGCACTAGCATCTCTAGCACTTGACTTGGTAATTCTGCTGTCCATAATCTTCATCTGCTCATTTTGCAGCAACTCTTTCTCCTACGTGGAATTAGTCCTTGCACCACTCTTGTTATTACTGGAATTTTGTGTTGCATGAACAAACAATGCTTTGAGCAAACGACATGGACAAGATAGTAGCAGCTGTAATAGACTTAATTTAAATGGTCAACAGAGACAAAGGCAAGTGAAGAAAGGTGGGAAAGAAGCTGAATCAGTCAAAACTGATATCCCAGGTAGTATTCACCTCATGCCATTAAAGAATGCACAGAATGTATAGAAGCCAGTGCATTTGCTAAACTGAACTGCCTCATTAGTTAACAGAAAAAGGTGGGCTGTTGCCCCAAAAGCAATTCCTCTTACCTGTCTTCTGAGAGGTGACTTGTCCCTGTCTCCATTGGCAATCAAGGAGCCTAGATAAGTGGGTGAGATTCCTACCTTCCTTTTAGGATGGCTAAACTTCAGACATTAGACATCTGTGCTTAAACAGAAAAAAACCTACTGTGTGTGAACCCTGGCTTTATTGCAAGCTTAAGTAGACAGAGACTGAGTCTTCATATGTTTAAATGTATACAGGTTCACTGTACCATGTATTTCAAGCATTTTCATTCATTTCACATGGGATTTAGTTGTTCATGCCTGAACATAATATGCCTGTTAGAGTAAATTGGAGATTTGAGAAAACAAACACATCTTGCAAACATTTGAAACTCTGCCAGCTCTTTCACCCATGCTGCTTAATATGTGCTGCTTAAATTTCCCTGAGTATACCTTTCTTTGTTTGTCAGATGTATTTGACTGATTTTGTCTTTGTTTTCCATTCAATAAACTTTACTAAATCATTTAAATAATGCAGGTGTAACCCTGAAATATGTATTGTTTTCAACAGAGACAGGAGTACGCACCTGGGAAGCTTGTGTTGTTATCACTTCTCCATACGAACACAGTCATTCACGTACAGTTGACAATGTACTTCCATATGCTGTTAATTCCCAGATCAGAATTACTCTCTTGAATCACAGTTATCCTCTTTTAAATATGCAAAACATTTAAGTATGTGATTAATTTGGAGCATTTGTGACTAGTAAATGTTAAGAATTCTCCTGGGTCTTTGCTGGATGACAACTTTACTTATTCAAGTGAGAAAAAAATTCTAGCAGCCTATTGCTTTGGGGTCTGATTCTTCCCTCTAACTACAGGATAAATCCACATGGAGAGGGAAAAGCTGGTTTGTTAGGGTTTTTTTAAAAGAAGAAAAGGAAGGAAGGAAGGAAGGAAAGAAGGAAGGAAGGAAAGAAGGAAGGAAGGAAGGAAGGAAGGAAACAGGCTACAGATAACATTTGGGTCTACATTTCAACATAGAAGGCTGTCAAACTGCAGCAACATTAATGTCAAATCAGGCACAAGCTGATGTCCCATACACACTCCAGAAAAAAAGAAAAGTGGTTACCAAATAGTTCAGTACATCACCTCAGGAGGTATTTGTTTATCTCATTTTGTATTACAGTATTGATTTCTGTAGAAGCTTACCACCTGATACCTTTTGATGGTGTTTTCCAAACATTTAAGATCCTAAAGGACCTAACAGAAATTAGAAGCCACAAGGTAACTATTATTTTTTTTTTATAACAATAGGTTTAAGAGCTTTTTTCATTCCTGCTTCAGCTTTATTCAGCTCACTGTACAGTACCCACAGTGGGACATCTTAGTGGAGAACAGCATGGAAAGCAAATGCATGTCAGAAGAGTATTTAGATTAAATCCAAAGTATATAAGACCGCATTTCATGCAGCCTGTCAGCATCCAGTCTGACAACGCTCAGGCACAATACTCAGGTGTGCACCTCACCCATCACCACTCCCATGGCTAACCAACCTGTCAGCAAGAGCTGTCTGGCATAAGAGTGGAAATAAGAAGAATAAGAAGGCAGCTGGTCTCTTTTCTTTTTTTTTTTTCCTTTTTTTTTTCAATCAAGACAGGGGTATAATTATCCCGACGCACATCGCTGGAATTCATCGTGGGCTTTTGTTCTCCCTGAGCATGCAGCGTTGTCGAGGAAACCTCAGCAGAATCAGGCTCCGAATTCCTCATAAACCCAGGCTGAGACAGGGGAATCTGGAGTGGAAGAACACACATAAAAAAATCTCTGGCCACACTAAAGCATCCCACTTCAAAATTATCAGAGTGCAATTAGCTGAAAGAAAATCAGCTAGGTGAAATGAATTGCTTTAAACAGTCCAAGATATTTTTCCTAGCATTGACCTGTACAGAAAATCTTCAGTGTGTTTGTCTGGCTCACAATAAAAGGAAATATTGAAACACTGAAGTCTTTTGTGAGTTGGAATGACCATCCCCTGGGTATCTGCAGTAGGGACAGAGATTTTAGGACATTAGGGAAAGTGGCAGAGCTGGAAGAATATAAATCCCTTCTTCACGAAGAACAAAAAAGGGCAGGAGGGCAGTTGTGAAATCACAATGCATAGCCTGTGCAATTAGTCTTTGCATAGAGCGTGTTTTAATGAGAATAAATCTTTAACCAAAACTGTCTTTACAATCAACCTGAGAATTTTCCTTTTGCTTCTTCCCATGCCTTCCCTTCGAGTAAGCATAGCTAAGTGCATATGAAGTAGAGCCAGGAATGCCATGTTTCTGTCCTGTACTTTGAGCTAACACCTCCTAAATAACTGAGAATAGAGGAAAGTTGTTTCTACACACAATCCTGCAAGGCTGATGCACCCCTGGACTGGCTGGGGACACTCCGTGCTTTCCCACTGGTGCGTCACACCGAGCTGGAGTGCGGGCAGGTGCATGCACTGCTCACAGGGGCTCCACACCTTTCCCCTTGTTACCAGAAAAGCTGAGGAACAGGAACACCAGGAGCTCGGGTTCCCCTCGCATGCGATTTTTGTCTAGCATGGCTCCATTAATTTCAGAGGGCATGCTCCTGATTTGTACCAGTGTAAGCAAAGAGGCAATCCCTGGTCTGGTTGTTGCAAAGCGAAGTGTATTTCTGTGATACACCAAGTCCTTGAAGTATTGCAAGTGAGGAGTTTCCTTACAAGAAATCCTGCTCAGAATCAGTCTTCCATGAAGTAGATGGTTCCTCCTTTTTAAAAGACTGCTTTAAAAATGAACTTGTGGCACTTGCAGTGGCTTTCTGCAGTACACAGCTTTGTATGTCTGATGGATCCTTTCAGTGCACATTTTTAAATGCTAATGGACAAGCAAAATGAATAGAAGGCTTCAAACTCTGCAATTCCTAACTCACATCCATTTCCCCAAAGTCAACCCCCTTGACAGCTGCCTCAGCTGGCAACAAAACATATATAAATACAGACACAGTTGAGTTTGGGGTATCTTTGCTAATATTTATATAGCCTGCCACCGGGTGTTTCAGCAGCACAGCTGTTTCCAGCTGATAACTCCCTGCCTCTAATCACAATTGTACACTTTTATTTCATGGGGGAATATGTATAATCATAAACATGATATGACTGTCCTGCCTGGTTTATTAGTCTGCATATCTCCAAAGACCATTTTGACATTCCAGATACACTGTGTGTTCAAGAAATTCTTCAGGGACTACTGGATTTCAGAGCTCTCCTGTAATATTTTTTAATAAAACTGCCAGTACCCTTATTACTGGGATGCAATGGTCATAATGCCTGACTATTAGGCAGTGATGAGTGAGTGTCAGTCTCTAAGCGTACATAGGCATGCAGATAGATATGTAAATGAATAGATAGACAGATGGATAGGTACATACATACTCATACAGATATATAAGCAAAAGGCATTTCTAGAAAGTATAATTTATAAGTGATCAGAAGCTTCTAGCAGCAAATAGACTTAGAAAAGAGATTTCTTTTTCTTCCCCTCTGCCTTGTAGGAGTCAAGACCTGTTGAACAACCGTTCACCACCAGTGAAACAGAGGCCGAGTCCTCCTCTTGTCACAGTGGTGCATTTGCAGAAGTCAGGGAAAGTGCCATGGGTGTGAAAAACTGAGATGAAAATGTGGCCTCAGGTCTAAATCTGCTTCAGAGGTTCCTATCCCTTGTTATCAGCCAGGTAGTTTTACCTGCCGCATCCACCGCAGACAAGATGGCATGAAAAGACTCTGCTTGAATGCTTCTGGAGGGCAAACAGAAGCAAACCTGGTGTCACACTGCAAGGCTGGTCCACAGAACACCATGACAAAACTTTACTTCTGTGCCTAGTCCCACCAATTCCACTTTGGATGCCAAAGGACTGGTTACATGAACAAAATTTTCCAGAATTGGCCCCACAATCTTTCTGTTTTCTTCCTATTTCTGAAAAGGGGGACAACTGCCTGTCTGTGGACCCCACTGAAATATTGCTTTGATATAGAGCTCAGCTGAAGACATACCCTGGTGATAATTCATTTATGCAGGAACAGACAGTGAGCCTGGTGTGTTACTTACACATATTGTCTTCTCAGACACTGACATTTCATCTTTTTTACACAATAAATCTTCATCTGAGTCAAACTGAGGATTTTCTTCTAAATAACAGAATTGACAATGATACATTTCAACACAACTGGATTATAAAACTGTCAGCCCCAGCTCTGTTCCCCAGTCTCTCTCCCTGTCAAGAGTGGTTGGCTGTGGAAATATTAGCCTGCAAACCAGTCTACTATTGAGCAGGTTTTTGCAAGTCTGCAAAGGGAAAGAGGAGGGAGAAAAGAGTGACCCTCTGTGTGGCTCCAGTCCCAATCCATTCGTTCTCTCATACAGCCAGTTGCCACTGCTAAGAAGATCACTGCTTCACTGTGGCCAAACTGGAGGCATGGACCAGGGTAATCAGAGCTTGAAGTTATTAATTACCTTCCATGACATAAACCACATTTTTGTGTGCCTTGGAGGGCTGCATGTTTGGTGAATGCTGATATATCATTAATCATCACTAGATAGACTTTGACTTAATCACGTTTCACCACCCTGTCCAATGGCCAATGGGTTTTCACTGTCAAGGCAACTGTACTGCTGTTGTATTTTCTTCTTTTAATTGCAGATGAAGCAAGGAAACCTGCTTTATAAAAGCATCCCTGTAACTCACCCACAGCCAACCAACCTTTGTGCTATAATCAAACCATAGCTACCAACAGCTTATGGAACTCAGCCCACACTTCAAAAAGTCAATTACACAAAACATCAAGGGCGGGGAGGGGGTCAACCCATCCTCTGTAGCCATATGTAAACTCATCCCAGTACAAATCAGTAAATGGGTATGCACAACAGATTGAACTGCAGTATAAACACGCATGCTCAGTGAATATAATCCATAAAAGACTTCAAAACAAAGCAGAAGACAATATTGAAGCTGTTGCATTTAAAAATCATTATTAAATGAACTAGAATCCAATTAATCCATTTTTCCATTGAGGTAAAAATCCCACTGATTTCCCAAAGAGTACAATGAAGCCAGAAGCAGACAGTAATATGTAAAGGCCCAGAAATTTTCTTGCTATAAGGGATCTGACAAGCACCAAATGCTTAAAAAGAAGATTCACAATCTGTTACACAGGGCCAGGATGGGTGATTTGCTGAGTAAAAGTCTCTCATTAATTACAAGAAATTAGAGATTAATTTAAAACCTCAAGAGACTTTATTATCTTGTCAGAAGCATTCAGCTCCAAATATTCTGTTTACAGAAGTGACCTCTGAGTTCTTCTGATTTCTAAACTTAGGAGCATCCAGGGGCAGTGACTCCACAAGCAGGACACACTACTGGACAAAGTATTTATTTTTTATGTGTGAAGTTAAAATCTGGCAGCTTCAAAATCTAATGCCTTCCCTTTTCTGAGAGAGAACAGTGGCTGTCACCTCTTCTGAACATCCTTCTCCAAACTGCTTCTCCTGTTTTGACCTTTTACCATTTCCCTCTTTATTCATCTCCTTCTAACACAAACTATCTCAACCTCTTCACGCTCCCATCAGAGAGACATTTTTCCAAGTCCCCAAACATTCTTGTCACTTTCTCCTCAACAACTTGCAATCCATAAAATGTACTCACTTTTGTCCCAGAGCTGCAACCAGACCCTGAGACACAGGAAAAATTGTTGACAGAATTTGTGAATCACTATTCTTCTTTAACTACTGCCCAGGCTTGCTTGCATCTCCTCCAGTAAATTTATTTGTACTCTTCAGAAAATTTCAGTTGTTGTCTTTGTCTGTGTAAGTTTTTCCACTGCAATGAACTACAGGAATGTAGAGCTCCAGCATTTCTTACTGTTAAATTTGGGCATCTGATCGCATGGAAAGAGTTCTATTCATCTTTTTACATCAATATAATTGCATAATTTTTTAATATTAGTCTTTTTCTTGGGGAGAAAAAATTGAGGCATTCATCTCAATTATTCATGTAGTGTTAAAAATATGCCGGAGTGTACAAAATAATTGTCTATTTTAACAGGTGGTTTAGTAGGTGAAATCCAGCTGTCAAAAAACTAAGCATGTTACATATCCACGTAAGAAGAGTGTCTCCTACATCCTCCCTTTTTTCATTGAATAAAGCTCATGCTCTGGGTTTCCCTCTGCAGACTGCCTGATACACTTTCTCCTGAGCACAAAATGCATGACCAAAAGGTAAAGCATCTCCAGACAGAAGAAAAAGTATTTGATTCACCCGTGCTGCGTAACACTGTTTTACAGCCCCTCCATACGATCATAGCACAGCTGGCTGGAAGGGACCTCTGGAGTCTGTAGCCCAACCTGCTGCTCCAGGGGTGACTGTCACCACCACTAGACCAGGTCAAAAGTGGCTTTGACCACCCACTTCTTGACAGGCTCCATGGATGGAGATTTCACGGCTTCTCTGGCTAAACCAATACAATGCTGCAATACACTCCTGGAGAAGAAAGCCTTCCTGAAGCCCAGCCCAAGCTGCCATGTGTGGTGCTTGCCCCCTGTTATCTTCCCCGCCAGGGCTGCACCTGTGGGAAACCCTTAGAAAACACCTTTAAATCACCACAGGGATTTTTCAGATGCCTCGGAAGCAATCACCCTCCCATGTAGTCCCCAATTCCCCTCCTTACATCAACTTCTGGGGCTGTATCAGGTAGCTACCAGCAAAACAGGGAGCTACAGGTGTCTTGGGTCACTGCAGAAGTACCATTTTCATTCCAGCTCTCCCAGGGGGATCTGGACACCTCTTGCCAGCTGATGGATGAGTGACCATCTCTCCACTGGAGCTGACGTAAAGTCAGCAATAGGCTGGAGAGTCACAACTGCTGCCATGATAGCCCCAGTCATTGCTGTGGCCATTAGCAATGAGAGACATTGGGGTCTTAATTAGAGTGTCTCCAAATGTTACATCACTATAATTTCCAATATAATTTCTTTCTCCATCAACAAACAGCATAACAGTTTCTAAGCTAAAAGATTCAGAGCAGCTACAAAAACAAAATACTGACAAGTAAAAACACTAAAATAGATGTATAACCACATAGAGGGATTTTCCCATGAAAAATGAAGCAGAAAAATAAATCTGGAAAAGTGTTTGGAAGAAAACTCATGTGATTCTTTTTTTTCTTCTCCCCTACCCCCCCACCACTTTTTCTGATGACAATAAATTTTCCACAGGATTCAACCATGTGAAAAGTCTCTAGGCAAGCTCCTCAAATAGAATAGTCCCTGAAGCCTTAGAAAAAAAAAAGGGGGGGGGGCGGGGGCAAGAAAACAAAAACTCTTAAAACTCGATGGGTAACCATTATTAGGTTTTGCGTAGTGGCCAAATCAGCTCCTAACAGAAAAAAATTGCCTTTCATTCCTGGAGCCTGGGAGGAACACTGTTCATACATCTTTTGCTCCCTGTAGTTAGATTAGCATGACAGATATGTCTGTTTTGCCAGCCCTGTTGGCTTCACAGCAGATGCATAAATGACTAATTTCTGCTCTGTCTTTTGCCGTTTTATGATCCCACATCTCCTAAACCCACACCTTTTAATAACCTCCATCTTCCTAAAGGGAAACAAAACCACTGTTTCATCTCTTTGGCTGAGTAAAATGTGTCTAGTCCAACAAGATGCATAACTGTGCTATGGCACTGATCTCCAAAGCCACCAATGACCACCCAACCATGTCAGCCACCCTCTGAGGCTTAGTGAGACCACTGATCTTAGGCATGTGATCCCGTTTCAAGCGTTTCAGCGATGCCACGGAACTGTACATAGGGACAAATGTTTCCCTTACTTCCTGACAGTTGTGGTATATTGTTCCTATATTAATGTGGTGTAACATCGAGTTTTAAATGTCCCAAATGCCATGGATTTCAATACTTTCCTTATAGGTGCATTCCACCACTACAATGACCTCCACTTTCTTTTTGTCATTCTATTGCTCTTACTTACATCCCCATGTGCAATATGGAAAGCATGGAAGATTACTTCAATCTCCATTATAGCAATGGCTGAAGGAAAAGCACAGCCAGCCAATATCAGCATGTAGTTGGCAGACTTAAGCTATTCTTGATGTCAGTTAGGTTTACCTCATCAGCAAAATAATACTCCACTTAAGGAAAGATTGCTGTCCTCTTCTTTACTTAATTTCTCTTTTATTATTTTAGCATGAAAGTGAATTGCAGAAGAAAGCATTTAAATATGTTATTAAAGAAACCGCCTTTCACTTTCACTGCCACTCCTAGCCACCACAGAACAGCAAAATATCTGCTTCTGGTTTCATGTATATTTTTCATCTATGTGACTCCATTACAGCATTGTACACAATTTAACTTAGAAGTGAAGAATTACATTCAGGAGCACAAAAAAGATACTAGAAAAAGCTCAAAGGATTGGAAGAACAATATTTCTAATTGAAGAACTTATCACAGTCCAACTATGCTTAAAGCAGAACTAAAGAGCAGATGAAAAATACCATGCTCACTCAGATAGGTGAGATTTTCAGTGCAGCTCTTCCACCACCTTTACCGCAGCCATTTTTAGTCCATGGTCTGATAGTCCTCACACTGATGTCCCTGTAGCCATTTATCTTCTCTAAAACAGACATGTTGCTACTTATTAATCATAAGGATAGGAATTCATTAACATTTGTAACACATTTTGAATAGAAACAGAATATGAAAACAGATTTTGCTGTCAGTTACAATTTTTTAGTTCAGAGCCAGTGAAACTACTGTCATCTATTTCAGCTTCAGCCCAAGCAGGAGCAGAAACTCCCCCAAAATAATGTGCTAACTATTATTATCACAGTTCAATGATACCATTTTACTTCACTTCAAACCTCCAACTTTAATCTAATTAATTCAGACTGGCACAAAACAAAAGAATGGAACAACTACAGAGGTTGTGTCACAAGACAAAACCCATGATCCTCAACACTTGTTATTTCAGTAGCCATTTCTTTGGAACACATTCTTGTTATTTGTTATTATTGCTACCCATAAATGGGCTTTTGTTCACAAAAGTGGCTGATAACCACACTGATATACACAATTACATTAAGTAAAAAAATTCATTAATTCATACCTCCACCATTTTCTATCATTATTCTGTTGTTTGAAGCAGAAATCAGTGCCCTGTGATCCAGGATCTATCTATACAGGGAAGCTGTAGAGATCTATGTACATCAGCTTGGAAACAATTGGCCAGATGTGGTCAAATAAAAAAATGTTAGGTTGCAATTATTACTTAAATAGAGATAAGAGCTCTGTTTAGTTAGGCACTGAAAAAGCATACAACAGTCTTTTTCCTAAGAGCTGTATTACTCCAGTTGAGGAAGCTCTATTTATTGACTTAACATTTATTTCTAATTTAATGTGTGCTAAAAGGCAGCAACTGTAAACCAATTTAAGGGAGTCCACAAAAGGCAATTGAATTAAGATCAGTACATTCTGACTGAGTTAGTTGAATTAGTTCAGCTTGTATATCCAGCAGGCCTTAGAGGTTTACCTTACAAGGTGTTACAGCAGCCAGTTCTTTAGTATGGTAAAATTAACTGCAGACTGAATTAAGATATCCAAGTTCTCAACTGATTTGCAGGAAAAGTTAAGAAGGCTCCAAGAAGTGAGTTTCCTATCTCTCTGGATGCATTTTATCATAGAATCACAGAACAGTCCAAGTTGGAAGGGACCTCAAAAGATCTTCTAACCCAACATTTTGTGGGAAAGGAAGCCTCAGTGAGATTACCTAGTACCTTGTTCAATCACATCT
Source organism: Haliaeetus leucocephalus (assembly GCF_000737465.1). Classification (NCBI taxonomy): domain Eukaryota; kingdom Metazoa; phylum Chordata; class Aves; order Accipitriformes; family Accipitridae; genus Haliaeetus; species Haliaeetus leucocephalus. The sequence goes on from NW_010973034.1 coordinate 6,043,566, forward strand.
TGAAAACCTCCAGTGATGAGGTGACCTCCATTTGATCCTCCCCAGAGATGACCATCTCCTCTCTAGAAATAGCCTCCATTTTATGTACAGCCTACAGTGAGAAGATTCAATGAGAATGTCCTGCAGTCTCTCTGGCTAGAAAAATGTTGCCTTTCTTCAGGGTCATGAAGCCAGAGAACTCTTTCAGAGGTGGTTTTGGTCTGTGAAAAGCCCAGAAAATGAAGGCTCGAAGGATATAGGGCTAAAGCAATCCAAAGGGATGTGAGAGATGTACACTGAGCCAGTGCTGGAAAGGCATATCTTGAATTCATATCCCAGGTGAGTACCCAGCTGTCTCTTGGTTTGGGTTTTTTTGTTTGTTTTCTGTTTGTTGGAGCTGTTCAACTCTGCATAAAAAAACAATGTGTTGGGTTAAAGCCATAAGCTTACATGCCTAGTCATGGGATTTAATTTTTTTTTTAATGCAGAGCAGACTGTCCCTGCCAGAAGACAATGAGAGAAACCCGCTTTGAATAACCAATAGTCCAGCCATTAGAGCATTCACTGGGGATGTAGGAACACATTCAAATGCTCCCTGCAAATGAAGAAAAGAAGGGGCTAGGACCTGGTCACTCATATTGATGTCTGAGCATTGGGATTTTCCAAGGAGCAGACACACAGTCCAACTTTGGGTGGTTTAAACATGCTTTTGATAGAGATAAAGAGTTACACCTTATTTGTGAAACAGTGAGGAAAACCTACTTAAAGTATCTTGTGACTGTTGCTTCCCCTTGACTAAATGTGTAATAGAAACCAGGGTGTTTATGGGATTAAGTAGCATCCCACTGACGCTTTAAAGGGCACCTGTGGTTCAACATGGGTAGATTTGGATGTCAGAAAATGCAGAAAGGTACCATACGGGATGAGAATTTTCTAGTACTTTCAAAGGAAGACAACGTACAAGTTAAACCAGGGAGGGGAAAGGAGCAGGGGCTCAGCTCCATCCCAGGATATGGTAGGAAGCTTCCTGCCCTCTGCACAGATCTGGCAGAGCTCTGCAAAGTCAGCGTAAAGCCAGATAGACACTTACTGAGGCAGGACTCACATCTGCCCATCAGAAAATATTCCCCCCACCAAGCTGGGACCAGTTTGAGTAGAAGTTCATAGGGACCAGCTTCACTTGCTGCCCTCTCCCAGGGACACGTGTGCCCCAGGCCACTTGGCAGGGCTTGGGGAATCAGGCTGAGCCTGTGCACCAGCTCTTGCAGAAACCTGCTGCAGGCCATGGGAAATCATGACCTAGTGATCCTCAGCTCCATGAACCTAACCACACACACTGAACCTTTTCAGCAAATATTTCCAATAACTCTTGCGCAGGCGGAAACAGGATCAGCTCTGAGCTGTTCACAAACTGAAAGAAGAGATGCATTCATCTGAGAATTTCCTTACAAAGGATAAATCTATCAACCAAAACTTCAAGTCACCTCTTTTTTCAGTGACTTAAAATCACATCGAAAGATTCCCAGCAGAGATACAGATGCCTCCGGGAGTTTTCGGGCAACTACTGCCATTGTTGAAAGTAGCTGGAATTCACAAAGCTGCCATTTAACCCCAAGTCCTTAACCGTCTAACTTCTCTAAAGGTTTGCTTCCTGGGCATGTCCGAGAGCCTCAGCTTTCACAACACTCAATTGTTTACACCTGTCTCCTGTAAGCCTGGAGTGGGTTCACAAAAGAGGTCTTTCCGTGCCTTCAGGGTCTGTGGCTTTGCTCTCAGGGCTACAGAAAACACAGTGGTCACCTCGCTCCACTGAGACGTGTCCTAAGCCAGGGTGAGAACCACCTCTTCCATCGCCTGGGAAAGAGACCTGCTTCTTGGGGTGGGGGCTGACTGCTCCCCCACTGCCACAGGGATGAGGTCATGGGGTTTTAAGCAATGGCATCACATTGAAAAGCCCTTCTTGCTGTGATTCAGTGGCTGCCTTAATGCTGAAATCGGCCTCCTGAATCTCATCCAGAACTGCTCTCTGAGATAATGAGGTCTGGAAAGAGGGGTTTTTTTAGTATCAGCTTCCTTCCTCGCTAAAAGTGCTCAGGCTGATCTCTCACTACCCTGGCTCCTTGCTGACTCTTTTAAGCATGACCATGCCATTAATCTCACACCCTGAATAAATACCTACCAGTTATTTGGAGGTTTTCCCACTCTCATATGGAAAGTCCTTTCCATCCAAGGAGATACAGTTGTTTATTGACCAGTGGGTTTACTTGAGATTTTAAAAATTCTTGCAACATACTCAATTAACTTTGAAACAGTCATGTTACATTTTTGTAACAATGACAAACTACTTCCTGAGCAAAACAATGAGATGTCAGCATATTCACAATATTTCAACATTATGTGCTAATCCATTTGTATCCACAATGTTGTTTCTAGAAAAAAATAGTAGGCCAGCATAATGCAAAGGGTACTTTGATTTATTTCTCTTTCTATTTTTCCTTTTTTTCTTTCTCTCTCTCTTTTTTTTTTTTTGTTAAAAATATTCCAGGGCACACCCTGTGTCAGTCTTGATAATTCAGAAATGAGACCAATTTGCTTCTCAAGATGGGAGGTCAGAATAAACAAAGAGAATATCCGTAGTTCAGAAACAAGGCACTATCTTTCTTCTGGGAGGAGAGCAGCTTCAGCAGAGCTACAGATGTGAACCTTGTTCAACTTATCCTTTTCTACTGTATTCCAGACTGTTATCACCTTGCAGTTATTGCTCTGGAGCTTAAGTCCAGGAGACATATTTATTTCCCCCAAAGCTTAGGAGGTATCCATATCCTCCAGTTCTCTTCTGGAGGGCTGGTTATATTAAAACATGAAAGAGCATCATGCAAATATACTTCTACATGGACTTGCTGTGGGCCTTCTTAGCAGAGGGACCCACAAGTAAATGAGCTGTCAATGCAGATTTCTTTCCCAGCTGTTGGCTGCAGCACACTCAAGTCGAGTGTTGTTCCCTGTGTGCTGCTAGAGAAAGAGGAAACTTCAGTCTCCCAGACCTCGATGTGCAGCACCCTTCAGAAGTGCTGCAATAAAATACCCCGCTGCCTGAATTCCTCTACTAGACCCTGAGGTCAAATGCACCTGGACCATGTAGGACATGATTTTGCTTCACTTCTGTTTTTATCACCATGGCCAAAAACTGTCGTCTTCTACTCAGTACCGTAACTTACACAGAAGGAACAAATCCAACTAACGAACCTACTATAAAAAACATAACCATGAGCTAGCAAGAATTATCTATAGGAAATCTCTTTTGAATACCTCCATTTGGGAAAATCTTCAAAGAGAACATCTTTGGGACAAGATAGTGGTGAAGGGAAGGAAGAAGGCTCAGCTGCAATAACAGGAGCTGGACAATTCCCCAAAAGTTATTACTGATCATTGCTTCCAGGAAAATAGCCCCCTCTGGTTAAATTCAGCTTTCTGGAAAAGTGTTTAAACTTAGCACATCCATTTTACTAGTGCTTTGCTTTCCAGCATAGATAAAAGGTAACGACTGACATGAACTGCATGAAATCTTCTCGCTTACCCACACCTCTGGAAAATATGCTGGGCTCTACTTCCTTCCCGGCTTCAGAGAGGCCCACATTTTCACCCTGACATAATCTTTCCCATGTGTTCAAAAAACTGAAGGTCTCTTTGTATCTGGAGAGTAATCAAGCACGCACATGCCCTGAAGATGTAAAGTCAATTTGTGTCTAAGGAAGATCTACTGGAATTTAGGAGCAGCTCTTGGCATGTCTTGTCAGCTGTTGGTTATGCATCTGCCTTTATTTCTTCCTAACGAAACACACCAGAAATCATGCATGTTATCTGAGTGCCAATGCACCAGCCCTTGCACACATGAGGCAACTTAGACCCTCTTCTCACAGGTATAACCCGGGGCTGAGTCAAGCAGCCAAAGAGCAGGAGCAGGTTGTGGCAGCCCAACACTTGTGAGAGAAGCTCATTCAAGCAGAGACGATCCTGATGGCTTGGAGGGGAGCTGTTTCTGCTAGTCCGGTGGAAGCCTTGGTGCAAGATACTTGCAGAGGAGTGAAATTAAGCTCCACTTGGGGTAAGAGGTCTTTTGGGAATGAGATGATATAACCTTGACTGAAAGGCTTCCTTGCCAAGATCCCAAACTGTCACAGCCAGCCTCTGGACTAGCCCCATGAAGGGGATTTTACTGGAGCTGTGGTTCTCTGTTTGCCAACAGACATGAGAAAGCAAGGCAGCAGATGTACACGGAGGCAAGGTTAACTTAGCTTCCCACACTGCACTGCCTTCACTCTCCTCCCTGGGCACCCACAACTCTTGAGAAACCAGCCCTCAGCCTCAGTGGAAATGAAGCTGGTGACAAATGAGATCCTGGGACAGGAAATGTAAGGGCAATGAATGTGCCTCTGCAAGCTCCTTTGAACTGTGAAGATATTTAGTTAGCATTTCAGGCACCATTTATTTCACTTGCATCTGTGATTTTGTCTTCATTTGCTTTTCCTCACTGAGCATCACCCTGGCAGTTAAAATACCAGTTTCTGGGAGATTTACAATCAGAGGAAATATAAGCATCCCTAAAAAAAAATTGTTAAGACCTGTATCTTTTTACATTGGGGTCAATATTCTCGCAATCCCCCTCTTTCTCTGCTCACTGAAATGCAGGAAAAAGAAAGGCAAAGAAGCAACTGCCTCCCATCCATAACACTACGGTAAATCTATCGCAACAAAGGGCCAAGGTCACCACTTTCAAGAAGAATTTCATTGCCTTTCGCATGCAAGCCAAGGTTCTTCATCTCTGTAGTGATGACAAAACCTGCCCTCAGGCTGCAGGAGCGCTGCGATTCGCACTGGGGGAACATAGGATTCTGAAATGGTCAGGCTTTATCCTAATTTAGAGGATATGAAATGCAAGAAAAAGCATTTGCTGCATAGAGGAATGAACCAGCCCTCTTTGTTTCTGTTTTCCCCAGATTCCCTACTCAGAGCTAGATACATGGGGCAGACTTCTAAATGTGTCGGGCTGCAGCCATTTTAGAGCCCTCCATTCCTGACAAAATCCTTTAAAGGAAACAGCGAAGGCCACAGTATGAGGGAAGATTGGCACCAGCCAGTGTTGCTCCGTCCACTAGTCCAAGAAGCTTCCCAAAAATCTGAATTCAATTTCCAGGATGCTGAATGGTTGCTTGCCTGGTGACAATGTACCAGCAGCTTCATAAGCTTTTTATTTTCCATTAAGAAACCAATTGCCTTGGATTTTGGATGAGAATTAAAACAACCCAGCTCCCTCTCACTGTTTGTTCATTGTTCGTAAGCTGTTCTACATTTGTCCTGTTCAGTGAGCTATTGTTCCATAGGGCACTGCAAACCTCTGCGAGCACAAACTCAAACCACATTGTAAATAGCACATGGCTTTGTTTAATCCAGAGCAAACCCCTCAGCTTCAGCTGGAGAGGCAGTCACAGCAAAGTGACCTGCCTAGTTTATCACTGCCATTAGATATTGCCCGCTGTATTCCGGTGCCAGGCCATTGTTTGCCATATTTCTATTTTATTTTTGAAAATACAGCACCATAAAATGCTTCACCACACTGACTTGTCACAGTTACAAGGATGCTTTAAGGGTTGCCATCCGCTAGCTAAAACAGCATTGTCCTATTAAGTTCTGCGAGCAAATGCTCCCGTCATTACAGCCTTTAAACGCAGGCTGCTGATGCCCTCTGCTGCTGCATTGCTGCCGGTTTGAGGGGTTTTTGTTGTTTCTGCAGAGAGCAAGATTAAGCTACTAGGTATCATTTTCGCTCCTAATAAACATGTGTGTCTTGTCAACAAGCTATTGCAAATACGTTCCAACTCAGAAATCTACTACCAGGCAACAAAACAAACTGTTCATCACAATGCTCTCCCTTTCAGTTTAAATTGTAAGTTTTCTTTTTTCTTTTTTTAAAGATAACATGCTGTGTCAATATTTCAGCAATTCATACAGTATCATGGAAAAGGAGAGGAGGGCATTATAATAAAAATACCAGTCATCAAATCCTCTAATTCCACTAGAGTTTACGGAAACCAGTCTGCATTGTCATGCTGCCCTGAATATACATTTTACATTTAAATAAGGGCATTATTTGAAAGTTTGCTGTGATAGACAGGTATATCATGACAATTCTTACTGGTGCTGTGCAGTGCACTGTTAGTAATCCTTTGCTCACCTACACCTGCACTGGGAGAGAGCAGCCACCGCTAGCGTGCTTGTATATGCCATGGGCACGTTATGTGCACAGCGCACAGCACAGGGTCCCCTGCACACACACACGGAAACTAAATCTGGTATTGTACAGAGCAGCAGAGAGCTAGGTCATCACTCTGGTGGTGGAAAGGAAACCACAGCAGCCAGTGGTCCCTCACTCAGAGGAGTCAACTTGTCTGATCCCCAAAGAAGGACAGCAATGGGGGAAAGAGTTAAAAAAAACATTTCTTTCTTCTCTGTGGATAAGCAAACCTCATCAGAGCAGAACCCTCTCTCCACAGCAATGGGGGGAAGTTAGCTCTGTGGGATGATCCTGCAGCATTGTCACCCATTTCGATTTGAGCAGTTAGCCAAAATTTGGGGACAGACATACTGTTTCCATTAGGAGAAGTAATTGATGAAGAAATCAGATATTTCTCTGATGCACTCCTATTTTTCTGCAGAGAATGTACAAAGCCCTATTTCCCTTCCCCCATTGTGTTCGACCAGCAGGAGACAAGACTTTTCCGTTCAAAACTCCAAAACGTTTTCCAGCTAGAGCTCTTCCTGAAGACTGTTTCTCACCCTTTTCCTTATGGATGCATTGCAAATGTGGCTTTGGCTGTCTGCGGCCTTTCTCACTGGCTTTTCCACCCACATATCTGCGTTGCTCTGAGTGCTTCTTGCTGGGCACAGAGGATGTACTCACTGCTCCCCAGCAGCAGTCCATTCCCGGCGGCTCAGCACAGCTCTTTTATTAGACGTTGCCCCCCACAAAATGTGCCAGCAAAGCTGCTCACGTCAGCCTCCCTCACTGCATGCTGGCAATGTTGGCTTAACCACTTTAAAAAAATAGGTCTTTGCTACCTACTCATTTTCAGCTGGACTAAGTTAAGCAGCTGGCACACAAGCAACTTGGCCATCAGACCTTCAGTGGTGAAAACACAGGCAGTCAGCGATGAGGAGCCAGGAGTGGCTGAAGATGGTGCCCACATCCACTGGCAGGGCTGAACCGAGGTAAGGATGTCTGTGCAAAGCCTCCTCCTGCCATCTGCCATGCACACACAGTTTGGAGGGACGATGTCAAGGTCCCAGCATTTGCATTTTGCCCTCGGTGCAGGTAGCCTGGCCGCAGAGCCAGGCTGCTGACCAGGCCTGCACCTGGCTTGCATTTCTCAGATGTGGCAGTGTCCTTGTTTCCATCAGCTGCGATGGAAAGGAGCTCCCTTAAGGGCTTTTCTTCTCTTTCCCCTGAACAAAGGACGGCTCTCCACCTCCTTGGTATGAGATCTCACTCCAACCCTGGCACTGCGTTTTAGTAGCACTTCAAACAGGGTGCCCGAAGAAGCATTTTCTGTCAGTGCTTGGTCCCTGAAATACAGATTACCTCTTGTTAGCAGGTACTAAATTAAAAGGCGATAACCAGGTGGAGAAAGCAACCTGGAGAGATGATTCATCCCTCTGGGCACAAAGAAATCTGCCCCCACAGAAGAAAACAACATCTTAAAACAAAGCAGAATAAATAAACCTTCCCTCACTTCTGCGCACTACGCACAGCTGTAAATTCAACGCTTTCTGGAGAAGGTCAGGGAGTCCATCTGCTAATGGGTTTCCTGCCTGAGGGTATTTACAGGGAGAGTACGTTTGATGGACAAGGGCCATCACGGGTGAAAACAATTTGACAGCGCAGAAGATGAAAGCAAAGAGTGACCAGAGCAGCTCAGAGCAAAGTCCTTTGAGGACATGTCATGGTAACAGCTCGGACACCGCACACTTCTGGCAACTACGTTTGAACAAAGAAAGACGCTTGAAGAAATGCAGCTGACGAGGGCTGACATGAAATCCGCACGACGCAGCTCCGAGCAGAAAACAGGGAGGGGAGGGAAGGAGGGAGGGAGGAGCGGGCACACATGGTGCCGTGCTAGTGTAGTAGGGAAGCCTGCAGTTAGAGAGATACAATTTTCAGGTAAATAAAAAGCAGATTTATAAGGAAACTGGCAAAATCTTCTAAGATTATGGAAAGCAATAAAGAATTGATCAAACCTGTTCCTTTCATTCCTTTTTGACCGCTCACATCAGAAGATGGATGTATTAAGAGCTGATGAAAGGGCCCATATGGAAAAAGTGCACAAGGGGGTTTTTTTGTCCTTCAGAGCATAGGAGTTGCATACTCTGACAGTCACACACTGGCTCTTCACATTATCTACTTATTCATCCATCCATCATTTGAAATTGCTTTGATCATCCTCTTGTCCTGTGTCCCTACACTCCCTCTCCTGCCAGTGTCATGAGCCGCTCCATCAGCAGGACTACAAATTGCAATAAGTGTCGGGACTCCACCTGTAAATGACAGATCCTAACTGTTTCCCTAATCTTAACTGTTTGGTGAAGGTAGAGGGAATGGTTTCATTTAAGGAGAGGTTTTGAAATCTAGCTAGTGAAGCCTGCTTTACTCAGCTATACTGGCATACACTGCCCTTAGCCACGCATCCGTATAAAGCACATACAGTGATGAATACAGGAGTTGCTCTCCTGCGATGTGGAGGATGCATCCAATATAATTCTGCAGTGATTTTTAAACCCCATTAAGCCAGCAGTCAAGCTGCTGCTAGGTGTGAAGCTTGCATGCTTGAGTCTGTGCTTCCATGGAACCCAAAGTTCTAGCTGGACAAACAAGCTTGTTGCTTTGCTCCTCACAGCTCCAGTGCAGCGGGAAGTGGTGAAAACAATATTGTCCAAGGAGATCTCACTGTCGATCTCCATTTGGCAAATACTTTCAGACTGTTTCTGTCACTGTTTGCAAAATGGCTGGGGTTTTTTTTTGCTTGCAATAAACTCTTGCAGCTGGCAACCTATTTGCCTTTCTCATGTTTCCCCCCATAGTACAAGCATTGTTTTGCCCTTCCTCGTAGGCCACTCTGTTTCTCATTAGTCTGTGTTTGTCTCTCATTTTATACATGGCAAATAAGTTCCATTACTATTACACTTTCAGTTTTCGTCATTGCATCTTCTCTTTTCTGCTTTGCTATTGCAGAAGACACCATTAGGACAGTGTGGTGTATCTTTGCAACAACAAGAAAGATCAGATGACTGAGTCAAGGTATTTAAATTTCTTCAGGAATTTGGGCCCTAGATGAGGGCACTGGTTCCCTTCCCACAGAAACAAAAGCAGGGAGGGAGGCACCTGCATTACTCATGGAGCAGGAGCACAGCCAGGAGGAAGGCTTGGCCGTGGGAGCATGCAAGCTTTCCTCAGTCTTGCAGTTTAGCCATAGTGATGGTGTTGCATTTTCTGATGCGCAAAATGAAAGCTCCCAAAAGTCCGAGATGTCCTAAGAGAACAAATGACAATTTGGCATGCTGAAACCATGACTGTGGAGAAAAAGTAACTGAGACAACACACGTGAAAGTGAAGGACAAGGTAAAATGCCCAACAGAAGATTTATAAAAATGCTGAGGAAGTCACTTTCCTCTGTTCCTTTTCACGCCACCCTGAAACTGGTGTACCCAACAGCTGCTTTCCACATGCTAGGTACAGCCATGATCCTGATGCACTATGTGACTGGCAGGCTACCTCCTTCCTTGTGCTCATGGAGCCATTTTCCAGATTAAGCCTGACAGGCATTTCAGTCAAGCACCCCTTTCTCATCACTGAGACTAACTCTGAAGAATGAGGCTTCAAGCAGGTGTTGACACTTGCTCTGTCATACAAGTTTCTCACATTAAACAATATTGACGGAAAGTCTTCCGAGTGTTTTCCATTAGTATGAGCCGCTACTGGGCAACACCATCATTTTTCATATGTAGGAGCTAAAAGCTTGTGTGCAATTTATTAACATTATGCCTTTATTTATATGCTTTAAAAAAAAAAGGCAAAACAGGAAAGAAGTGTTCATTTCTATCATGTTAGAAGCAGTCAGTTAAAATAGCACCTTTCATTTTACTATGCGATTCAGGTTGTGATTTTCAAAACGACTCTTGGAAAATGGGCACCAAAGCTACCCTTTAAAGGTACTTGGACAATGGAAATACCTGGATATTGAAGCCCATTAATTTTGACACCACTGGCTGCCCATCCCAACTGATTTAGTTACCCCGTCAGAGGTCACAGCCTAGTATTTGGTGGGGGGACATCAAACATAGCCTCCTGTACTGGGAGATGTGAACACGGCCCTTCTGTGCCTTTGTACCCCTTTTGGAGGGGACAGTCACAGCAAGCAGCTGGCTGCAATCTCCCACCAGCTGAACTTGAAATATCCTAACCCCGGACACAAATTAGACTCTGCCCCCTGACACAAAAGCTATCCCAAAGTGCCGTGGTTCTGCAGGCATTTTCCATGGAGAATCTCATTTGGGTAATGAACAATTAAATGCTCATTTAAGCTTTCTTTCCTATCTTTTCTTCTTTCCAAAAGAAAGCAACTGCTGTCATGCTTGCTTGATTAGAAAATTTAAATGTTTTTGAGATGTGGAAAAAGCCTGGCAATGAATTAAGTAAAAAAAGACTTGTCAAATGGCTGTTCTCTCTGGGGTTTGGGTTGGATTGGGTTTTCTTTATAACTATGTACTCCCATATTCACCTGACTGTAGGGGAGTGTTCCCTGGGGAATGCTGTAGCCCTGGTCCAGTGGGATGTCGTCTCCAGAGTAGGTGTACCAAGGAACCACAATCTAGAAATCCAAAGGGGTACAATGAACTTCAGCTGAAGTCTGTTTGTAAACAGTATCTAAAGGATGGGATAACCCTGTCCATGGACTTCTAAATTAAGTTCAAGGAAAGATCTCCCAGTCCTCCAGAACAAACTGGGATGTGAACCTACTAAAAAAAAACCTCTGGCTCCAGCAAGTGTTGGATGAGTTTCAGCTTAGGTACCCACACTCTTTGGTACACCTGTATCTCAGGACCAACCAGAAACATATTTTGGGGGGAAAGGAGAAGAGGAGGTGGCTGTAACACAGTCATAAACAGACCTTCAGTGTGGTGGCCAAAGCACATCCCCAAGGATGGCTGTGGGCACCATGGGTAGTAAGCAATCACCCAAAGTAGTGCTGGGCTTAAATGGCTGGAAATAAAAGCTTCGTATGGCAAGTGCTAGGTGGCTGTAGTTATTTCTCTTTGAAGGTAGGCACTTAATTAAATGCTCAGTAAAGAAACAGCTACATTTACCCCGCTGCCCCCCTGTATAGCTTGGTCCTGGAAAGCATTTGAAATCTAAAAATAGAGTTTCACATCAATGATTCCTTTGTAACTTGTGAAATTATTAACTGCAAGTTAATAAAGTCTAACTCAATTCTCCCTCAACCAAGAAGGTCAGGTCTGGTTTTAATCATTAGATAGGTTTAGACCAAGAGTATTGTCTAATCACAACCCAGATGCAGACAGCGCTGGGGTCACAGTCGGAGAGGACTGCAGTTGAACTTGGAATTACAATTTCCACACCTCCCCCTCCCCCAGGTTTTAAGCAGTCTGAGATGGAAGTTTCATTGTAAAATTATAAATTCTTGAGCCATCCTATGCCAAAATTAAGCTAGCAAGCATAGTTTACAGCTTTCTGATTATAATCTTTTTTATTTGGTTTTACAACCAGAGAGGGACTACACAAGTAAGTGAGTTACATTCGCAATGTACTTGATTGTGAGCCAATGACCTAGACTTGTTTTCTCTGAATTTCACATCAAACACTCAGTGATTTTTAAGAAAGCCAAAATTACTCAGAATGGAGAGAAGGCTGGTATTAACAAAATGGGTCTACATAATTGATTTATAATAATTAGTTGCTTTCGCTGGGGTGTAAATCTCAGTCTAGTGCTACACTTAAAGCACACACCTACCTTTAACTTCAGTAGGACTTAACTATGTGCAGATTTAAACCCCCAAATCACTGCCTTACTGTTGTTCCCCCCTATCATCTCTACTCCATATAATTCCCAGTGAAAGAAGGAGTCCGCACCTGCCCACTAGCTCCTAGATCAGGTCCTTTCACAAATGATACATCATTTGCCCACCTTTTTTTTTTTTATCTAAGCCAAACACTCAGATTAGAGGTCTGTAATTACATATGCGAAAAACTGTGTGCATTTACTGTCACTATGGACAAGTTAAGGGGACTGTTAGCCAGCTTATGCCTTTTTCTGCAACATAAATGTCTACTTTTCCACCGATCATCAGACATTCCTAATCAAAAAAATCAAGCACTGAGTTTTAAATAGGGTTAGTATTAAATTAAAAGCATGAGTCAGAAGAACTCTGACGAGATAATGCATGCTGCTTGACCTGGTTCACTTGTCAGACCTTATCCCTCATGAAAACTGGTTTTCATAAAGACAGCAGGCTTTACCTAGAATCCTTTTTTTTTTTTAATTGACATGATCCAGAATTCTTACTTTGAGAAAAATACTAATTTTAATAAAATCAAACTACTATTTCAAAGTTAGACAATAGGTATTAGAAAATAACAAGTATATCAAAATATAAGCGGAATTAACATTGCATATCATCCTGGTATGTGGCTAATGGCATTGCATCTGGTCAGCAGTGTAATTGCAATTTCCAAGGCTCTAAAAGCAGTAAATTGCACACTTTCATTCAAAGATTTCAGCCTCTTAGCTCCAGAGACATTCACCACTAGCAAGGTACTGAGTTGTTTTAACTCCCATGAATCTGCTGGATATGAAAAAACTCAGCAGGAGAGCAATATATGTACTTAAGTCTCCACAGGTCTTAAGTGTAATTGCAACAGTGGGATATAACAGTGTAATGTGTACTCTTACCAGACACTGTTCTGGATTCTCCTTTAGACTGCTTGAAAAGAAAAAATGCATATAGAGTATTTCAGGGAATTGCTGGATGGGTATTGACTTCAGACCAGCGTTTGTAAAGTCCTGTCATATTAAAAACATGATTGGGCATTATCCAGTCCGTTGTGCAGAGCAACTCATGTATTTGTTATACTGCAGATACAGACAGAATATGACAAAGGAAAAAAGTCCAAACAAAATTCTACACCTTGACACTTCCAATTGTCCAGTTTCATGAAAAGCCACAAATCAGAATCTGAACAGTTTGATCTGCCTTTTGTTTTTTTCAGTAGCTGTCATTCTAAAGAAAGCCTTAAATGCAGACATCTTTTCTTTTAGCTGTCACAAAATCTGTCCAATGCCAGGACCCAAATCATCCATGATCATCTATTTGTTTTCCAGTGCTGCCTCCTAGCTCACAAAAAACTCAGTCCTTTTCAAAAAATTGTGCATACAGCACAGAGCTGATCTACATATTTCAATTTTCATTAGGGAATCATTTCATTTTCAGATAAATCTTCCTATTTCTTTGCTTGCTCAAATACATCACAATAACCTCTTCTTCCCTAACAGAACTTAACAATAAAGCCAATACTTGTGTCAACATGGTAGCACTGGAATCTAGGGCTGAGAAATATTTATGGTTTTATCAGTGCAGTGCCAACATTTAAAAAAAAAAAAACCACAGTGAATCTCCCCAGAGTTTTTCCCTTATCAGTTTCACAAATAATACAGACAAAAACAAACAAGCAAACCACACCTATGACTGAAAGCAGCTAAAGTATTCAGGGTATTCAGGACTAAACTGAAAAATCTGATACTGAGTTTACATGTTGAACTATGTATATTTCTGCCAAATAGTCTCCTACCATAGAGCCCCCAGGCTTTGAAATTGGTGGTGCAATTAATTGGTGCAATGGTGCAACCAGTTTTCGAAATTGGTGGTGCAATTGGTGGTGATTTAGAAAGATTTAAGCTCTGACCATATGTTTGTATGAAATTACATCAGCCCCTTTGAAATATCTGACTTTGGGCTTGGAAATAAGTTACCACTGAGAAAATAGGATGTGAATTTACACCCTCTGCTATTCTATGTGATGCGATGTGCATCCATGCCTACTCCTTTACACTGCAAATTAATATCTTTCTTTTTCAATTGCAAGGTGAATAATTAAAAGAGATGATGTTTAAGGTCTGTCACCAGGGGCAGCTCCACAGGAGTAGTATCACTAAAGTCTTTCTAAGGTCAGTGGGTGACAGCTCATTAAAATACCCTATGATTCTTTGGAAATTCATTTTATGGCTTTTAATAACTACTTTTTGATGGTAAAACAGTGAAGTTGCAGTTTTCTAAGCCATTAATACAAAGAAGGAATAGGAAGACTACTCCCACATAGTTATGGATGGGATTGGACGTGAAGCAGCCCCTGCTCATTGCCACTCAAATGATGCAAGTCTGCAAGCCCAGTTAGCACCCAGGTGGTATCAGTCTGGTGGGCTCCTTAGCAAAGTCAGTGCAGGAGGGGAAGAAGTGGAAAGTTCAAAGAGATGAAAAAGAAAGAAAGACTTCAGGAGGGGGGGGGAAGAGGACCTCCAGCAAGACCCACTGTGTTGGCAGCTTTGGGCAGACATTGCAGATGGCACCACTGCAGATGCACTTTGTGTTGGAAGAGGAGATGAGTCGTTACCCACCCGCTGGCCTGAAGGGAGGGAAGATGCAGGAAGGTGCAGAGGACTCAGCCCCTAACAAAGTACTTGGTTGAGGACCTCGACCAAAGAGGTTCATTGGCCCGATGAAGATACCCCAAAGCCAGCTGGCCCCATTTGTCTTGCTGGAAAAATGGAGTCACACAAGCAGGAATCTGGTGTGAACCATGAAGTACTTTCATATTCTGAAGTATAACTGGGATGTTGTAGAATTGCCACTTCCTGCAATCATAATGCATCGTGAATTTTTGATGATCAAAATTATGACTAAAGAAAAGGAGGGGGAAGGCATGTTCTACAACAATGCAGTGATGGGATTTATTTAGGCTAGTTTCAGTTAGAATGAGTAAAACAAGGAACAGTGTTTTGAAAATGTTTAAGTAAAGGTATATACCACAGTATGAAATTTTGTATTGCCAACATAATACATAATTCTGACTGACCACACTGATTCTCTCACAAAGTCAGAGATCGACGCTGCAAATATAATCATGATAGCAGAGTAATTGCTGTCTATCTCACAGATTATGAAGTGAATAAATGCAGAAGCAATCTCTTCTACTATGGAATCTCCCTTCATACTCAGCTAAGGACCTTTACCTGTATTAAAATTAAATCATATCCTCATGTTTATTCACTTACAGGGTAGGACTTTCCAAACCATTCAGCGCTGGCCTGATTTTGCTGCCCTTGAAATCATAGACACTAGTAGGGGACAACTAGAATAACTACACCACCTTTTGAAAACCCCATCCATATGTTACTGAATGGCGAAGGCATGATTTTGTCTCTCACTACAGAAAGGAAAATTGAAGATTTGTATTTCGTTCACTAGGGGCAAAAAGGAATGGGGGAAAATAACTCTTTTAGAGAAAAATAAGATAAGAGCAACAGTGTTTCCAGTGTTAAGATGAATCCCTCTCGGTTTTCAGATTTTAGCACAAACTGTGTCATTCAGATGTGGTAATCTCCACCCTCACACCCTCATCCTTATCTGCCTCCTCCTGCCTTTGCCAGTGTGCTGTGCTTTATTGTCTTCCTTGTTCTCTGAGAAAAAATCATTTTACCTAGGGCCACATCTAGTTAATCCTTAAAACTGTCACATAAAATTCTACCCTTAGACTGGACACATTCATTTTCTTCTCTCTTGCTTTCTACAGTTAAAGTACAGTGGCCTTATTACTGCCAAATCTAACACTACTCTGTGTTAATCAATACTGGCATGATCCCTTCATTTTGACTTCAAATTATTGCTGACCCTTTTCAATTCTTTATTAACCTCTGCTTCCCTTTCATTTCTTTTTGAAGGGATGATTCATCCAAGCAGAACTCTATGCTTTTCTTGCAAGTGCTTACCCTTTGCTAAGGATGGGAGGTCTGTACTGGCCAGCACCTTTGGTTTAAAATTCCATGGATTTTCTCTGTTCAAGTTCTCCACCTCATCAGACCACTACCTACGAGTGCCTTACAGCTCCCGTTGCTTGGAACTGCAAACCCATCTTAAACACCTGGTTTCGTCAGAAGGACAGTCACAGACAGTCCCAGGCACATGAAAAATTTCTCCACCTCCCACAGGACCTGAACTACACCCCCAGACAATTATTTGAGCAACCTGGCCTGTATCCAATGGCCTCTACAGCTGTCAACTGTTCATGTGGTCTGCTTATCCTGGTTAGACACAAGTATTCCTTCTCTAATACTGCACCTACCAACTCATAGGTCCCTTTAGTGCTTATTTATCATCCCAGGTGCTACCAGTTAGGCTGATGGCATGGCTTCCATCACGCTCTTGCCACCAGCAACCAGCAGAGGCAAAAGTCCACATACAAAACGTGTCATGTTTAGGAGAGACCAGATAGCTCCATCCTAGAATACCAGAAGAATTGCCAGATGAAATAGCACATTCCACACCAAGGATTTCAATAAAACTGTAAAATCTGAGTGATCGTGCCTGTCTGGAACAAAGCAAACACAGGATTGGAGTCACTTGCTCAAGTGTGTTTGTCTGCTGCATTGATTAGTATGTCAGACCCACTTTATCATCAAAGTCATGTGAAAAAGGCAAATGCAGCCCTCTGGCACATCAGCTGAGGTATCCAGGAGACAGGTAAGCCATTAATGCTATTTTATTAAACAGGGATGAAACCTCATCTGGAACAGCCTATACAGTTGAGCCATCTGTGATTAAAGATGAGCTGAAACTGGACCAGATACAGGGCTGGATTGCTGGGACAATCCATGGAGGAGGCAGCCACCATTCCAGAGGATATGCAAAAGGCTTGCTTAGCACATCGAAGCCAGCATCGAGAGGGAGTATGATTGATCTCTAAAAATACACCAGTGGGTAAACCTCACGGAGGAAGAATGGCTATCAAGCTAAATGACAGTATTTGCACAATAACAAAAGGGAATAAACTATCTATGAATACCATTGGACTTCAAATCCGATGGCTTACACATCAGAGCAGCAAGATTCCCTCCAACTAAGGCAGGGAAGGGCAGAAATCAGGAAGTTTTAATTTGTCATTTGACAAATGAATACAACGACTATATGGTAGAACAGATCATGATAATGGTCTGAGTTTGACAAGGTAGTCCATCATATCTTCTATCTTTTTTTTGCCTTACTATTGACTCCTATTGACTATGTTATATTGTTTTGTTATATTTCATTTATTCAGGATTCTTTCAGCTTAAGTCCTGATGTTTTCACCTGCCAGTTTATATGGGACAGTATTTTATCATAGTTTTCTACGTTCCTACAGTATAAGTCACCAGCCTTACACCCCATATAAAACTGTGAAGGCTGACAAACAAATTCTGCCAGGCAAAAGTATATGAGACAGTGTTCTTCTTACCAAAGTAAAAAATGAATGATTTTGCATTGTACCTCACTGAATACAATACAGCAAGTTCTGTTATGATTTAAGAAGTTCTTAACCTCTTGCCAGAGTGTTGTTTGACACAAATTTTAAACGTTCCAGTATAAAAAAATCTTAATTATTCCCTTTGTTTTTTTTAAATCTGGCTGAACCAAAACTATTTGTTAAATTAATCATAAATTCACAAAATTCAGGTCGGCAGAAAATTTTAATTTTCAAATATTTATACAAAAAAAATCAGTTGGTCCAATAATGCAACTGATGTAATAATACTCTTTTACAAGACATTTCACTTGATATGACACAACACTCTAATTAGAAAAAAAAACTAGAATGAAAATAACCCACACATGGCGTACATCAAATAGCAGATTTCTAAGGGTAATTGTAAACAGACAACCAAAACCAAGTAGATGTGTTTTTACTGCAATTACAGAAATTAGTTCTTGAACCTATACTATATAACATTTTGTGAATGATCCAGGGAAAATACATAAAACTGTTAGTGTTGAACTTGGCAGATGACAGCAAGACTGGGACAATAGTAAACAATGAAGAGAGAACAGGACACGGAGTGAGAGCAATCTGGATTAGCCTTGGCATATACCAGTGGCACACATGTTAGTCTAAGCAGACAGATATAAAACCATACACCTAAGAATTAGTTTAAAGGATTCAAGGATGGATAATCTCTGCATCATGATCTGCTCATGTTAAATATAGCCAGAGTATTAATGGAAGTTTTGGGTGTGTACACAGGAAATATTGAATGGGGATAGGGATGCTAAATGCTTCTGCATTTAGCACTGGGGCAACCACTACAAAAATATTGTGTCTGTTTCTAGTATCAGCAGGTAAATAAGGATATTGATAGTGTAGAGAAGACTGGCATAACTGTTAACAGCCTTAACACTGACTGAAGAATAGGAAAATTATGATTAAGGGAGAGAGAAAGACTTGGAAATATTCATCTCTTTAGCCTATTCATCTCCATGGAGAACGGACATTTACCATAGTGTTTTTCAGCTGAGCAGGCATAGCTGCAACAAGCAACCAGGAGTTGGTGGAAGTAAAACAGTTCAAAGTAGAAAAAGATTGAAACAATTTACCCCATACTATAGCTCATTTTCCATCACTGGTGATCTGCAAATCGAAAATGGAGGCTGTTGTTAAAAACTTGCTCTATTTCAGGATAGAGTTAATTGAGCGAAGTCCTACTGATCACACCAGAAGTTCCATAAGCCTATCCCAGTGGCCCCTCATTGCACACAATAAACCAGAGAGCTGCAAAGGGTGAGGGGAAGAGGTGGGTATAGCTCAATAAAGCTGTTCTCTGTATTTTCCAGTCCCTTTTGACACTTCCTTAGCATGAGTCCTGCTGGGACTCAGTTGCACATTGTAAGAGCCATCTTCCCAGTCTGGAAATCACCCTGCAATGCTCCTGCCCTGTCCCTGGAGGCCACCATGACCACCATATGGCAGGAGGTCAGCTCATCTTTTGTCCCTCCAAGATCAGTCATCTTATTCTGGGATATGTTCACAGACTTCAAAGGGAACTTCAGATCTTCTTGACAGCAAGTCAGCATGTGGTGGCACCTACAGCACTTCCTCGCAGGAAGATCTGATGTTTGCTATCCCCAAGCTTTTCACTGGCACTGGTCCGCTACCAGTCTGACACATCTACTGTAAGACAGAATATATTAGACCTGAGATAAGCTTGTCATAGTTGTATTTTTAAAAGATATTTACTTTTAAGCATTGTGTAGCCTACTCAGTCTGCATGCTGTCCCAACGTTCCAGCCTACATGATATTTTCCCTGAAGTAGCAAACACAGTGTGTCTCCTATCACCTGCTGGTACATTTCCTAAATATAGGCTTGTTTCTTAAGAATAGGGTTTCTGTTTACTATCCCCTCCCACCCAGGTCATGCATATCACCACCACCACCTGAGGCCCATGTTCCACCGCTGGAGGGTCTCCACTCTCCCAGACATGTGGATGGCAATTTCCACTGCAGGGAGCCAAAACTTCTTCCCTAGGCAGCCACACTGACTCCCATCTCAGCAGCACCTGGGGTCTCAATGTGTTCTGGTGTGGGCAAAAGAGGCAGTACAGAGTTACAACCATTTTACTATCTTCTACCAAGCTAGTGGTCTGTTTCTGAAGGCAGTTATTTATTTGCCTATTTCCAGAGCTCACCCTAATGTCAAAAATACCTTCATAACAGTCCTTGAAAAACTTCAATTTATAGTTATGGTAAGGAATTCATAGCAGTAAACTTTGTTTAATGAGTTTCTTATTTATTTTGTTTTTTCAGATGAAGCAGACAATGTTATCTATAGACTACTCCCACCTTGCATCCCCAACCTGTGTCTTCCCTTGCATAAATGTCGCAGGCTTGACTTCCTCCTTTCCCACAGTACCTCCAGGCATACAGCAATAATCTGTATGCACAGGTGCTGTCACACTGAAAGACTAGCCTTTACCTTCAGACAACCAAAATTATTTTTCACCACAGATTACATCTTTTTGTAGATCAGAAAATACAAAGTAATATTGGTCCCTTCTTTCCACTGACAGATACTTCCACCCTTCAAAGTACACTACAACAAAGACCAAGTCTCAGTGTAACAGGACGAAGGTACTACCAGATGACAATACAGCTCTCTGTGGATTTCCAATAGATGATTCAAATCCTAACACTAAATAACTGTCCATAGTACAGGGACAACTGACCTGGCTTTTCTGCACAGGCCATGTGAAAAATCATTATTCTGCAAAGGAAGCCTGTTTTGAAAAGGAGAAAGTAATGTGAACACCCTGGGAGAGGCTCCCACTGCTTTTTTGCAGAAGCACGGAGGTGTAAGTGGGGAATGACATTCCCGATGTTTGTTTTAAGCGCATCACATGTCCTGCTGGCACTGTAGTAATAATTGCATTTGCAAAGGTGGAAGCAAAGACAATCTTACAGTCGTAGGGGTTTAATCATGCAACAGCTGGAACATATTTTAAACAAGTTCCTTAGTTTACTGAAGTCGCATGTCCTATAGTGTCTAATTAAAAATCCCCTGAATCCAGATGCTACATGTCCCTGCAGTGAAGCTTGATCAGACTGCACTGTGTGGGATATAAGGGTAGTCCTGTCATGCAGAAAAGAGCATCTGCTTGCCATCTATCAATATCCTATGGAAATAAGCTTGCAGCCCTCATTATTTCTAACTGATAACTGCCTATTGTATGTAGGGGCGGGGGGGGGGAGAAAAAGTAATATGCATTATCTGAGTATTTATAGTCTAAGATGACCTGATTGTGCTGCTGTGCAGTTGTTGGGATTTTTCTCTAACTGAAGAACATTCAGCTTCTTACATCTTGGAATTGGTTAAAAAAGAGTCTATATTACCATTCTGTTTGACCTGGTCCACACACAGAAGCTGTCTCAAAGGGCAAACATCTACCTGAATCTAGCTAGCCTTTATGCTCCTATGGTAAAAATATAAAAGCCACTACAGCTTGTGGCACAGAGGAAGTTAGATTGACTGCAAATGGCCTTGAGCACAAGGTTTGAACTCACATCACTACATCTGCAGCTGAGTCTGTTCACCTCCCTGCTGTCACGTTTAAACAAATGCCATTGCTCCACAGCCTCTGCATCTTATTATTTAAACCAGATTTATTTAGATCAAGGTTAAGTTAGCTAGGTAAAGGTTCAAATAACTGAAAATTAAACGTGTTCTTGAAGCAAAACAGCCTTCATCCAGAGGACTGCAGAAATGTAGTTACTTTGGTTTTACCAAGCCCATGCAAACAAGTGCATACTGGAGACCTAACATTGGTTAATCTACTCAGAAACAGTACACAAAGTAAGCAGAAAATCTCCTAGGTCAGTTTTCTTGTCTCTGAGTTTACCCTGAGATCAGCAAGCACCAAAGTCAACTGAAAGTATGCCAGATTGCCTCTTTCTCGGAGCAGTGAGCTATTAATTAGCCACACCTTAAGGAACCGTTCATTGATTTGTAACTCAGGCAGAAAGCAAAGTAATAGCAAATGAAGCTGTTGTTCCCGCGAGCAAAGAAGCAAAGGGGAAACCACCCAAGCACAAACCCTGCAAGAGGACACGCGGGATGGCCAAAGCACAGCCCTGTGCTGGTGGAGCAACCCTCCTACCAGGGCCCATGCTCACCTCCAGGCACACACAGCACCACAACACGTGGGCATGCCAGAGCCCGGGCAAGAGGCTGGACACCACGTTTGGTCTTTATCCTCCTGACAAAGAACCTTCTCCTGGTATCCTATCCGTCCATAGGTTATACTTAGACACAAAAACCCACCAATACATAGGGATCGTGTCTTTCCAGTCACCTGAAGTTTTTGCCCTATACAACTCTGGTAGAAATTATTTAGTTCATTGTAGTGTCTATAATTATGCTGTAAGAGGTAAACAGAAAAAATGTACCCATCAACTGGACTTTACTGTACTGCTATTTCAGTTGCTGTGATGTTTTATAAGAACACTGTGGCAAGAAGTAACTTAGCCCAGATGATGTTGTTTGAGGTGTGGGGAGGATGGGCTATTACAATTGAGAATGAAATTAATGAAATATTTCTTCTTTCCTCAAACATTACACTGGAGCCATAACCTCAAAAGGAGATAATCACATCCCTGCTCTGCAGCATACGGCTATGGACATCAGACCTGATTTCAGCAGAGGTGAATTAAACAGTGTCAGAGCTTTCCCTGAACTGAGAGCTTCCCTTAAAATAAGGCTGATGGATAACACAGCTGATGATGGAAAAGGCTGTACATCAATCACATGATGATATTTTACATTGCATGAGCAAGACTGACTAGAAGAAATAATCTGTAAAGGGACCAGAACAGTGCTGAGTGATGTGTAGGAGAGAGCTGAAGAAGTTCCAGAAAACCGAAAAAAAATAAAAATCACTTTGTGGTATCACAGGTTCATAGAATAATTTAGGTTGGAAGGGACCTCTGGAGGTCATCTAGTCTGACCTCCTGCTTGAAACAGGGCCTGCTTCAAAGTGGGATCAATTTCCTCAGGGCTGAGTTTCAAATATTTTAAGGGATAAAGGTTCCACAGACTTTCTTCCAAAGCTTAATGACCCCCACTATGAAACAACTTTTTTTTATAGCCTGCAGGAATTCCCCTTGCTGCTACTTATGTCCATCATCACTCATCCTTTCACCATGCACCTCAGAATAGAGTCCCTACAACCATCAAATAGGTAGCTGAAGACAGCAAGCATATTTCCTTCCCCTAACCTTCACTTCTGCAGGCTGAACAAACCCCATTCCCTTGGCCTCCTGTTGTTCACCCTAATCATCCCTGTGGCCCTGTGCTGGACTTGTCTGACTGTCTTTCACATAGTGTGGTCACCAAAACTGGACATAGGTGCAGCCACAGGAATTCCAAGTAGAGGGGAATAATTGCTTCCCTTGACTCACTGACCCCACACTTGGCAATACAGCCTAGCAAACGGTTGGTTTTCATCACCAGAAAGGTTTACTGCTGAATCAAGTTCAGCTTGCTGTCCACCATGACCCCCAGGTCCATTTTTTGCAGATACCTTGTACTCTGTCAACACTGAGCTCTGTAGAGCCATATAGGGCTGCTCCCTGTCAGGTGCAGGGCATCATGTGCTGCCAGCTAACCTTCACATCACTGACTATTACACTTTGAGGTTTCACTAACTTTGTACCCCACTCACCGAACCCATATCTTCACAATTTGTCACAAGGATACTACAGAAGATGAAGGTACACAACATCCATTGTCCTCCCCTCACCTGCAGGACCAGGGATCATAGAAGGCAACCAGGTTGATCAGGCAGGATTTGTTGCTTGAGGAACACTGCTGGCTTTTCCCAACCATCTTATTTTCTTTCTTGTGCCTGGATATGGCTTCCAAGAGGATTTGCTCCAAAATCTTACATGGGTACTGAGGGGAGACCAGCCACACCACTGCTTTCTGCATCATTCCTCTTGCCCTTTTTGAAGACAGGTGTGATGATTTCCTTTCTGCAGCCATCAGAAGCCTCTGCTAATCACCAAGACCTTTGAAAAATGACACAGCCTCTCAGTGACGCCCACTGGTGACCTCAACACCCTCAGGTGCATCCTGTCCGGTCCCATGACTTGTGCATTTATTCTGCTTAAGAATTCTGTAATTCAGCCCTCCTCTGCTCCTTGGCAGTGCTTCTTCCCCAACAAAGACCAAGACTGTATTTTTGTAGCTCTAATTTCTCTAATTTTTAAAACAGTGATCATGAGTACACCCAGCCATCACGCAATACCAATAAATCTATTCTGGAATACTTCAAAGAAGAGGTCTTCTTTGGTGCAAGATTTACAGCTGTCTTCGGAGTAAGTCAGACTACACAAAAAATCAAAGGCTATAGTTCTTAGTAAAATATGCAGAGAACTGCATCAGACAGATTTCACAGACAGACAATTCATCCCTGACCTCACTATCAGACCACTCTGCACCTCATCTATATAATGTCCAAAACCTTATTCGACGGCAAAGACTAACAGAGGAGATGATACACCTCACAGCAATTCATTTCCAGGGGCTGACTTGTTACATGAGGCGTTTTGATGAGGAAAATGAACGAGTGGATTCCCTGATTTTTTGCACTCTCTGTACCACTCAGGCATAGCGGGATTTTGTTGGGAACCCTGTGTTAAATTCCTGAAGATGTGGTCTGCTTTTTCTCCATAGAGTCTTGATTCTGAGCCCATCAAAGTCAGTGGAAAGATTTTATTGCTTTTCAGTGTTTCTGTTCTTCTAGTACTGCAGCTGCAATGTTTTAATTACAAGTAGGCTGCTTCCAATAGGAGCTCCAGTTTGTCAAAAGTATATATACTTTTTTAAGTTTAGATGCTTTGATCTAGAAATGGCATGCAACTTCTCAGCTGTTTAACGAGTTCAAAATAAAAATTCTTTAATCATTTAGCTTTTATTACCTTTTGTTCCAGTTTCTCTTTGGACCAAATGAAAGATAAAAAGTTATTTGGCAAATGCCAGCACTTTGCCAAAGTTCACGGTTCCCTGACATTGCAGACACAGCTAACATGAAAGGTCTGTGCAGTCACCTTCTCAAAACAGCTTTTTTGCACTTAATTTTCCATAATCCTGTGGGGAATTGCTATACTCCACAGTGTTTTGTGTGATGTCTTGTTGAGATGCTGGAGTCACAACATCTGATGAACACTGATCTTTTACCAAAGCCTTAGATTTGATCAGCACTGCCCAGCTTTCCTGGTCGATAAGTTGCTTCCTTGGCTCACACCTACTTGTCTTCATTCCACCATGGATATGAAGGCTGTGCAAACATGAGTGGACCGACAGCCACAGCACCAGGATTCCTCGTTGCCCCTGTGATACAGATATTCCTTCAGCTAAACCAATGCTCTTGTAATTCCCTAAACAGGAGATTCAATCATTAGAAGACCTCAGCCACTGGTGACACATGGTTAGAGATGCATGGATTCAGACGTGCCTTCATCTTTAGAGTACTTGCAAATCCACAAACCATGTGAGGTGGAACATAGCCTCTAAGAGGAGGCAAGTGGCTTGGGAAATTCATTCTAACAGGAAAACAGTAATCATCCTCAAATTAATAAAAAAGAAAAATTGTCACAAGGGATGCTGTGATTAATGCTCACAAAGGCCACACGCGGCTGTGTAAGTTCCCTGGGGTAGATATCTGTTAAATTCAGGGATTGGCTTCACTCTGCAAAGCTGGAAGAAAGAGCGGTGGGGCAGCAGGGGTAGGCAGTCAGTCAGTGAGGGAAACGTTAAGCAACTCTTTTCTCCTCAACCTTCCATGCAGTCCTGGCAAAAGTCATGGGGGAATATACTTAAGACACAGAAGAGAGAAAACCATGCAAGGTATGGCAGATCTCCCTGATGCAGTACATCTAAATTTCTACCTCCCTGTGACAGCAAGAGCAAGGCTGGTCCACAGCTATAAAAGAAAATGATACTAATGAGGCCAGGGGTAATCCATCTCCTGCTAAACATACTGCATGTCTCCCACTGACATCAGTAGCAGTGAAATTAGACCCACAGTTTACAGGTATATTCGGAAATTGTTACATACTGTAAAACAGGCTGAATGGATAGCGTTAGATACAGACATGAAGGAAGGGACCCATCTTCAAACTGCTCTAAGACAAAAAATACAGCAACATTTCCTGGGATCTTTCTAATCACTCTTTGGAAGTATTACTTGGATTTACACTTCTCAGACTCTGTCCTCCTATAGCCTCACCTGCTTTCCTTAACTGTGTAAGAAGCAGACTCCCTATGCCTTCCACCATGCAGCATTGTGTAATTGACACAATATAATCCAACCCGGCTCCATATTTTAGAACTAAGGACTTCTGAACCATTTAGCAGCTCTGGAACTTAAAGATGGGTGTCATAAGCTGTAAATCATTTTCTGGGTTTACAGATGCTCCCTTTGATATGTCGTAAAACTCCTGGTAATTGAAACCCATAAGGGATTGTTTTCAGAGCAATTTCTGAATCAAACTCTGTTAACAAATAATGAGTTTCTCATGTTTCCCCCTGTAGGAATGCGATTCTGGGTATCCTAAGGTTTCTCAGCTCTCACCAAAGCTGCAGATGTCAGGGAATGATGGCCCTTCAGACAGGCTGAGTGGTTAGGTAGCATGTGTTTCCAAGTGGAGGCAGAGCAGTTAACAGAAGGAAAAAGGTTCAGGACTGCAGGTTTGCAAGCATGACGCGGCAGTCTGTAAGACAACTGCTCAAGGCTTTTCTTTTTCCTGCCAAGCCTCACAGACCTGGCTGGAAAGCAGGAATCAGCCCTATACAGTTGCCAGGTCTGCACTCCCTTTGCCTTCTCACCAGCAAACCTTTCTCTGCTATTTCTGTCTTGTTGCCACTCACCTTTGCAGCCTGGCCTGGTTGATCTCTACTGCTAAAAACCCACAACCCAGCTATGCTCTGAAAGAGAAGCGAGAGTGGGGAGAGCGCTCTGATATGGGAACAGGACTTAGTGCTTCTCCAGGCGGTGCTGGCAAACCCTCCTTGCACTGAACACTTAGACCCCAGCCAGAGACGGTGCCAAATTTTCCTGACTCTGATCTTTGCTTCCTGGCTGCCTCCCAGGTCCTCTGAAAGCCTCCCCAGGCAACTGTAGCCCTCCAAGAAGAGATGGTGCTTGTCCACGCCTTGGCAAGTCCTGTTCAGCAGCACCAGCACGGGACACAACTCAATATATCCAGGGACTTGGATATGGAAGGAGCAGCACTGACTTTCCCTGGCAAGGTCAACATATCACGATCTGATCCTCAAGTCAGAGGCAATTTCGGGAAGGGGAACCACGTTCTGGCATATTTTGTGCCAGGGGAGACATAACCCATGCCAAACACAGCCCGCACAGCTGCAGGGGACACTCTGCCATTGACCCTTTGACTTTTATTTGAGTGCTTCTGGGTTTCCAGGCTGCTAGTAGAAGTCAATGTGACCAGAGCTACCTGAAGGGATCTGTTGAAATGCAAAGAAAGCCAATGGAAGCTTTGTAACTGTGTTTGGTTTTGACAGCCCAGTCCTTAAGCTGACATTTTGGACAGTTTCAACCCAAGCTTCAAAATTTTTGTGGCCAGTTATTTCCCAGATGTCTGCCTGTATGGATCATAACTTGAGTAGCTGCCATCTGCCAGAGAGAGCTTCCACCAGGGACATCCTTGGTTTTCAGGCACTGGAAAGCCTCTTGGATCCCGACACAGGACCTAATTAAGATTTTTGCGGTTGTAGAAAAAAAGTGGTAAGTAGAATGGGAGCTGCAGTGGCAGATGGAAGGAAATCAAATCCTGTGTCATCAGCCCTGCCCCTCTTCCATGACACTTCCCCATGCAAGACTTTTGATGAGCTCAGGCACATGAGTGACAAAGCGATGTGCACAGCTTTCACTGGAAGGCACATGCATTGGCTGATTACAATGGAGAAAGCTACCAAAACATGTAAGGAGAATTAACCTCTTGCAACTGTAGTCACACTGTTAACATTAAGAATGAAGTCAAGATCTGCATCAGATACTGACCTGGGAAAGACCTCCAGTTCTTACCTTTAAGCAAACTATATCTGTCTCCAGATCTTTTTAATCACTTCTCTTCCAATAATAGCATCTGCTTTCTACAGAGCAATACCCCACACCCAGATACAGTCATAGAAGGTCAAGCAGCTTCTTTCAGCCATTACATTTCTCTGTTTGACACTACCACTTTTAAATTCAATGGCAGCCTACAATTCAAGGGAGGTCCCACACCTTCCAGCATAAAGGAAATCATAAAACACTATGCTGTGTCTAAAAGAATTACAACAGATCTACACACACACAAGCATACACACACACATATGATGCTATGGAGTATCAACAGGGAGGACTGTTGTCCCTTCTCCTCCAACCTACTATAGGCGGATGATATAGTCCAGCTTCTCAAGCACATGCTCCCCCAGCATCGAGAAGAGAATGCTGCATGACAGAGGAGGAGATGAAGGCGTAGGCAGGGGAGCAACAGGGCTCTTCCAGATGGTGCATTTCCATCTGCAGAGTAGCAGAGCCCCTCTCCTGCTCCATCATCCCATGTGCTGGACATAGCTAGCTCACATCTGGGAAAAGGGAGGAGAGGACTATACCCCCATGCTGCACATGTGCTCAGCATGGATCCATCCATGAGGATGTGCAAAATCTGAGCCAGCTACTTGAATCTCACTTTCTGCACGCAAGGCCTGGCAGAGCAGTTGTATTCCTTTACACTCCTGGATTTCCTTCTGTTGTTGTGAACCACACATATGCATTACACAAAGAAATTCAACTGACTTGTCTGAAAGATGTTGCCCTTATATGCTGCAAAGTCACCCCATGTCCTTAGATCAAGGGGTTTATTTGAGAAAACATCCCTTGTTTGGCTGTCTTTATATCCTCTAATAAAATATGTCGCACTATCATATTTCCTCCTCCTGTTCGCCTTTTCCTACTAAATAGTTCTGGTCTTTTTAAAGTTTTCCTCATGTGGTTTCTCCTCCCCAGGCACTGGGTAATTTTCATTGCTGTACTCTGGACCTTTCCTCTCATACAATAACCTCCTTTAATCTCTTCTCCAGTGAGACGCAGTCATCTGCCACAAGGTTTTCAGGATATGAGGAGGAAAAAGATTTTCCAGATCTTTAATTGTATCAAGTCAGGATTGTAGAAGAGCTGCCTGCTCCCCAAGCATCTGCATCCCCTTATTAAATGGACTGACTTCATCAGACTGGCAATGCTCATCACAGCCAGCCTTGACCTGACCCTCTTCTGAAGGAGGAAGAACGCCTGAGGCTTGTGATCGCTCCTCTGCTTTGCATCGTCTCTGTAAGGGACCATGGGAAATCACATCTGACAACCACAAGGAACGAAAAGGGGAATTGCAGACCCCAAGGAATGAATCTATAGGAGGGCAGACAGCAGCGCTCAGGCTTGTTAAGTATAAAACCTCTCAGAGTTCAAAAAAGGTTGGGGGGAAATAAGGAGGGGGAAGTGAGCAGGAGACAGATGGGAGAAAATTCCTCATTGTCCTGTAAGGTGGTCCACCAAAACATAGCCTTTGGGTTACTCGAGTGTCACTGGTGAGCAGCTAAGGAAAAGGTCAGGTAGGAATCATATGACAAGGACACCAGCAAAAATCAACAGAAGGAAGGCTCTCACCAGCTGTCCGTATGGCAGGAGACAGACAAGGAAAAAGACCACAAGCGGGATGCTCCTGGGGCTAATTAAGGGAGCTGTTCTGCAGGAGGCAGATGCCAATCTTCTTGATTGACAGCCAGGAGGGGAAGATCATATCACAAGAAACCAAGCTGAACAAGTAAAGAGAGGGAGTGAGATGGACAGAGAGAAAAACGAAGCTCCCCAGCAAACAGGGAGCAAGAGGCTCCTCTTCTTGCCGCAGGGCGCAGGCTGTGCCTCCATGGGAGGTCGGGCAGGACTCCCCTTGGATGGACCGCAGGGCACAGACTGCGGGGGTCACCCCAGGTGTCATCTAATCCCAGACTCCCTTGTCATCCCCCACTGATGGAGCGGGAAAAACAGACCACCGATCTGACCTACTTGTGCCAACTCCAAAGCCCACTAAGTCCCTGGAGAGATCCCCACTGGCTTTTCCAGTATTTCAGTTAGATACCTACATTTTAAATTAGTATCTGGCCAGAAGCAGTAAGAATAAATAAGGCAAAGCAGCACATACATCATCTAAAATTGATTACTTGCCAGTTGAAAATCTGACTCAACAGACTAAAGTGTTACACACGGTCAAGTAAAGCCTCTTTATAAGGCAGTATATGCTTTGTTTGAGTTTTTCCTAAAAGGATGTCCAACAAGGGCAGTCAAACAGTTTCTGTGGCAGAGGAAAAGTCTAGGACTGATGGGGCAAGGCAGGAACGGGGTGGCAGCGGGTTTTGCCCAGGCAGGGAATGAAGGGGTTTTCAGACTCACAATAATTTTTGCTTCTCTCCCGAGTCCATTTCTCCCCTGTCTCCCAGCTGGTGACTCAAGGGACCTAGAAAATGGTAGTAGGATGCCAGGCAGAGTCTCACCCCATCTGTACAGAGCAGGAACTTGCCACCTTTGTGTGTGTATCCCCAACTCACAGTGGTGTTTTCTTGCCTCATTGCACACCGTCCAGCTGCCCACCTGATAAAAGGTGCATAAACCCAGGTTCCTATGCAGTTTTTTCAGAATAAAAGTGATATTCCTATCTAGACTGCCTTTGGGCAGATTAAAAGTGGCTGGTACTTGATAAGCATGGCACCTATCAGATAGAAATAGACAAGGCTGATATGTGAGAACAAACTTTTTTAAATAAAATCCTGTTGGCTATGAGAAGCCACAATAAGGGTGTATGAACACTGCAGCTACAAGATAGGCTCAAAACACCTTAGCACTCAGATTTCTTCATAAATTTTTTTCAGCGTGCTGGACTGAAAAGCTGTCAAAATACTTAACAGCTGCCTGCCTTTTTTCTAGGGGTCTTGTTTCAGCACACAACCAGAGGCTGATGGAGGATTTCTCAAGTGTTTTGTTTACAACAGGCAGACAAAACTCCCCTGTCTTCTCAGAGGGATGTATTTCAACGCCCTTGGGCTAGGGGAAGTGATCATCCCTTACTTGGTGGATCAACCAGGGGAGGGCAGCTCAGATCAGCTTCTGGAGGTTGACCATAAGACTTCTTGAAGCTCTGCAGCTCCCAGTTGCCTTGTCCACTTCTCCTTCCTGGTCTGTCCCACAAGCCACACCAGGTGGTTCCAAACCTGCCCCAAAGGAGGGTGGCTGGCAGGCAGTTTTAGCACTCTGGGTAGGTTTCCTTCTCTGGAACATGGAACAAAGCAAGGCAATGAGTAAATCTTGCCTGAAGACAGTCGTCTGGGCACAGAGGGGGATAAATTAGTCAATATAAACACTTCTGGACAGGGACAAAAGACTCATAGACAATAGAAAGCAACTGACCTTCTAACCAACATGTACTATCTTTTACTTGGTATTTCTGCACTGTACAGCACAATGGGGACCTGATTCTGCATGGCACCTCTGCAGGACTCCAGGGGAATACAAACAGATAAATATCCATAATTGATCTCACTTGTACAGAGATTAGAGCCAGGGTCAGTTTCTGCCCTATCTCTGATTTGATTAGTCAGAAAGGAGAAAATGTTTTATTTCTGTGGCAAAGAGTCCTTGTTCTTCTCTTTAAAAGTTTCTACATTCAGAGTTAAGAAAAAACAAAGTGAAAATGTCCTAAAAATAATACATGTCAGTCTTCAGAGAAAATGATGGTGTGTCTGAATTTCCAATGCTAGTGTCAGCAGCAGTTTCATTAGCTTACAAAAAAAATCATAGAGCAACATTATAGAGAAAATGCAATGGTGGGTAAAGAATGTAATATTTTACCAGACACATCTTCCACTCAAGGAATGGATATTTTCTGGAAACCTCAAACACCCTAGCAAATCTACTCTTGTATGCCAACTTACAGCAAGTGCTTTTTTTTTTCAAGCTCAGATTAAGGCTTTTCTGGTTGTTTACATGGATGTGGGATCTTCGCACCATATGCTTGCTGTCCTACGTGTTGTCCTGCTCCCATAAATGACAATAGGAGATTGTTCATGGCAGCAAGGCTGAGTCCACAGCTAATGATGGTCAAGTAATTTCCTCATCAATGAATCTTTACAGAGTATTGAATCTGAAATACACCTGAAGACACAAAGATAATATGTCCATATTAAAGTCCTTGGTGATAAGGACCAAGGTGATAAGGAGCAAAGATGCTTCTAGCAGATTTTTTGTTGTTTTACAGAAATTTTCTATAAGCTTTCCACCCTGCCTCAGCACCTCCTTATAGACCAGTTTTCTCTGAGGAGAAGGCAGTTACCTCACCACACATCTCCCATATAGACAGCAAAAAATCTGGATTTTTGAGACATCCTGTTGACTTCTGCTGACACATGGATGCTGTATGCATTTTTGTGCAGTAGAAAAACAACACACGGGCCTAGGATAGACAATGTAAAAAAAGTTGTTGACCATAATAAATATAGAGAAGTCTACCATTATTTATTTATTTCCTAGTCTGAAAGAAGAAAATAGGCTTTGCAGGGAAATTACTTGGTTTAAAAGAAATCATTAAAAGCTTATCACTACAGTTTGTTTCTAGGATCCTTTGAAGAGCAGTACATACTACAGAAACTACCGCATGTATGTGAGCAAGACTTCATACTCTCAGACTTGATCAGTCCTGTTATTCTGGGATGAAAGTAGAACAGCTAAGCAGGTTTTTACAAGACTGAAGACAACCAAAAAACAGTCAGTCTCTCTGTAACTGCTAAAAAGATGAAAAGAGATAAAAAAATCATAAAGCTTGTGGAAGAGCATAGGAGATATTCAGCCAGGTCTTGCTCTTCCCTTGTTTCACATAAAAGACTGTAAGCATCTGAATGCGTGGGTGAAAACTACTGATATTATCTTTTTTCTTGATGGTGTTACCTTCCCAGTATCATGTTGCAAGTAAGAGTGGCTTCAGGCAGAGATTGTGGGAAAGGTATTGAAATTGGGTACCTTTTGGAGGAAAGAAGTGTCTCTTACCAGCTCCAGAGACAACAGGTTCACCAGTGAAAGTGCCACAGGTATAGTAAGTCTCACATTGTCAGTCTTGACCCAGGCAAGCCTATGGAGATTACTATTGTATTTAAAACCACCTGTGAGGAGTTATCAGAGGTACATCTATCCTCCACAGAAAGATGGCTGTCTACCTAACAACCACCACCTTCACCCAAGTGACATGATGAAGCCTCTAGTATTGCTGAGAAATATCCATTAGTATGAGGCAAACTGCCTGAAAGGAAAAAAAAAAAAACACAAAACCACATTATTTTTGAAAGTTTAGGGTCCTTTTCATATTATACAATGTTTTACTGATTTTGGATATAGCAAATGTGTAAATAACGATCTGACTCCAGAATAAGGAAGTGAAATCATACCTGTTAAATTCTAAGTATCATTTGTCACAGTTTTGGCATGATTATACACTGGCCCCAGGCAAGCTAGCTTTCTTCTAAGGTCTACTTATTGGATATTAAAGAGAAAATTTATCAGAATACATGACTTGGAAGACAGAATTAGCACCTAACAGAACTTTTTTTTATGACTACTGCTGTTCTGTGAAACATACAGAAAACTTTTATGTATCTACCCTTTGCAGCATCAGGATTTTAAGTATTTCATAGAAAATAAGCTTTGACTGGATTATGTTGAGACACTAAAAAAAAATATCTTGAGCACAGCACTGTGGGGAGGAGCCCCAGAAATTTTTGACTGGACAACATGTGTTTGAAGTGATAATTTGGCTCCCTCAGTGACCAAACTGATTACAAGACAAGTGGAAAGAGATATTGGCACTCTGGAGTCTCAAGACTACTACAATATGAAACTGAATGATTTTACAAACTCTTCCCAGATTTTGCCATGGAAGAACATAGCACTCTAAGCTTGTGTAAGGAATATATCTTATCTAGATTAATAGTCCTCGTGAATTTCTTCTTGTCTACTGCATCCATGTTTCTATGCTCCTGCATATGACCACAGAGAGGAGCGTATTAACACTACAACTTCAGCAATGTCATTCTGCATTTCTCTAGTACCTGAACCTCAGCTTTCCTGAACACCAAACAAGCTGCAACAGGTGCTAAGAAGTTTGCCAATGATAAATACTTTTCTTGTTCTCCACATGCCAGTCAAGGAGACAACATAATTGTCTTTAACCGAAATTACATGACATTCACCAACATCACACCCTCCCAGATAGGCATCAGACAGCAGCTGAGGGTTTGCGTAGTTGTTGGCTCCACAGATCAGTGGTTCCACAAAAGACATTTTCTCGGGTTATTGAGAAGAAATGTTAAGTCTAGAAGATCACTGTGGTTGTACTGGTAATGGTGGTGCTACTATTCTTCTGCACAGTGCACTGTACATTGCACTATCAGGAACACCCCTTAGTATCTTGCACAGCCACAAAACACCACGCTGGGCTTCACCAGATTTTGAAAGCACCAGAACATGCCATGGGCTGCCTGGAGCGCAGTGTTGCTGATTTGCAAAGGTCGTAGCCCTGAGTACATTAAATCTTTTGGAATTATCCTGTTAATTTGTAATCTGAGAGGCTTTATAAGTCTCAATCCTAGGAGTTTATGTAAACTCTGCTAGTAATACATGGTGTATGGCAAGTTGGTTAACAAGAACAAACAATGCCCCTAGCTAAGAACAGAAAAAACAAATCTAGATGAAGTTTAGATGAACTGATTTCAGAGAAGCAGTCCATAAATTAACAGTCTTGAATTTGGGAATGATTTTTCAGATGAAATTTTCCTCCCCCACAGTGAAGTCTTTTTGCAAACATAAGTATGCAAACTAATTGACCTAATGAAGCTGTTTTGTTTGTAGAATTTTAATACAAGAGAGGGAGGCCACTTTTCCAGGTCATTGGATGTAAAGGGTCAATAGCAACATAATTTATTTGAGTTTCACCTACTAGAATTAATCCCAGGTTGTTCTATAATTGCTCTTACAGAGCAGCTCCTACAGAGCTAGGGCTAGTCCAGCAATTCAGTGATGTCTCATGACTTTTTATTTAATTTATTGGAAACTGAAGGATGTCTGATAAAATGTATAACCTGAAGAAAACTTCTAAATCCATAATATTTAACTGAAGCAGTGAAGGTCCCTGCACCATGAGAATCTTAGGGAGATCAAAAAGGGCTAATCAGACTCAGGTATTGATTAGCCCCAGTCTTTCTGTGCATTTATTAAGAACAGGGAAGTGGATGTTGCTCTCTCTAGGGATAAGGGTAGGAAGAAAGTGAACTCTTCGGAAAGCAACAGGAGATCAAGAGATAGCTGTCAGAGTCCTCATGGACACTAATGGGCTCTCATGCCCCCGACCAGCCTCCCCACCCCTGCCCATTTTCCCGGGCCCCACTTCAGCGCAGCCCGGGCCCTTAGTCCCTCCTCGCCATGCTCAGGGGCTGTGGGGCATCCTCCAGACCCTTAGGGAGCAGCCCTCACTGCACCCTGGCAATGGCACTTTGCTTGTCCTGGCTCGTATCACACTAAAAAACCTCAGACGGGTCTCTGCATGGAGCCCCTGCCATTTGCCTCCCCATGAGTGGAGGTGGCACCTGGTCCCACATGGCAGGAGCCTTTCATGGGCCTCAGGTCTCCTACTGGGAGAGCTGGGGTGGGGTGGGGGGGCACACAGGATTAGGCAATGAGATTGGCACCATTAGTTTGGAGCTAAGGTCCAACCCTTGTTCTAGAGGGGCCCTTGGAGAGAGGTTGGTCTTCATGGCGTACCCATGTCTGTCCTTCAGCGCTGCAGATGTTCTCCTGCACCAGGCACAGCCGTCCAGCACATCTCCAGCAGCAGCATGTGGGGGTTTTCATTCTCCATAAATCAGCTCAGAAATATTACCTGCGTTTCCTTTGAAATTCCCAGTTGCTCATTGTAGCATGTCCTGGAAGCAATGATACTTCAATAATTCAGAACAATTTGGACATTAGGCTTCCTAATGGGCCACAAAACATTCATTAACAATTGCAACCATTAACTCACTTTTGAGTTTGGAAGCAGAGAAGAAAAATTAGTGAGATTCCAGCTCCAAGCCCAGATCCTGTACACCTTGTGTGTAAATGAGGGTTCCCACTGAAACTAATGGCATCACAGTATTCTGTGGTTTGATGTCTGTGACGGTCTGACAAATTCAAATGTCTCAAACATCCGCTAAAAGAGCTTTGGTGGACAAAACGGCCTCTGTAAAAATGCTGGAGTTTTGTGAACAGGACAATGTGGACAGAGGAGAGGGCCCCACGGAGGGTGGGAACGCACTTCTCCAAGGCCCCAATTCCTTATCTTGAGTGACCAGGAGAAGGAACACAATTTATGCCTTCCTGGAGGAAGAAGGCCCCATGGAAGTTGGGACTGTGCTTCTATCTTAAGTGGTCATACCAGCAGGAAAAGAGAGGCAACTCCACAATGAACACCCCCCCAACCAAAGCTACCGATTCCAGTGAACCCCAGGTGTGGGAACTGCGCATGTTGAGATCATCAGCTAACACACTATAAAAGAGGAGAGAACAAATCCTCAGTGCGCGCCCTCTGGAACTGGATCTCTACGCTGGCTGGACCAACGCTGGACCCAGGACTGGTGAAACCCTTCTCTTCTCTTTCTTTTTTCTCTCATTCTCTCTCTCTCTCTTTTCCTTCTCTCTTTTCCACAGTCCCTACACCTCATCCTTTGAAACATAAACCGTTGACCAAGTCTGAGACTAGGAGTGGACCTAGCCGCCCCTGAGCTCCTCTTTGAGAAGGAGTCCAGAAAGCAAGGGGGTCTGCTCTGAACCTCGTGACTCAACGGGAGGGCTCTCCTTCTGATACATTTCATGTTCCTTTTTCCATTTCATTCTTTCTGTACTTTCCTCCTCTTCTCAAACAGCGGCTTAATGACATGTTGCAAGGTTCATATTAACAAGTTCATGTGTACTTGGACAGAGTTAGCTAGGTTGAATAAATGTTGATTGTTGTTTGAACTCCCCTGGTGTCGTTTCACCTTAATTCTGACAAAGGAAATCCATGAACCTGAGTCGCTCCAACTTTGGGACGCGACAATGTCATCTGTTTGCATAAATGATTCACAGCTTCCTGGACTGGTAACCTTCTGATTTCAGTGGGGCTTATAGAGAGGACGGAATCCCTCTGCCCAGAACAGCGTGCAAGACCCTGGTGTCAGCAGCTCACTCCTGCCTTTATGTCCTTCTAACAGCTTGTTCAGGTGCAGTTCATGTGCCTGGATGGGCTCCTGTAGTAGCTGGAAAATCAAAGCCCCTTAGCGACAGGTCGTATCTTTTTCCGTAACATGTCGACAAATAAAACGACCAATACCTTCTGACAGGGCGACTGTGGTCCAATAGCATGGTCTGATCATCCAGCAAGAAAAACACGGGGGGAATTGTTCTATTTCAATTTCCCCACCTGCATGGACACCCTGCGAGCGGGGAGCTGCAGCGGTGGGAGGCGTTCACCAGAGGGCTGTCCTGCTTCCCAACGAACGAGCACCAAACCCGGCCGCAACGGCGGCACAGACCCGCTCCCAGCCACCGCGGTTCATCCGTCCCAGAACAAACGACGACAAAGTGCATTGTAACGTGGCCTAAAAATTTATTTTTAGTGGCTAGCCAAAGAAGCATAGCCATATGTGTACTCAGAAGCTACTTGAGTATGATGCTCCAATTCCTACAAGGGTTTTATGTAATTCACTAAGCAGATTTTCAGAAGTGAAGTTTTCCTGATCATTTTAATTACGAAAAATCTGCCTTCAGAGAGGTTTACACTATCACTTCCCCTACGGCGGTGGTCCATTAATCCTCCCAATGCCACGGCAAGATTATACGTGTAATTCTGTATCTTTTTAAATTTCACTGTGGAGTTCTTGCAGAATTTAAGAAGCTGCACAGCATATCCCTGGGACTAAGGTCTCAAGTGATTTTGGCAGAGCATTGGTTTTACTATAAGTGTTTATATAAACCATTTCAATGCTTAAAAATTCCCAGCCAGCACTACGGGCAACAGCCACGATAACAAAAGGCATCCATGAGATGAGCAGCTAGATTTAAAATTCTTTCTTGTATAGTGCACGGACCCAAGTCACCTCAAGCCAAATGAAACCGAAGCACATTTGAAATGGAAGAACATTAATACTGAGGGTATGCTTCTTTGGGAATAGGTTTAAGGATTTCCACCAATACCCAAAAAAGAAAGAAAGACCTGAAAGGATTTCTCCAGGGACAGACCATCTTCTACAGGACAAACCTAACCAGCACAAGGTATTTTCAGAGATAACTGCAGAGCAACACTTGTCTAGGTTGGAGGACATTTGCACAGTGTTTTTGAATTTGGGTTCTCCACCATTTCTACTTTTTCTTCTTTTCTGCCTGCTCTCCCTCAGGCCTGAATGTTAGTCTTCTTTTAATATCACAGTTTCTTTACTCTAAAAAGCAGCCATACTGTTGGAGGAATATTTCTGTGTAAGGTAAAATACAAAAAGGACAGCATATTTTTCCCATATTTCACAAAGACGTCACTTTGCCAGCAGGGATGTGGGTGCTGGACCACAGCTATTTTTATTAGTGCTCAGAGCTCAAACCTCTGCTCCGCAGCTCACTGATTAGGGGCAGGATTTGTAACAACTCCACACCTTATTTCACAGGCCGTGGTTTCAGACTGGTTGAATGTGGGATTTTCAAGGAGTGCAGCTAAAACTATCCTTTTCTCTTAGGCTTCACATTTTGAAGTTATGGTTGTAACTGGAAAAAAGCTTTTCCGTTTCTTGAAGAGCCTTGATTAGCAGTTTGTGATAGAAAACTGCAGCTGGGAGTGAAAAACCTGCTCATCGTTGATAAGAAAAAATGCTGCAACTTGAAGGGCAAGAGCTTGGTGAGTTTCAGACTGTGGAAAGCTGCTGTTCAGAGCAATTAGACAGCCTGCCCAGCCCTGCAAAACTGAGGAGCAAGCACTTGAAAAGCCGCAGAAATGGCTAATGGACTTGCTGATCATCCCCACGGTCCCTCACCCTGCCCCAGGTCCCCACCTCTCCTCCCCATGGCACTGTCCTCTCATGATCCATCACACCACACCACCTCCTGGGGACCAGGATCACCTCTAAGCCACATTACAGACAGCCAGAGCATCCCTTCAGAGCCTGACGAAAACCCAGCCATGTTGTGCTGCTTGCATGTAAGACAGAAAGCTGCCCCTGCCTCATCTCTTGGGGACTGAATGTCCCTGAACAGTCGTGCTCCTGAAGATGTCTTTTAAATAAAAGCATTCGTGGTGGTGCTGCTTCTGCTAAGGTGGAGCTGGGCCCTTTTCATTGTGGGCCCCTTTCTGTGCCCTTGTCAGTGGGAAGACCAGCTTTAGCTGCAAGAAAACAACAAGAAATCACATCCAGGGCTGAAAATCTTGCTCTTTTTTTTTTTTTGTGAGAGAAGACATAATAAATGCCTTCCACTGCAGACATGTAGGAATGGCAGAAAAACTGTTTTTCTCGAGAGGACGCTTGGTCATGTGATGGTGCTTGCAGGGATGTGGAAGAGAGGAAAGCATCCAGCTGACACCGATGGGCTCTTCAGACTGCCTCTGTAGACCTGCAGCTAAACCTGCTGTCTCTCTGGGCAGCTAGCTTGGCTCCTGCACATCTGCGAGGCAAATCAATAGCCTGAGAGGCAGCACATGGCCAAACTGTGTTGCTGCTCTTTCTGAGGCTCTGATCAATCCACTTAACCTCCAAGCTAAAGGCAGGAGACTGCCCTTCCTGGAGAGAGGAAAGTAAAAGTCTGCAATGATCAAGTAGCTGGTGTTAAAATGCTCCGTACAAAAAGTTGCAAAAGTTCACTGCGATGCATTGAAAAAAAGTCCTTTCTTTGGAAAACTTTCTTTTACAAAGGACCATCTAAGTGCTGGAGGTGCAGGAGTTTGCCTCAGAGGAGTCGCTAGAGGTGGTTTCATCGCCCGTCAGCTCACTCATCAGGGACGGAGCCTGGAGCCGGAGGCAGCGGACCCCCGGAGCCATGCCTTACTGGGGACACCTCGGGCGGGTGGATGGTGCTTGCTCACAGCCGGGTTGTCTCTCCTCCTCCCAGCCCTGAGGAATGACGGGCCGCATAGGTCCAAGGGTGCTCTGAGCGCAAGCGGCAAAAAACAACCAAACAAACCTGTCCCTGCCTCATACAGCAGGATTTAATGAAATAAATGGAATAATGCACTTTGAACACTGATAAATTAGTTCAGAAAATGGATCATCCAATCATGGTATCAAGACTGTCATATGTAAGCGGAGAGGGTTATAGATCAGGTAAGTGAGTAGAGAAAAGAGCTGTATGTAGAAATCAGTGTGAGTTTCCACCCTAAATCAATATTCCTTTATGTTCCCAAGCAGCAGTACTTACCTACAAACAGGCTAAGAAATTATTTGCAATAACCAATTCAAATCTTTAGGTAGCTAGCATAGGGCATGCTGATGTACTGAAACTATAAATCTTATCCAGAAAAAGCATTCAGAATTAGGAAGATGCAAAATGCTCAGGAGGGTTGTTCCAAAATTTGCAGGAATTGAATCCCTTTGTTAAGCTTCAAAAATAATATAAGACACTAGCAAATTTACACCACTGACTTGGAAGAAACAAATCACATTTTCTGATAAATGATAAGCTATCAGCTTGAAGGAATAAAAGTGCAAAAATGTATATACAAGGTTTAACACTTTCTTCTGGTTTCTTATCTCACGAATGGCTTGATATTAACAGAGTGTTCCTCTGCAGTTAAGCCCATACCTAAAAGTTTACCACAGGAATATTATTTCTTAGCTTTTGTTCTAGGTTCCCATGGAGGCCAAGAACCAGTTGTCATGAAAAATAAAGTTTTCAGCAGAGCTTGAACCTGCGTTGACAGCTGTCTTTCCAGAAAAGCTGGTTAGTGGCATAGCTGTTCTCCTATCTTTCTACTGCTGCTTTCCCGTTCAGAAGCAGCTGCAAATACATCAATATTACCTGTGGAAATGCTACACTCACAGAAAATCACATTTATTGGAATTATTTGCAATATATACTGTTACTGTAAAGTTCGAGATCCCTTAGGCAGGTTATTTTGTTCACTTTCCTCCAGGTGATGCAAACTCTTCCTTAATAAAAAGTTTTGTCTTAATTTTAGAACTACTCCACAATGAGGTACAGGCAGATGGACAGAGAGCAGCACTGGTCCAGGGCAGGAACAGAGTCCTCTTGGATGGTGCACCTGCTGACGTGATGATGAATCCCAAATTGGCTTTTCAGTATGTGTTCACTTCTCTTGACTCTATTATGGGAAGAAAACCAAGCTTAGAAGACCACACAGCACGGCATCCCAACCAGTGTGGCTACATGCAAGTCACAGCTCTTGATTTGCTCCTTCAGCTGGGCAAATTTTGAATTTTAATGAAAAGTTTCTTATAATGAATATGATTCATATTAAATGACTGGCTGTTAATAGAGTTTGTGCAGCTCTGAAGGTAGTTTTGGATCTTTGTTCTGTAATATCAAATATGGCTTGTAATGTTAGAGCAAACAAATTGAGGTGTGAGTTAGGAACCACTGAATCAGATTTAAGATCTATCAGACATCAGTTAAATGCCGTGTTACACGGTTTACTGGAAACAGAGAAAACCTTCAGAGGTATTAAAGTAATGGTGAAGAACAGACGCATCCTGAAAAATGCAAACATCAGAGGGTTAGCTGAACTATGGAAGTCATGGAGAGAACTGAAGACTGATTTGCTACTACCTGAGTTACTAAAAGAAGATATAATGCAGACAATCAGTAACGGTAACCTGAATGCTAGCCCAAAGCCCTGGTGTTAGGTATTGGAAGATCTTCTTGGGATTATTCTGAGTAAAGGTTCTCCCATATGATAAAATTCCCATAGAGGAGATCTTGGTATTTTTGCCAGCCTGTCAGATGTAGCAGCTCCAGCTTGGGAATTGTTCCTTCACTGACTCTAGCTTCGGTGCATATCAATAAGAAGCAATGGCAGCGAAGGATATGGTTCTTTGTTACTCATGTCTGAGTATAGCTTTTTAGTATTGAAGTGGCAATTTTTCCCTTTGTACTAGGCTACTGTTTTCCCTAACAGGACTTCTTTCTGTGCTCCTGGGGACAGTTTCTGAAACTGAAGGTTGCATCCAGCTTTTTTAAAGTCCCCAGTTGGAAAAAAACAAAAACAAACAAAAAAAACAACAAAACACCTCTGCTAGAAATACCAGTGTTGTTATAGCAAGAATCAGTGTTCAAAGGAGGGGAGGGAAATGCCACCATTTTAAAAACCTCAAGGAAAGAAAGAAATCTGTTTCTTCTGGCTTGCTGGAATTTGGTGTTACTTACCAGCTAGTGGACTCATGGTTCTTCTCTCTGTCTTCACAGTGAACTTGGTTTTGGTTATTCCTTATGCATTTGTAACTAATACTATGCCAATAGTCCACTACTTCAGTTCAAACAATGATACCTAATGTACTGCCTGAAATCCTAGCTTTCTGCAGGTATGAAGTTGCCTAATACTGGGGTAAGGGGAAATTACATAAAATTTTAACTACAGCAGCTGAAATGTATAAGAAACAAATGTTTTTATTTGTTAAATTCAGTGTTAACATTGCACACTGAGACCTGCATAGTCTGTGAAATTAACCCTGTTTCACTTAAAGGAAATGAGACTCTTCCCTTTGACTTTGAGTGAGAGTGGATGGGGCCCTGAATTAGAATCAGCAAATCAGTTTTGAAAAGATGCTATAAGGCTTTTGTTTGAATGAACGTATAGATTGTTGAAAAGCCTGCTGTGTTCTCATGCAGCAACAAGATTATGCAGAATGTGGACCATGTAAAAAAGCGTATCATTAATTAGTCTGTTGGTGGCAATGTAGCTTATTTTTCTAGGAAGCAATTAATTTAACTTGAATTTTCTTGTTTCAGGACCAGACCAATGGAATGCCTCTCTTGTTCCAAAATGTTCATTTGATAAGGATTGTTTGGCTCACAGAAAATACAGCCTATCGGGAATGCAAAAACCCACATTTTGCCTTTTTCAACGATGGGTGCTTGCTTTTATATGTGGCACCAGGAGACAGAAACTGCAATAATGACAATTTTTTTCTCCTGGTGCTGCTTTTCCATTAAAGCATCATTAACTCTTTACAAATACATGGCTCATAATTCCAGTCCTATGACTGAACATTGTATTTCCTGTCTAACTCAATTAGTGTATTTATCCTTTCTAAATCTTGCTGGCACCTGAGTAGATATGTGATGATACTGAGCATACCTGGCAGAGTAGAAAACATGACATGAAAAGTCCCAGCAGAGAAAAGATAACTCCTAACTGTACTACTCCACTCAAGAGATCCTGAGTGTAATACCAGTTGTGTCCTGCTTTACAAAAAGCTGAGAGAAGTAGAGGAATTTTCTTTTTTTTTTTTATCTGTATTCTTTTTTTGTTGTGAAGTTTGCTTCGTAATTAGGGGGTGTAAATTCACCTCTCAAGCTCATTCCTGCTGAAAGGCCCCCACCCATCTTTTAATTCCACACTAAAAATTCTGCGCTGACATGTGCTGGAGATCTGCAGTGCTGAGTCTCTCGAGCATAAAGCCAGCAGGTATCATCTTACCCTCAAAACTGGAACATATGTGGGTCAGAAAACGGCTTGGGAAGGAGGTTTAGAAGGACATGAGGAATGAGGGACTTGATTAGAGGGAAGGTCCCTTATTCCTGATTTATCAGTCTCATAAGAACCTCTCACATCAACAGTGCTAATATTGCCTACATAAAACATGCAAGGAAATTATAGGTAAGAATTATACTGACAGCATCATCAGATGTTAACCAGAAGGTTAAATGAGCTGTGCAGGAGGAACTAGCGCACTTCCTAACCTCAGAGAACATGAGGTTTAGAGAGCACTGCCATGCCCAAAGCCACCATGCACAGCTCTGCAGAGTGGGTATTTTACACCAGTGAATGACAGTAATTTTGACAGTCAGGCTATCACTGATTAGCGTCAGATTTTTATTGCCTGACAGCTAAGCAAACCCCAGGCACAACACCACCGCTCTCCAGACTCTTGAGGAACATCACCTATTTAACACTGGCATCCTGAACTCCTTCTAACATCTGTCATCACTCTGTGTAAGCAGAGGGGACCAAGTCGGCAAGTGTTTTGCCGCTCCATGTAGAATACTGTGGGTTTTATTTGCACTTTCTCATTTTACCCTTTTTCAGGTTCCCAGCCATTCATGTTTGCTTCCTTTCTTTATAAAACAGATAAAGCTTGGCAATAACTGGCCGCGGGCAGCCTTGCCAAGTCCCAAGAAGCTTGTGTCTTATGTCTGGTTACGGCTCAAAGATGTTTGTTTTTCTTTTTCCTCTGAAGTGCCTTCCTAAATTAACTAACTGGTTTGGACTCCACACCTAGTCTGTGTGTCATCAGTGCTAATAAACAGGAGATCTTTGAACATCTCTCAAGGTGTTTAAAGAGTACTGCAGTATATTTTAAAAAGACCACAAACAACTACTTAGATCTATTACCTAAAATAAAAAAGGCATTTGTTTATTAAATCTGGTTTTGCAGAAGATTTTCTAATGTGCTGGGTTTTGTATTACTTGTGACCTAAAAGCGCTACAGTTAGTACATTACCATGTTCTTCCTTGCTAGAAGTCAGGGCCAAATTACAGGCTAATTTGGAGTTCCCAAACTTTGACTCTAACAGAAGAAAGGATGAGTGGGAAGACAGTACCTTAAACGCTCAGAAGGAGGAGTGAAAATTATATCACAGTATCCTTTTCACTGCTGAGCAGCTTCTTCCACCACTTTGTTTATATATATTTTCAATTATAGCACTGGCTAACTCCATTCAGGTAAAATTCCCAAGAAGGACTGATGGGATTTGATAGAAAAGAAATTAACCTAGAATTACAGGGTATAATGCTCATAATCCGTCTTTTGGCATGGAGTTGAGCCGGGAAGTTAAGGGTAAGCCTTTGACCAGATGTCTACTGTTCTCCCACTAGATCCTTACAGTAAGCCTCCAGCTTAGACAGAGAAAAGTATCAAGATGCTGCTGTACCAAAGCCATCACTATTTCATCAGTGTAGTGCATAATACACAGCTTATACGTCTCTGA
This sequence comes from Haliaeetus leucocephalus, assembly GCF_000737465.1. NCBI lineage: Eukaryota > Metazoa > Chordata > Aves > Accipitriformes > Accipitridae > Haliaeetus > Haliaeetus leucocephalus. Next base: position 6,088,501 of record NW_010973034.1, read on the forward strand.
AGACTCCAAAGGAAGAAAAGCAGTTTATGAGGACAAAGAGGAGAGGATGTAATTTGGAAAATAAAAGGAAAACATATACTGAGAAAGGAATGGATGCTGTTTTGTCAGGACACAAAGCAAGGTGGCTGAAGCAAATACAAAACCAGGAAGGATCTTGCCTACTGAAAGAATAAGCAAATATTTTTTTGTTTGTTTTGCTATTTTTTGTATCTTTATTTAATTTCAAAAGCTCCATTACTGATTATCTCTGTCTTCAGGACTTGGTAAGCTGGCTGAAAAGATATGCATTTTGGTTTTGTACTACAGGAATAAACTCCCATCACATGGAATCTATTACTCACAAGGGATTTTTTTTTCTCTCATCTTGTTTCCCAAGGCATCTTTAAGATGGTTATCAATAAATAACAGACAGTAACTGGCTAAACAGTCTGTTACCTACTTTTCCTTTTGTCAATTGGTGAAAAATCGGCACAAACTACATACGGGAGTGCCAGCAGAAGAAAATACCACTTGTTTCACTGAGACAGATGCATACTGCTAAATATAGATTTTGCAGAACTCTTGGTTTCTGAGTTCACAGGACTCATTTCCACTGCTTCTCAGTGGCTCTTTCTCCTCCCCCATGCCATTGTCTTTCATCTGTGCAAAATAGGCAGGAGAAGCTTTGCATTCATAGTGCCTGTCAAGAGATTTCAGGTGGATCAACATATGAAGAGCATAGGCAAGAACCAGCAGCAGAATCAGAGACATAACCAATCCCATAAGTATTGCTGGAGAGAAAAAGGATGCACAGTCTTTTGCATAGGCAAAATGTCCTTCTTGAATGTTAAAACCTTGAATCTACAAAGAGAATAAAAGAGCTCATATTAAATAAAGTATTTGCTGTCTTGGTTACAAACAACTTCATGAATTAGCTCCTGATGCCAGTAAGAATTTTTTAATTTAATATCTGCTTACTGCAAAATTGTAACTATCAGTGGTAGCTGGAGTCAACACTCCAAGTTTATCCAGGTCAGTCTTCTAGAAACTGCCAGTTATTCTAATCCCCTGCACTCTGCTGCCCAAAGGATCTGCAGTTGTGTTTTAAAGAAAATCTTCTATGATCACTCTTGATAGCCCAGTCATATTTAATTGTAAGTGTGGTACCTGTCAAATTAACAGTGTATTTCCAGTATCATTTGTTGAGAATCCCCAGAGTCTCTGGTTCAAACTGCATAAACTGCAACATGACAAACAAGGAAATATTCTCAACTGCCTATCCTAATACTAGATTTTTCTTACCAGATCCAAGTGTGCAGTATATGGCAGCACATCAGCTAAACTACATGAAGTTGCATTCCACTATGGCCAATACCCATAAGTTTTACCTGTGGCTTCAGTTCTGACATGGAGTTTATCACACTGGCATTCAGGGAATTGACTGTCTGCTTCACTAGATCGCTCCATGAGCATTTATCACATGGTGAGAAAAGGGGGACTAACTTTTGCCTCAATCCCCTTTTTCAGCTCTTCAACCCCTATGACCTAGGTATCTTAAAACAAGACATCCTAGTCCAGTCATCTTAGGCTTCTTTATTGTCAAATGCAGAAAAATAGGCACTTTCAGAAGATGATTAATCTCATCCTAAAATAAGGACTTAAGATGAGTCAGAGGAATTATCCACTGGCTTTAGAGGCAGACTGGGGTGACTATAATTAGGGCACAAGGTTAAAATTACTAGGCATCATAAGTTAAGGGAGATGACTCCCATACTTGGTGACTGATGCTGTTATTGATGCTGGGTTTGAGACCCCAGCTCAGAGAGATATAACACTGAAAGTTAAATTCACTCCCGACTCTAAAGGGAAAGACAGGCAAGATACTACAGAAAATCTATACAGCCCTTCATTTGCTTTGAAAGGAAGATAAGTATAATAATTGAAGTCTTCATTTCTATTCAATTTCTATTTCAAGTTCCATGGAGATCCTGTAAACTGTGCATGGAAGGTCATTATACTTTCTTGGCAGTGAAATGCAAAATTTCCAATCAGTCTACCTCTGGGATCCATTTGGCTTAATTCCATTACATTACCTGGAAATCAATAAAAGTGACTTCCCAAAGCTTTGAAAGATCATTTGCAGAGCTGGGTATGAGGAGTGCATCATATCTCTGCAAGCTGCTCACATGTTCACAGTGGTAGGAGTAACTTGCCGGTGCATATATTCTGGTTGCATTAAACGTCGCTTGTATGGAGTGGTTGTAAAGAAGTTGTAGTCTGTGTAAACTGAACCAGTTCTGAACAGACAGCTGGTAATAGCTGGTTGTTAATAGGAATCTGAAAATATTGTACGGGAAGAAAGATGAGTAATCAAACAAGTCTAACTAAGAGTTGTAACTATTAAATTCACATGTTGAACATCTTAGAAGACACACTGGTATTACCAGAGTTTCACCCATTTATATCAGTGTGAGCTCTAGCTCCTTCTATTGAGTCTGGAAAGTGATTTGAGTTTTTTCATTGTTGCAGCTGAAGGAGTTTGCTGCTCTCCCACACAGTGAGAGGAAATGTGAGGGATTTTTCCTAAATTAATGAGAAAAATCTAAGTGCAACATTGGTATTGTACATCCATTCAAGATACGGAAAACTATTTATCAAGAAATGTTGTCTTCTTTGATTGCAAGAAGCAAACATAAAGTAGGTCACAGTCTGATGCCTCAAGAGCCCTCACTATCAGTTCTTGTGGCAAAATTCCCAGACAAGTGTAGCTAATTAGCAAGGTTTAGCAAAAATCTCAGACATGGGAAGATTCTATTCAAAAGAGATGACCCGAACTTTTCTTGTTAACAGAAAAGTCAACATAGAAGAAGAAATGCCTTAATAAAGCAAGGCAGATGTTTGTAAAATGACAGACCTATTAAATGCAGGTGTCTTGCTTATACAACCAACAGTTCTACCACATTATTTTTGCTTACATATATTCTCCCAAAACAAATTGCACAACCAACTGCATAATAATGGATATTAACATGTAACATTTTATCATCTTTATCTTTTATTTAAACATCTACTATTTTCTTTATCACATTAACTTACCTAATAACAAGTCCCTTTAGATTGCCAATGTCACCAAACTTCAGAGAAAGCCTAGGTCAAAAAGGAAGTAACATCAAGCTAGATAAAAACTTCAGAAATCTTAAGAGAAAAAAGCAGCACAAAGGATTAAGCACAGATATACATGAAGACTTTTTCTCAGTATACCTTTGAAGTCAGTAGAAAAAAAACCTGAAAGGATTAAATCTTCCTCCAGTGAAATCCAGTAGTTCAGCTGTTAATGTGATCAAGGCCCAGACTATCCAGAAAGAACAGAACTGCATGCTCAACTGTCAACACACTTCAATCCCACTGCTTCCAACATTGGTTGACAATTAGGTTAATTCGATCTGTGTTCTCCTTCTCAAGCCATGATATCTTAGACAGGAATCACTTCTGTATGTCATTAGAAATTGTAAACAGCCACATTATTCTCATCTATTTAGATACTAGAGCATAACAAATGCAGATGACATTTGAGTTCAAACTCCACACATCCGCATCATCAGTGCAATATAAATGCACTGACTGTGAGTAGCTCTACAAAGCTTATCTGCGGCAAGCATGGACACTTGGAGTTTACTAAAGTGTAAGGCAGCAGGTTAATTGTAAACTAATGCATACTCTACCATCCTTCTACCACCTCTGGAATTAATGCATTGTAGCACTGCATGATTGAGTGGCATACATTTTTTTGGCTTAACAATAATATTTTGCCTCTTAAAACCTGCATAATAGATTCTCAGTGTTGACATAACATTTTCAAACTAAGTTAGAGACAAAATATGGTGAAACCATGCAGCACCTGAAAGACTTCTGAACCTAAAGCTGAAGAAAAAACAGCTAGCCTTATGATTTCATATGAGGTCTAGACTTCTTGTACCTTGACTAACACTGGTCCCATAAGCAAGGACACTGAATCTAGCCTATCCCTTGCTTTATTACAAAGGGAAATGATAGATAGTTGAGGTTTAGACACAGGCAAATATGCCATTCAGTTCAGTGGCCTGATCCAGAAGTTGGTGCATAAAAAACCCTGCAGGTTGGATTATTATATTTGTCTAGCAAATGCATATGTATTCGGTGTCAAATATTTTTTCCTGGCTCCAGCTACTTTGTGTTGGCCTAAGCCAAAACAGAGTATTGTCTTAATAAAGAAGGCTGGAGAAGGGAGAAGTTTAAGGGACTCTTCTGGGTTGAGAAAAACTGGGCAATGCATCATGTGAGCACTCAGCCATCAACCGGCATAATCTAGGCCAGTCCTTAAACCTGAGATTACACAGCAACATTCAAGCCAGTTTTTCCCTTTCTTCTCTGCTACAGTCAAATGCAGGTTGACTGAAAATCTAACCCAAGACTTGCATTTGGCAACTACACTGAGTCTAATCCTGACTCATGAGCCCAGATTATCCATTTTCCTATCCACAGAGCATGATTTCTACATATAGGGACTTCGATCGGTACTTAGAGGCTGTCAGTGGCAATGAATGGATACTTGAAACATACAGTTTCTACTGACTTGATACTTGCAGTCTAGCAGAGATGCCACAGATCTGCTCATGCAGTCTGACAAATCCCTCCTAGCAAGAGCTCAGAATAAGCCAGGCTTTTCCTGGTTAGGATTCTGGAGCACATTCAAAGGGCAGTAGTCAGTGGGACTAGTATTTCTCAGTGTATCCCAAATAAGCAAAGTATAGAACATGCAAGAAAGCATAACCATGGGGGAAGGGTAGCATTTTCTCCTCTGTCTCCACAGAACAGAGGAGAAAAGGCTCAGTAGCCACAATACATCTCGAGGCCAGCAAAAAAAGCCAGCCTCCGCTTCAAACTAAGCATGAAGGTCCTGCCTGCCTTTACCTGTGTCCATAGTTCGAGGCTACTCAGAAAACCGTGGGAGAAACAAAGACAAAGGTCAGAAGACATGGCAGATAAGATGGCACTGCACCCACAGATTCTGAGATCAAACCTCAGGTATGGTGAAACACTGATAAAAAGGTATGTCAACGGTATGCTGTAGAGTAGTTCTGCTTCCTGACTCTTCCTGCAGCTTTTTAAATGAATAATGTGTTCTATAAATTCCCAAATATCTTCCAACAGAATGCATCAAGCAGAATATATAGCCCTGTGGTGTGTTGACCCCAGCCAGCCACTAAGACCTATCCAGCCACTCACTCACTCTGAGCCACCCACCCCACAGCAGGACAGGGGAGAGAATAGGAAGAGCAAAATAGAGAGAACTCATGGGTCAAGATAGTGTTTAATAAGTGAAGAGGGGAAAAAAAAGACCAAAGTTTTGCAAGGGCAATCACTGACCATCTCCTACGAGAAGACCGATGCCCAGTGAATCTCTGAGCAACAGCCACCCTGGAAGACACAACCCCTACCCACTTCTTCCTCTACCCTAGTTTTTATTGCTGAGCATGACATTATATGGCAGGGAATATAACTTTGGCCAACTCGAGTCAGCTGTCCAGGCACTGTCCCCTTCCAGCTTCTTGCCAATCTCAACCTACTCACTGCAGGGGCAGAGTGACAAACAGATAAAGCCTGGACACTGTGCAAGCATTGCTCACCAAGAGCCAAAACACTGGTGTGTTATCAACACTCTTTTCACCACAGACCCAAAACACTAGAGAATTATCTCCCCCAGCCAGAGCCAGGACAACTAATTTCTTAGAACTCTCAATTTACAGAATGAAGGATCCACTACTGTAACCAGACTGTAGAGGTACCTGTGACAGATAGGTAGGCAGAGTAGCCTGCTCAAACCTAACAGTCTCCAAACAGCAGCTCCAGTAGGAGTTTGCAGTCCACCACTGCACTGTCTTTCTGATTTTTCAAGCCTTATGAAAAACTGTAAAACTACACTTTGTATTTTGAAATCGTTACTTTTGCATGAGTACATTTTCTATAAGGTTACAATCATTGCTAATAAGACTAAGATTATTTCTGAATTGCAGACCAGAGGAGAAGAAGGAATGTTTGTTTAGTTATTACTTTTTATTTTCAAAATAATATTATTCCATTCTCTTCTTCTGCCTGTCAAATCATAGTGCTGGATTAGCTCACATGCTGATGTTGTAAAATTCAGACTGTCTTGCTGAATACTATACCACAGGCAGAAAACCTGGCTTCTTTTTCAATTATAATTTCAGTTTTCTTGTAACCTCACTGAAATTTCTGTGCACCTTGGATTATCTTTCACAGATGTATAATCAGAAAGAGTTAACACCTACTTTTTGTGGAAACGTCTTTAGATATACAGGTGAAATGTTGTATAGGACCTAACTGAAACTGCTGGTTTTGGTCATGTTATTTTTATTGTTGTGTGTCATTACAGATTTAAACACAGTTTATGGGGTAGACTCAGTGCCCATGTTCAGCACATGCCCTGTTAGGTATCCACCTCCTAATTTTTAGACTCTTGACTACCAGAGTGGAAATCAATGACCTGGTATTAGACATGAAGCCAGTCAGCATGGAGGGAGAGAAGTGGTCAGGTACATGACAAAGGAAATAAAAAAACCTACATGCCTTTCTAGTATAGCCATGGGATTGAAGGATTTTGGATGCAGTTAGGTTAATGTATAGCTCTTACTCAGGTTCAGCAAGAGCAAAGCTGCTAAATCCTGTTCACGCTGAAGAAATTCATGACAGACTGGGATGTAGAGTTCAGGTTCTCGGAGACTCTTCAGGTCACATGCAAACCTGTAGCGAATTTGCTCTTTGGCTTCAGCAACTCACAGATCACATCCTGGGACTTGGGGCTACCTGTTTCTAAATACACATCTGCATCTTGTACCAATGGTTTACATTACTGCTGGCACACATCCTGTGAAGGGATAAGTAGTGATGCACAGCTAGCTCCTAAGCCCCTATATTCAGCATAGGATCCACTATTCAATCTCCCAAGTGGCTATGTAAAACAGCTCGAGGCTAAAAAGATCAACAGCTTCAGCCTCATAGGCAGTAAGAGCAAAACTGGCTGGCCACAAGGATTGACTACACTACTGCAAGAGATGAAGACAGCTATGTACATCTATGTGCCCTATGAAAGACTGGTCTGTAAGTATATAATCCATGCTGCCCTGCTGCCTGCAATATCAGGACATTATAGGAAGGAGCTTGTCCCTGGGGCACTTACACCACATAATACAAGTTCTGTTTCCTTCAGTATGTATTTACTAGATCTGGTACTAGTTCCCTTGGCAGAGTACAATGCCACCTTACATTGCATTGTCTTCACTGCAGTTTGAATCTCCAACATCCACTGTTGCATGGACACCAAATGTCTTCTCCGTCAAATCCAGTTGCGTGTGGTTTTCAAACTTAATCATGATCCTCTTGGCCCAGAACAGAATGCAGGGGATGCCATTAACTGTGACATTGAGAGGGCTGTAGTGGCTGTGGGTGAACGGCCTCCAGGATGCTCTTTCCCACTGTCCTTTCCTGCTGAAGTTGTAGCTGACAACCTGATTGACCACATAAAAGATCAGTATCAGAAGATGTGTATTTCAGGAGTTACTTTCCATCCTACCAGAATAAATGAGGCCAGCACTTTGGAGGGCATCTGTGAAGCCAGTTCTCAGCTGCAGCAGTACTGAACTGAGGAAGCAGAGAAATCTCTGGCTAACCCTTCCCACCATGGGAATGGCACCATACAGACCTCTAGCTCCAGAACAACTGGCCAGAGAGCCAATATAAGTTGTACTTACTCTACTAGGGTAGTATCACTGGGGCAAACCACATTCTCAGCATGCTCCCATCTCACCTCAGCACACTGTGGAGCTGCCCAATATAGAAAGCTGAAGCAGCGCTAGAATCACAAGGTGCTCACCCCAGCAGAATAGTCTCCAGGACACCTGTAAGAATTACTTCAACACACTAAAGAGGATTCAGCTGGGGCTAGGGACAGCCTACCATGCTGAAAGCACACTAGGCAGCTGTCCAGGTGAAAGAAATGTCCAAGTCTACATCTACCTGCAGACAGTTTGGCTCCTGATGGCTTTAAAATCAGGAAAATGCCTGCTGCAGAACAGGATGGCTCAGGTATGGATCACTGCCTTTACAAAATCAGTCGCTGGCAAGATTAAAACCCGGGGACTGTAGCTTCCATGCCATCTGTAGACATTAGAAAAATGCTATCCTTCGAAGCCAAATTTCATAGCAAATGGAGGACAATTTGGCTGTCAGGCAATATAATTTGAGACAGTGATTTAGGGCTCAGGACTTCAAAATTTAACTGTAATTTCCATATTTCAGACTAAAATTACCAGACATCAGCTCTTTTCCATCTACACATATGTCCTATCTGAATATGATAACATATACAATGTCTGCATGGCTGTTTTGCACGTGATATGATTAAGCAAGTTCAAAACACATACAAACAAGAGAGGTATTCTGAATCCCAGAGACAAACAGCATCTTACCAGGCTCCAGAAGGGACATGGTTAAGCCCAAAGCTTTGTCTTGGCTTAAAGAGAGATTTTTTTTTGCTGTTCAGATTAGTGAATCACGTCTCCCAGCTCAGACCGTGAAAGACCCCTTTTGATACTTGACCTTACATATGGCACAAGACTGCTTTAGGATTAAAATTAGTAAGTACTCACAGCAACAAGCTGAAAGCAAGGTAAGATCATGGTCAGAAAACATTATGCAACAGCCAGCAAGAAACATTGACCATGACTGTCATTTGTATAAATGATAAGGCTGTCTTCTCGGAAGTACAGACGAGAGAGATTTAATCAACAGATTAGTTACATTAGATTACATTACTTGCATGTTTTTTGGTAAGGAAGTCTTTTATGCTCAGTTTTCAACAAGACCTATGGGCTGGACTCAGGAAAAACTCCCACTAAATTTAAACAATCAGCAGTTTTGCTTCAGCTATTCTTTCAGTATCAAGTGATATAAGCAAAATACTGGCCGCAGCAGTCAAATGGCATTGTACGGAATATGGATGATAGGGTGTGATTCTTTCAGTAAGACCCTGTGCCCAAACCCACTGTGAGTCAACACCAGCAATGGCAACTGAAGTCTCATCACCTCACTTCTCAGAAAAGCAGAAGTTATCTTGTACAGCGGGTAGTGAATCAGTACCACATCACAGTGATTTAGACAGTTTTGTTGGCTATTTCTTATAAACAATGTACTATTTAATTCAATAATGCAAATTAAGAGATCTAAATGTGCTATGAAAAAACTTTACAGATCCAGTCCTTCAAACATCACCTGTGTAACTGCTACTTGACTTACATTAAATTTTGGCTTCACACCACCATCATAACGTCGACCTGCAGAAGAAAGTGTGTTATTAGCCTACAAAGAAAACATCCAATCATTTATAAAAGCATAATCTTGCATGTTCTTATGCAAACAATAATTATCCCTGCACAAAATGTTTATTTCAGAATACCTGATTTTGTTTTGTAAAGTATTTGGCTTGGTGCAAATATTGCATTCAATACATGCATTTTGTAGTTTATTTTACCTTACTCATACAAGGTTCCTCTTCTTTTCATTGAACATCTTGCCACCCTTACTGGGAAGAACTCCAGTGCCCCAAAATGACCACATTCCACCTATACATGTATTTAATCATCCCAAACACACTTAGCAAAAGCTTCTTCTTTCTTCATACAGCAAACTCCATTGTCAAAGGGTGTGTGTTGAATTGCATGGCAAAAGCATGTTAACTATGGGTGGGAATTTCTTTTCCTGAACTGGCCAGAGATAGGAAGCTGTGACAAATAACCTGATGGCCCAACTGCTTGCCAGGGAGAGTGAAGTTTCACAAGTGACAGATCATTTCATGGACACTCTCACAGCTCCATCCTTCAAACATTTAGCTCTGTTTTCATTTGGTTAAAAAAAAAAAAAAGCGCGAATACTTCCTTCTTCCACATTCTCACTGCATCCCAGAGTCAGTCAGTAAATGATTAACCAGGCAAATCCTTTAAAGGGTATTTGTTAAAGAGGGATATATTTTAACAAAACATTTGACAGAAGAGTCACTAATGCCAACAGAAGCAACAGCTGGCAATGAAGATCTTTTACAGCCGCACTAACAGAGGCAGTATCCAGGCATTCAGGCCACTGGGAAAAAAAAAAAAAAGCCTTACCATTTTTTTGCAGAGAATCTTGATCTGAAAACGCAGGTGAACTAGAAGAGAGGAGAAAATATTTACTGTACAGCATCTGGATTTAAAGTGTGCAGCAAGTTTACTGGGGAGAACTCCTGCTCCTGCTTTGTTCAATAAAACATTCAAAATGTAACTCAGATCCTTGGCTGGTTAATGTCACAGGAACAGGGCAAATTAATCCCAAAGCCAGTGTACCCAGATTAAATATGCCTTTTCAGAGATGCCTCAGATGGATCAGCCCCGCCAGGCATTCCCATATCCTTACCCTATTGACTAAAAGCTTCATTACCACTCTTGTCCCTTTCCATGGGACATCACTTTTGGGTTAGAGACTGAACCAGTTCCAGCCCACAAGCAGAGGAGCACAAGGATAGTGCTGCACTGTCCTCAGTCCCCAGTGAGGATCAGAAGCAACACATTGAATTCCTCCAGGATAGAGCAAATGCACTGGGCTAGTATGCCTTAAGTCCAGATTTACGGCCATCTAAAGACAGCTCCTGAATTGTTCCAAGCAATGCCAAATCCCATGGAAGTCAGCTGCAAGGTAGGGCGCAAGTGAAGCACATTTCAAGTGACAACTACCAGGCTCAAGGAATTTTCAGCCTTTGATTTTCTTCTTTGGTATAATTTAGAGATAAGTCTTCAGCTGGTGTAAGTATGATCTGCTTTCCTGAACTAGAGAATCAAGCCCAGTAGATTCACATACATCACCGAAAGACCTACAAGATCAAAGTCCAAGAAACCAGGCTCTCCCTTAAGACCAGACTCTATTCCTTGAGTCACAGGAAGACCTTCCTGCCCCCTCCACACCACAGCAGCTTCCTTGAGACCTGCAGCCCCTACACTGGATTGATCTACTGATCTGATGACACATGTCTACTTCTCCAGTCCGCCATCAGCATTCCCTAGCAGGTGAACACAAGGGCACTCCCGCACTCACAGCTGAGTATCGTCCCATGGAGACTCTGTACACCCTGCCCTACTTCTGCCCACACAGTGCCTGCCAGGCCACAAGCGAAGGTGGGGACAGACCTGCCCCACAGCCACTTCACGTGGAAATACACTTCCAACTTCTTTTCTTGCCTTGTTTCTTGCCGCCTTTCCAACACACCACAGAAGCAAAATACTTAAAAAGATATACACAAAGATCAGCATATAAGGACTAGGAATAAAAGCAGTTTTCAGTATCTGTGCAAATTGAACCATAAGGTATTTGAACTGCAGAGTCAAGCCCTGGCCTCACTGCGGAGCCCTTGAACAGCTGGGTGAACCCACTCCCCAATGGACTCCCTGGGCAGGGGGATCTTGTTACCCACTAGCATGTACTGCAGGAGTGATCCCAACCTAATTTCCATCACGGCATCCTTAATGGCAGATGTGAGTCCGAACAATGTAGCGCCACCGAAGGAGAAATGTGGGATGGCTTAGAGCCTGCCCTGCTTGCTGCCATGCCCTTGCGGCTCTGGCAGTCAGGGAGTTTGATCACACTGAACCTGGCTTGCCTGAAACCCATGCAATGTTACCAGCTTCAGCAAAGCCCAGATTTCACATACAATGTCTTGTTTACACTCGAGGTTCAGGAGGGCAGCAGGCTCTTTCTTCTGATCAGTGTCTCTCCAGCGAGAACGTCCTTTCGCAGGCATGCTCTGTGCTGCCACAAACAGATCTCTTGTGTACCCTTGCAAACTGCTCAAACCCAGAAGGCAAAACAGACAAAAGTGAAGCGGAGTCTGTATTCCAGCTTGTCGCTTTGCTGCCAAACACCAGGTCTGATGAGTAGGTTTGCTCTAGACCATCGGGCAGGCTGCTCAGTCCCTTCAGCAACCAGGGCAATAAAGCAGAAGACAGTCGAGAGAAAACATAACACAGCACAAAAAGACAGCTAGGCTCTGCAGCACCGCAGCAGTGACTGTGATCTGAGCTGAAAGAACCTTAAAAAGATCTTACATTCAAAAAAGTTCAATGTAGGTACCACCGTTTAAAATCAGTCTGGCAGCTTTATTCACATATAGTGGGACCAACTTTCTCCTCAGTTGTAGCTGTTAAATCCCAGTGACTTCAAGGAGGCTGTGCACTTCCAAAGTGGGTCCCACTTTCTCCCACTGCCCTTTGGGTGCCAGGGTTAGTGCTGGGCTGAGGTCTCCAAGCCACTCAAAGGTCCCATGCCAGCAGCATGCAGCCTTCAGAGATGGGTGGAAATAATCCTCATTTTGACAGATAGGTAACAAATGACATAGCTAAAGTGGACCAAACCTTGTTTTCTTTTCCAGGCACAACTCTCTCTTAGGTCGTTTAACAATTAGGACATGGGTTTTGTGATTTGATGCAGCCTTATTTTTCTCTTCTAGTCTTCCTCCATAACAGATTGTGCCTTCAGGCTGGAAAAGGCAATTTGGGGTCATTTTTTCATTATAATAGCTACAAAATTGAGGCACACCAGAAGGAAATTAATGTAATTTATTTAGTTATACTAACTTCAGTTATATTTAGTTGTACCTATACATATTTAGTTATGTTTAGTTCCACTTTTAGCTCCTCCCTATATCATAAATCAAAAGCTCATAGCCCACTACTCCAGTTTGGAAATCACAAGGCTGTAGTGTGCAGACTAAAATACTGGGATGAGAGGAGACTTGTGTAAAATTGTCAATTCATTTCATTCCCTCACTGGATTTGAAAGGTTTTTATGCTGTTCTGGGAAGAGGAAGGGTTATTTTTTCTTCATGATTGTCAATTAAAAAAAATAAAAATCATTACTTAGCTTCCCATCTGGGATAAGGCTAATACCATGGTCATGCCAATTAAATCACCTTGAGGAATGCTAATTGATAGGTAACATCAAGCCTTGAGGAGAGCATACAATGAATATATGAGGCATAACTCATTGTGAATGGCCCTGTGGGGCTACGTCCTGACCAGAACAGTCATAACTGGCCTGCACGCAGTCCGCAGGCACACATTGGGAGCTCGTGACGATGCAGTTTGACCCCTCTACATCACATGTAAAAGCACAGCAACGCGCAGCCATGCTGCTCCAAAAGAGATGTCAAGTTTCTCTTTTCAGCATGAAGATACTCAAATATAGATGAATGTGCACAGCTAATGAAATATTCATGCTTTGATGAGGAATGCAGTGGAGAGGATGACCCGGGAACCACTGCTAAGTACCACAGTATGACAAGTACTGATGATCAGCCACATGGCAGGCACACAGGGAAGGCAGGCGGAGGCACGCAAGCGAAGTAACTGCTCCTAGGTACTCCTGTTAGTTACTCTGTTTATTAGCAGTGCCGGCTGCCTCCTTTCCTCCTGCACCATGCATGCAGCCCTGTTAGAGAAAGGCAAGGGAAGTCGATCATGGCAAGGCTTGCAGTCTTTGCTCTTTCTTACTGAAGCCAGATCACTGTGGCACAGTCAGTCAATCAGTGGCATAAGGGAAGGATCGCCTCCTGGTTTCTGAGCAAGCACAAGTTGATGTTGATGTTATCGTGTTTGTCAGCTGCCTTTGATACTCATAACTCTGAGGTGTCACAGAAGTGTGTGAACTGTGACAGGAACGGGTGGCCTTCAATAGCCATCCTGCTGTCAAATCAGCAGCCTTCCCAATCAAAGGCAAGCTGGAGAATTCACAGGCGATCTCTGGCAGAGAGGCCCTTTTGCTCTCAGCTGGAGCATGATTCATAGAATAAAAACATGGAAAGAAAAAAATGGGAAAATAGTAACATATTAAAAATATGTATTACCTTCTGTATATAAAAATATTCATTGCATGTATGAGAGACAGGAAACTAGCTAGCACTAGAGCCTTCTTCTCCACTGCCTGCAAAACTATCAGCAAATAGTGGCTAGACCTGCAAATCAGTGACAGCAAATCATTTCTAGCAATCTGAATTAGAGACTAGACTTTTAAATTTATCATTTTTTTAAGCCACTCTACCCTAAAACTTCAAATTCAGTTGCACACATGGTATATGTTTTGATGACTAATATTTTTCCTTACCGATTCATAAATAACTAGCCCAGATACACCCAGACATGTATGTTGTATGTTGAATTTACCACACCAAGTATGTCAGGAACCCACACGAAATTGGATTAGCCCTAATACAAAGCACTGGGATGACTAATCACTATGTAAAACCCAATTAAATAAGATTATAAGTATAAAGAAGTGTAAATTCCTTCTTATCAGATGACATTATCCATCTACATAAGATAACCAAGTCTGGCTTGTTTCTCTGAAAAAGCTCACATAGACTCCAGCCCTTGAAGACTTTCACGTGAGCAGTCTTTTGTCCACTCAAACGAGCCACATGAATAAGCCTGGCACTCAACAGTGAACGAGTGTAGAGGCCATAGACAGTTTTCATACCATCAAGTTAAAGGAAGACATATTCACACTGTCTTTTACTCTTCATACTGCTGCTCTGACAAACTGCATCAGATGGCAAAAATGTACTCTGCTGCAGTATTGCAATTACTCCAGAATTACCGCTTTGTCGTAGTTTAACCCCAGCCAGCAACCAAGCACCACGCAGCCACTCACTCACTCCCCCCAGTGGGATGGGGGGGAAGAATCAGAAGAGTAAAAGTGAGAAAACTCATGGGCTGGGATAAAGACAGTTTAATAGGTAAAGCAAAAGCCACGCATGCAAAAGCAAAGCAAAACAAGATGTTCATTCACCACTTCCCATCGGCAGGCAGGTGTTCAGCCATCTCCAGGAAAGCAGGGATCCATCACGCCTAACGGTTACTTGGGAAGACAAACACCGTCACTCCAAACATCCCCCCCATCCTTCTTCCTCCCCCAGCTGTATATGCTGAGCATGACATCATATGGTCTGGAATATCCCTTTGGTCAGTTGGGGTCAGCTGTCCCGGCTGTGTCCCTTCCCAATTTCTTGTGCACCCCCAGCCTACTCGCTGGTGGGGTGGGGTGAGAGGCAGAAAAGGCCTAGACTCTGTGCAAGCACTGATCAGCAATAATGAAAATATCCCTGAATTATCAACACTGTTTTCAGCACCAATCCAAAATGTAGCCCCATACTAGCTACTATAAAGAAAATAAACTCTATCCCAGTCAAAACCAGCACACACTCTAATACTAAAATTGTCCACCTGCAGACTACCTCCCCCTGGCTGCTGAACTACTTTCAATTAATTTGTGAAGCATTTAATTGGAAAATAACACATGGACATTCAAACGAACTAAAAACAAAGTTATGATGAAAGGTGATGAATGCTTGCTTGAGAGCCTGGTAGCAATGAACTGGTTGTAGTCCTAGGGATATTGGTCATAAGTAATTTCAATGAAGTTATTAAAATTATAAATGTGTAAGCCTGGGAGCCCAGATTCAGGGCAAAAGCCAGTTCCTTCTAAGAAACATTCTAACAAAAAAAGTTATTAAATTTGAAATTTATCTATTTAAGTTCCATCATTAAGAAATATCTACAAAGCCCATGACTCCTATAGTTTTTAAATTTTAAGTATTCTGTGTCATATTTTGGTAGCCTCATGTGATGTGACACAGGGAGACAGATTTACATAATTATTTTACAGTGTACTGAGTACTGGGGTTTCATCTGCACTTTAATTGATGTCTGATAAGAACTGGATCAGAACTGCAAGATACTCAAGCTTTCATTTTTAATATTAAAAAAGAAACTGAGCTGATAGAACTTCCAGCAGATTACCACTGTGCAGGCATGATCCCACCTCCACTGAATGCAAAGGCAAAATCCCCATTCAATTCACTGGCATCAGGATCACAACTTCATTTCTTTAAATATTTACTGTAATAAAGTTCATGTAATGCTTCACTGCCTGCTCTCTCTCAGATTTTGATCTGATTGCAAAAAAGTGCAATTTTACTAAAAAGCCACCATCGAATCTGAAAACTGGCAGAGGAGAACAGCAAGTAAGCTATTTAAATGAAAACATATTGTAGTATTTATCGGTAACTGACTACCAGATCTCTTAATACAAGCTTAAGCAAATCACCACATGTCCTTCTTGCCTTAAATGCACAGATTTTACTGCCAGCTGTAACCTTCATCAGCATATTTGATCTGTGTGTTTTTAGTGACTTCGGGGCATGATTCAACTAATACAATTTAGGCTGTTTACACTTTTGTAATGCTTGGCTCTAGAAAGTCCTCTCTTTCCCTTGCTATCATTTGGGCTTCCTATTTACATTTCATTACAGAATGAAATGGCACTATAAACAATGATAAATCCAAATCTCTAGTAATTTCATAAGTTTAATACTTTTTTGCAATATTGAATTCATGCTTCAAATATTTATTCTACACAAGTAGAATATTTTAGCACCTATGTTTCTTGGAGTAGTTTTCACATCCTTGCTGTTATTCTATTTAGAACTCCGTTTTTACACAGACCAGGGAAAATCAGTGTGAGAGTCATTAAAATGTAATGAAATGTAAGACAGATGCCCATTTCTAGAACTGTTTATAAAATCCCTTTAAAGTTACATTTTTAATGCACTGTATGCTTCAAAATAATTCATTTCTGTATTAGCCCCAGCTGTTTTCAAACCTGCAAAGAAAATTAAAACCATGTCCTGACATTCTAAACTGCAATCGAACCCACTTCCACACAGCACAGATGACCAAACTACAACATTTAAAACACGCACTGAACTCCACCAACAGAGTTTGTGGATACACACTCAGCTACTGACCTGCCATCCACTGTCGCAATCATTTGCTCCGCAGACACTGCGAATCCCACATACAAAAAAAGCAGCAGGAACCTAAGTGCAGCGTTTCTTTCCATTGAGAAGAGAGCCAGTCCCTCCACACCCAGCACATCTGCTCCTCTGGTCCAGTGGGCAGCCGGGCACCCGCGCTCTGCCTGGTAGTGTGACGAGCAGCAGATCCAGCCAATTGGGGTGGGGATTTGCCACTCCATCACTGCACCGGTACCCACGGGAGAAATTCTTCGTGTGCTCAGATTTATTCTGACGGTGGACACCTACTGCTGGCGGATTCCAGCTTCCCTGTGAATTAAAGATTACACATTCTGGTGAAATTGTACCAGGATGTGAGCTGTTTGCTAAGGAAAAAAGAAAGAAAATCCGATGGTCTCTCCAGGCTCCAAAATCACACTGAAGAGCATTTCTTATCTGTACTCAATCCTAACCTTAAAGAAAGGTGGAGGTGCTGTTTCCAAACAGCTCTGAAATTTCTCCTTCCGTGTGATAACCAGAGAAAGAATTACATGTATTTTGAAGTCTTACAATACCTTCAGAGTAATAGTATTATCCCCATTTGACAGATGTGAAAGCAGATGTAGCAAGCTTAGAAGTCAAGTATTTGGAATTGGTTTCCTTTCTTCAGCACTAATTTAGTTTGTGCATGTCCAGCTTTCCAGCTCAATTGTTTTTATCCTTACAGATAACTCTAAGCAAGACCACAGTTGTTAAGTGCCCACAGAATTACAGTGCCTCTGTTTCCAGACTGTCAGACCAAGACACCAAGGTGCATAGACATCACTGTGAATGCGGCACGTTGCTTCTGGGATGGGTCATTCTCAAAAGATACGTGGGTCACAGGCACTGCAGACCCTCTGTCCTCATCACCTTTCTCAAAATATACGTCAGCTCTGCTCCTGATGGCAAAGAAGAGGGCAAGGCACATGAGCTGACTCCTCAAACCCCATGACCCCGCTCTCCACACATTGCTCACTGTCTGCAGCTTGCATTCAAAGGGTCTACACAGGACCAGGAAAGCTGAAATCAGGATACTTACTGGTGGACCAGGTGCAACGACAGTGCTCTGCAGCACGCTCATGTGCAGTCTGGCCACCATCATGAACACAGCCACGGATCTGTGACCAGCCTGGAGGGAACGCTGGGGCCCAGGCAGAAATGGGTTCTTGGAACCCAATTTCAGCGTGGGCAGCTCACCCTCAAAAGGAAGCTCGGACCAGCACTTAGCTGACGTTTCATCACACTGCACCCTTCTCCACCTAAATAGCAGAGAGCAAGTAATCACAACCTGCTCCTGCTAACAGCTATGTGTACTCATGTATGTATATACCTATCTATGTACATGCATAGCCCACACCCACCCACTGCTTTCTTGCTTGGCAGCTGACATCAGCTAGCTGCTGATGCGATCACACAGTTAAGACCTACTTCACTGATTAAGAGCTCCTGTCTGTTGCATTCCAGATGTAAGATAAAGATAGGGGCTTTAGCATCATAACTATTAAAAAGGATTTACCATCTTAATTCATTTCTCCTTCAGTGATACAGAGAGTATTTGCTAATCTTAAAAATCTCTCAACAGCTTGTCCTCAGTAGTACTGCTTCTATCCAATTTAAGGAGGAATCTAGATACTTATGTGAGAATCCCAGCTTAAAAAAAGAGATAAGGGAACCTAGTGATAAACAAGTACCCATTGAAAATAATCTCTAAATTTTCTGTGAAGCACCAGAAATGTATGATGCTAAACTTAGAATAATTACACCAGTACAGAGACATGGCTCAGCTGAAAATTTTAAGCAGCCCTAGGAAGAGGCAGAAGTGTCACACAGTCTTCTAAAAAATGTGAAGCCACTAATGTCACTAGCCTGTTAAATGTTTCAGTACTCCTGACCCATAGCACCTCCTAAATAACTGGGGGGGGGGGGGGGGGGGGGGGGAGAGGGGGGGTTTTTGG
>NW_010973034.1:6107413-6111794 GCF_000737465.1 Haliaeetus leucocephalus
AAAGGGGGGGGGGGGGGGGGCGGAGAGACACAGAGAGGCTTTCTGATGGTGCCTTAAGATTTCATCCATGTGCTGCTATTTTCTAAGTGTTCTTCATCAGCACAGGAGCAACAGCTAAGAAATAAACACGCTGAAATACAAACCAGTATGGCACGAATTAACAAGTCATGTGTCCTTTGAGGACACAGAAAGGGAGAGAACGTTGTATAAACCATGGCAGGCCACAGTTAAAGTCAGTACAGGCTGAATCCAAGCTAATGTCCTGTGGTCCATTCTGTGACAACAGAATGTATCTTTAACTTTACTTCCAGCCTGTGTGTTTCCACGGTGCTATCAATTTCTAGCAGGAACCTGCCTTCTTAGACCACCAGTTTCACATAGTGAAAGAGGGGAAACATACATGTCAATTTGCCCAGAAACAAAGCAGGGTTTGCAGACAACAAAGAAAACATGCCACCAAGCAAACAATCAGAGACTGATAGGTTAGCCAGTCAGTATTGCTGGCATCCCACACATCCCCAAACGTGTCACCACAGTCCAGCAAACCCCCTGTCAAACCAGATGATTACATAAACATTGATGGAGACCCCAAGATGACAGCTGTTCTGCCTGATGCTGCAATGATTATACACACACTGAGTTTGCATGCAATGAATGAGACTGCAGACATAATTTTAAACATGGATAATTTATCTCTTGGCTAGCACCTCCTCAGACAATGGCACAATCTGTTTTCAACACAGTTTATAGTTACCTTCAGGTGACATGTCAGGTCGCCATGAACTGAGCACCTTTCTAAAATAGCATGTCCCAACCAAAGTATGAGGTATCAGTCACTGTACAACGTACTAGCATGTAATGTATCGTTACTATTGTTTTACTCTGAGACATGCATTGTTTCTCTGGTTCAGATATATTCACAATGTACTGACAATGCAACAGAAGCATGGACAGAAAATTGGCCTCAATATATAGAAAAAGCTTGTCTCAGTTCCAACAAAATCCTCTCTCTGGGCAACCAATTTGCCTGCAGGTCTTTCAGGCTTCATCTCCACCACGCAAGCTGGGATGATGCAAAAATTCATCCTGTTACAACTCTCTTTCCTGCCTCCCTTCTACTCCTTCCACCCTTCCTAACAATCCCCAAAGATGCCATCCTGTCCTGAGGAATCTCCATACAGACTCCAGGCCCTGCCACAGCTGGTCTGGATGGAAACTGGATCAAGAATGAAGCTTCCAATTCTTGGTCAACCTTCGGGGGAGGGAGGGGAACCACACACACACAAAAAACCAAAGCAAACCACAAAAAAGCTCAGTCTGCGTTACAAGGTAGATCTACCAGTGTGGAAGGAGGTCCCAACACTTGTCTGCCTCCACTCCCCTGGAGAATGTAAGTGGCAGCCAGAGGGTCTGGACTGTTGTACACCCATCAGTGCTTCCTAAAGCAGCTGCCGTTCAAGTGAGAGAAGGCCACAGCCTCTGAGGTACCACACAAGGTAGTCAAAGCCGTAATTCTCCCTCCTCTTCGTTCTTCTCGCTGCTGGAAGAGGCGCATGAGGAAACACTGACAGCATCTCACACCACCAGGAACCTGCGGGGGGGGGACGGCAGCGGCCGCCAGAGGCGGCAAAACCGGCCCAAAATGGCGGCGGCGCGGGGGACGACGGGAGCTGTAGTTCCCGATCCGCCTCGGGCGGAGCGGGGCTCGCGCGGCCGCCGGGCCGGGCGACCGGGGCTTGGGCGGCGGGGAGCGAGGGACCTGCTGCGGAGGGGTCGGTCCCTGAGGGCCTCCCGTTGAGGCTTTGGCTTTACAGCTCTGCGGGACGTCAGAAATCAGATTTCGCAGGGAACACTGGAGATCAGATTATACCGGGAGTTCTAAGATAAATTGTGGGATTTCGGGTGGATTTATCTGCTCGGCCAACTGAACATTTAATTTTAGAAGCGCTTATGTAACAGTGCTGGCGATCTCCAAAGGAAACAACCCGCTTCCACCCAGCTGCCAACAGTCCTCCCGGGCGGCTGTTTCCAGCAGAGTTACTAATTTGGGATAGTTCACGGCAAAAACACCTCGCCAGGGAGAGGAACGACCCCCCGAGAGCAGGGCCTTGCGGCCACCTTCGCGAGCCGCGGGGCACCTGCGGCCGGGAGCTTCGGGGACGGGGACACATCCATGCCTGGCACGTTGAGTGCCGGGGGCTGGCAGGGACTGCCCGGGGGGCTGCCCCACGTGAGGAAACTGCTGCTCGGTGGCCGGGTTGCTCCCCTGTCAAACGGACCCGCGGAAGCGGAGCAGCCCAACTCTCCCATCCGGCAAAGCGTTAGCGTCCAGCTGATCCAGAACGGCAGGAGAGTAGCGGCCCTCGCTCCCAACGGCGGTTGCCTGAACTTCATCGAGGTAGAATAACCTGCACCCAAAACCAATAAAGTTAACTGACGCAGCGTAACCACTCAGGAATAGTAATGTTCCTCAACCGACACTTTGGGGAGCGTAGAGCTACCGTGTTCTGCTGGTTAGTGAACAGAGACTGTGGAATCGTTGAGCTCAAATTTTCCAACTTGAGGCTATTTCAACACACTTCGGGTGCAGCTACTCCACTGTACATACAGCTGTAAATTTACCAAAGCAAGTGCTGGTTGTTAGCCTTGCTTGACTTTATTCTTATTTGTTACTGCAATTAAATCATACAGTTGTTTTTAACAGTCTGGTTACTGCCAAATTCTAGGAAAATGACAAGTTCTGCTTGCTGGTTTTGGTTGGAAGGGTCACCCTGCTGGCGACATCCATGGAATTCAAGGCTGTCAAAGTAGCCAATGTTTCCCCATTGACCTTGTACAAGGGCAAGAAGGAGAGACTGAGATCCTAAGTTCCTTTTGTGCAAACTAGAGTACTAATAAACATTTTAACCTGATAATTTTTGTATGCCTTTCTGTGTCATTATAAATGTTTTGCATATACAAATATATCTTCTGCATGTTATTAAACACTGGGTGAGGTGTCTGAGTGAACATTTTTGCAATGGATAACACTAACCAAACGACTACTTCTCTTTGGTTTTGGATCAAATGAACAACACTAACTTTGAAGAACATGGTGAAAGGAAGAAAAACTGTCATAACGGAAGTGTCCCGAAGTCCTACTAAAGTTTAAAAAGAAACAGCAAAACGTGCAGTAGGATCACCTCATCTCTTTCCTAGATCTTAATGTGTTAATGAGTATTTGTGCACCACATGCCATAGTTTGTTTCAGTATATTCACTTTATTTATTCAGCAGTTTCCTTCCTAGTCAGCTTTTAAGTATTCCTAATATTCTTAAGATCGTAAAGCAAAGCTGTAGCATTTTTACAAGATTAACTTCCCTGTTCTTAAAATCTGCAAATAGCAATTGCATTCTCCACACTGGAATTGTGTCTTCTGAAGAGCTGCTTTCTGCAACAGTCACATTTGCTCCTGAAACTGCTGCTGGGCTTTCTGGTTTTTGTTTGTTGGGTTTTTAATTTTTTTTTATTATTATTTAATGTTTTTTGATTGTTTATTCTATCCAGATTGAATGTAAAAACAGCCCTGCATAAACACAGAGAGTATGTATTTTGTATTTGAGCTGTAAACACAGGCTCTGTGAGTAAAGATACATTTGCATCTAATTACTGACCCTTCACAGTAATTCCAGAAGGGGAAGTGGATGTTCATGACTTTCTCTTTCAGGGAGAGTGGACCGCTTCAATGAGGCAGGTATGCCTGTTCAGTTGGCATCTGCAGATTGCTAGTTTGCCGGCATGGACCAACAGCGGCTTTCAAAATTAAACAATGCTCGTATCTGTTACAGGCTTTTACTCCGGTGTAGACCCACTGGAAGACTTGGGGGCAACGCAGTTTTTCTGGTCAGAAGCACGAAATCCTGGCTCAGCTACCATCAGAGCTCCCTGCTACCTCCCTCGCCCACCCCGCGGCACACTCCGCTTTTGCTCGCCTGGCCAGCGGCCTGGCAGGCGCCTGCCGCGTACGTCCCCCGAGGAGCCAGGGGAGCCGAGGGGCTCGGTGAGCTCCAGGAACGCTGTGGGAGAAGGAAGAGGCCTGCCAAGCTGCAGCCGAGGCCGCCCCACCGCCAAGCGGGCCGATGCCACCGCGCTCTCCGCGCTTTTACCACTGCTCCGTACCTGCCCCCCGCCGTCCTTCGCACCTCGCCCCTTCCTCAGAGAAGCCCTTCCGCTGCCTCACCTCGAGGGGGGCGTCTGCCCTGCCTGCCTGCCCGCCCCCCTCCCTAGCGGGGTCGCTAACTCCCGGAGAAACCGCACTAAAACAAGTTAAAACCAGGGACGCGTCGCCGCCGCTGCCCGCTGAGGGAGCCCAACTCCCGCCCTCCGGGCCGGGCCGGGTCGC
>NW_010973034.1:6111804-6204024 GCF_000737465.1 Haliaeetus leucocephalus
GCCACGCCAGGCCAGGCCGGGCGGCACCGCGGCGGGGTCCGTAGCGCTCTACCTTCCCAGCCCTGCCGGCCTGCCGCCGGCTCTGGGCCCTCCCGCCGCCCGCATGGGCGGTAGCGCCGCCGCCATTACCCACTCGGGAGCGACGCGGCCGGGCCCGGCTGCGCCCCCTCCCCACGTAAGGCGGGGGTGGCCGCACGCCCCTGGGCCCCCCCCGCGGGGCCCGGGGAGGGGTGTACGGCGGCGGGAGCGGGCCCCCCCCTCCTCCCTCTCCGGCTCTGTTCCGCAGGGAAGTGCCGAGGCCTCCGCACCGCCCGGAAGCTCCGCAGCCATCGCCGCGACCAGAAGTGGCACGACAAGCAGTACAAGAAGGCCCACCTGGGCACGGCGCTGAAGGCCAACCCCTTCGGCGGCGCCTCGCACGCCAAGGGGATCGTCCTGGAGAAAGTGTGGGTAGAGCTAAGCCGGGGACCGGGGGGCGACACACGGCCCCGCTGCGCCTGGCTGCGGGGGCCGGCCGGTGCGCGGCCTGGGGGGGGCGGCTGCCCTGGAAAGCCAGCCGGAAGATGAGGCCTTGGAGAGGGACCTCCAGAAGGAAGCACGGCTGAGCTGTTTCGTTTTCTGACTGCGTGAGAGGGCTTGCTGCCTGTAACGTGCCACGTTTCTGCTAGCTTCTGGGTGCTAGATTGAAAACGGTTGGGTTTCCCAAGCGGCAGTGCTGAAAGGTTTTTTTTTCCTCGTGCACGTGTCACTTTAAGAATCCTGCTTATTGAGAAGCAAAAGAATAAAAATACCACTCAGTTTAGGATTCCAGGGGTGGGGTGGCCTGGATTTTGTGTGTGTGTGTGTGCGCGCCTTGTCTCAAAGATCCCATCTACTTGTCGTCTAGTCTTTTTTTTATTTTCTTTCCTAATTATAAGCTTGGGACACTGCCAGTGCTCTAAGGTGGTTCTTTTTTGTTTGGTTGGTTGGGTTTTTTTAATTTCCCCTCCAGATTTTTATTTACTGAATTAGTATGTGTCTGTAGGTGATTAATTTTAATTTTTTACTCTAGCTTAGCAATTGGGCTTCCATATATCAAGTAGTTCTAAATAGATAACTAACAGGTTTTGGTTTTGAAGTACAGATACAACTTGCACTTAGTACAAAAGAATACAGTAATTTGTGATGGTGTAATGAGTATCTTCTAGTTCATGAAACTGATTTTTGCTAATCTGTTTCCATGTGCTTCCATTTTAGTGGCGTAGAAGCTAAACAGCCCAACTCTGCCATCAGGAAGTGTGTTAGAGTCCAGCTGATCAAGAATGGCAAAAAAATAACAGCTTTTGTTCCCAACGACGGTTGCCTGAACTTCATTGAGGTAATTTTCAAGAAGTCAGTCTATGAAAGGTTGTAGGTCATAGTGAAAAAAACCCACATAATCGACAGATTTAGGGGATGGTTAGACAAGGGTTCGTGGCATTCTGCACCACATGTATCTTAAAGCTGTAGCTGCAGAGGCAGATGAAAAATTGAGGACGTTTTCGTACTTTGTGCTTCTTAGCAGCTATGCTCTTGCTGTAAGCTAAATGACATCTTGGCTTATGTTTCCAAAACACTGAAGGGGGCAGTAGGCCTTTATTCATGTATATTTATCAATAGCCTTCAGTATTTCCACCCGTTCCTTAGAAAGCCTAGGGTATGGCTCAGATTTAATGCTAGCCATTTCAGAAGTATGTACCGGTTTAATATTGATAGCTCTGTAACTACATGGTCTTTCATTGCAGGAAAACGACGAAGTTCTGGTTGCTGGTTTTGGTCGGAAGGGTCACGCTGTTGGTGACATTCCTGGAGTTCGCTTCAAGGTTGTCAAAGTAGCCAATGTTTCTCTTTTGGCCTTGTACAAGGGCAAGAAGGAGAGACCAAGATCATAAATTTAGACCAATTTGCCAAGAATATCAATAAAATTTTTGATTGGAAAAACTTCTCTGCTTGTTATTTAAGGCTTACAATTTTTTAATGTTTATCTGCAAGTGACATAGTTCAGACATGGGCGTGTACTGTCTTTTTTGTTGTTGGCAGCTGGCTTTTCCTCCTGTAAGAAATGGTTTGGTGTTGAATGACAGAAGAGAGCCAGAGCATCTTTATAGCTAGCAGGTGAGCTTGCAAAGCACTTTTTATTTCCAAATTCACCTTTGTGTTGTGTGGAGCAACACAGCTGTCCGCTGGGAACTTCAGAGACTTACATCGTAGAATGAAGAGGTGTTTTAGTGCTTTGCGGACCATCCCTGATTCCCAGTGCCTTCTTGAAGGCTTCTTCAGCTTAGTAACTAGAGTAGCAACTGTCCTGCTGTCAAGATGGACTGATAGATCCCTATGAGGCCTCTGTCCCCTCATAAACCTTTCTTCCCAAAAGCTGTCATGAAGAGGGCCCCACGAAACAATTTCTGCACTGCTGTGCTGCCACTTGTGCAGAACCATAAAGACTTTGAAGCTTGGGTCCAAGTACAACACTAACACTGAGCTAATTGGGGCTCTGACCTAAGGAAGTAGGCTGCGTTGCAGGAGAAGGCAGAGGTTTCCAGCGTTTGCTCGGTTACCTACATAGTTTACAAGGGCTGGAGTGCTGTTAAGAGCATGGGGAAGGGGAGCATTGTGTCACGCTGGCACATGTCCAGTACAGCGCTGACACATGCTATGTGCACCAAAAGTGCAAGTGGGCTAACTATTGCTTTGGTGTCACAGCCTTAATGATCTTAAGGGGGCTGCATCATCATGAATCAGTGTTATCATTAGGGGTGGCTTCTGCAGTGGAAGTGGTTGGGGGAGTAACAAGCTTACTGCCACATCTTGCAGTAAAGTTAGGTTTCCTTGTTCTCCTCTGTCAGTAAGGGTACTGGATGTTAGTGCAGCACTTACAGAGGGAACATAAGTCTTAACAAAATATTTGTCAGACAGCAAGGTTAGATCTTGTATCTCTGTTAGATCTTCTGTGACCTTTTGCTAGTCATTCAGTATTTTATTTTCAAGGAGGTAATTCCCGTTTTGCAAAATACTACTGTACAAAGAAAGATCAACTGCATATCAGGAGCACAGGATAACTACTTTTTCTTTGGATACTACATAGTTAAAACTGTCGCATAAGTATGTAAAGGTGGGTGGTTTGTTGGTTGTTTTTTTTCAAAGCCTGAAGTATTATACATTACTCCCATGTTTTTGCCTATCTGTTCAGTGGCTGAGCATTGATACTGTTTGAGAGATGTTTGTATTAACTGCAATAAATATGACACAATCCAGAACTTAATTACAGACTCAGTCTTTTTTAGAAGGGACAGAGTGCTGTCTAGTGTAGCTGGAATTTTATCTTCAGTCATGTCAGTCATAATACTCTTCCCACAGGAACTGAAATGAAATTTCTTAGTACTAGGTCTGGCCAAAAAAACTCTTTAATGTTTCTCTGAGACTATTAAATTCATCAGGAATCAAAACATCCCCTCAAGCAAGTTGGGAGGAGAAATTGCATTAATTTTAATGCTTATTTTGGAAAACAGCCTTCCTCAAATCAAAAAAGGTCACTGTAAATGTTGAAAATGGTATTTATTCATGGTCTTCAATGATGACAGCTGTTCTAGTTTCTAGTGTAAAGACAGGCAATGGCACCTGACACACAATTCATCAGGTTTAGGTCCTGAAGGGATTATTAAACCATTTATTTTACCTAATCTCATCTCTGTCCTGCTCAGCCTATAGAACTTCACCCTGCTGCTTTCATGTTAAGTATAAATTAAGCCTTAACTAGCTGGACTTGGGGAAGTCTGCCTGATTTGAAGACACCCATTTCTTTTAGTGCATTCCAGCTGTTTTCATTTAACTGCTGTGTACTGACTTCAACATATCTTTGAGTAGGGCTTTTTGGCTTTCTTTGCTAGATTAAAAAAACAGTTGCTTTTTTTTTTTTTTTTACTTTTCAAAGATATCTGCACCATAATTAGGCTATTGGAAAAACTGAAGTATTTCATCTGTTCGTATCGTCAATCATTTTTCTCTCTGTGTTGTCCAGTTTTTCAATATCACTTTGAAATGTGGATGCCAGAACTAATACAGAATCATAGAACGGAATACCAACCAAGAAGCCAGCATGTCCCTCTGTATAAACCCTTAAATCATTGCCAGATCTTCTGTTGATACTTGCACTCATATATTTTCTTGAATTTGGCCCCTTGAAAGTACATTTTGCACAAAGCTTATAGTGGAGCCCTGGGTTCTTTCTTTCATCTTAGAGCTATTTTATGCAATAAAACCTCAAAATACTTATTTGGCTGAATTAGAGTGTAAACAATTGCCTTATTATAATCACAATTTGTCTGTGTGTTCATCCAAAAGGCTCTCCCTTCAGTTAGTATTCATTAATTTATATGAAAATGGAGTAAAATTTAAGAACAGATTGAGAATCCTTACTAGGGTATTTAGTAGCTTAGTCATCTGGGAATTTGTGAGATTTGGATTCAGATCCTTGTTGGGGTGCAGAAGCAACGTTGAACTTGGGTTTCCCTCATCCTTGTAAATGCAGTAGCCCCAGTCATAACGAAAACAGCTTTCGCTGCAGCCCTTTCCCAGCTTTATGGGGGAACTCTGGAAAACCTGTTGTCTGCAATTCCAGAATTAAGACTCCCTCTGCTGGAACCTGACTTAATTAGAGGCCTTAACTCCTTGACTAATCTTGGATACGGCATAAATACACAGTACCTGTAGCAGGCTTCACTCTGCCAGCACGTCGGAGTGTAAGTGAAGAGGCTGGGTGGACCGCATCAGCTATCCCCACGGCTCCCAGGGGTACCCCACTGTCATTTTTATTTTCACTGTGCTTTCTGGTTTCCTAGCCCTTCTGTTTTCTTGGCTAGTGGAGGGTTAGCTGCTAGTAATTTTTTTCTTCCATGCAACCATATGCATGTTCTGGATATGTTCTCTTTTCACCCAAAATGTTATGCAGATGGGTTTTGAGGATCTCCTACATCTGCCCAGTATTTCTTACAGCTTCACTGAATCAAAGCTACTGTTTATGCAACACAGTAATTTCAACCATGCTATTGTATGCCCAGAAATCCCAGATACGTCCTTACCACGTCTGCTGTGGCTTTGTCTAATGCTTCTGTGAAACTTGGAATAGATGAGCAGTAATCGGAGGTAGCACACAGTAGAGATGCCTGCATATTCTACTACAAAGTCTGAAATCCAACTTTCATCTAGGAGCAGAACAATGTAAGTAGACAGCCAGGTTTGAAAGCATTGGCCACCATCAGTACAGCTATTTACTAATACTATGCATCAAACCAACTGCAGGTACACATGTAAGAGAAATTGGATACAAAATTACATGCAAAACAGCTAGAACATGAATTTTTTTCAGGTGATCCTTAATTACAGTAAGACTGGAAGCTACTGGATGAGCAAACCTGAACATTGAAGTCCGACTCACAGCTTGCAGATCCTTGCAGTTCCTGGTGGAAGAGACGCATCCCAGTCAGCTAGTTTAATATAGAAATCATGGTCTTATGTATGCAAATGTTATCCTACACAATGGCTGGTGTTAGGATTCCAGCTACATTTCTACAGGAGATACATTGCTTCCACTGAAAAAATTAGCAGCTTTGGTTCTGTTATTCCAGCAAACTGTTTGTTTTGATATTTTGATTTGCTTTTCCTGCGTAGAAAAAATTATTAGTAGGGCTGCCAGTAATACTCCTTTGGAAAAAAAAAAGGATTTTACTGCAGCCAGTGAAGACAACTGTTGAAGTCCTCGCAGTTCAAATTCTTTTCAAATTCTAAAGTCAGTGTGGCGGTAAAGGAGATGAAGATGTGAATGGAGCTAGACCAGTTTCCAAAAGTAGGGCATTGTCATGAGGTAATCTTGCCACTAGATGTTGCTATCAGTACAATGAAGGGAAAAGCTGAACGGTAAAAGGTGTAAGCCAAAAACTTGTTTATGTGGACTTTTAACAAAGGAAATCTTCAAAATGGGAAATTTAGATTTTTACTGATTCAGTGAGTTCCTGTTAGGAAAATGGGACACTTACTGTGTTGTTGCCTTTGCGTACCTAAAGGGTGGCTAAATGCCACACGCAAGTACAAGAGCTTATGGAGTAAATCCACCTGAAATCTTGTTACATTGAAAACATGGAAGAGAAGAACAGAGGTACTTATTAGTCCATCGAGCATGTGTACATTTGGCAGGTTTGGTTGAATTAGGGGCTTTTTTTTTGGTTTTAACTTCCTGTTTTAAAACTTCTTGTCACATAGCAGAAGTGAGACTGCTATTAAGATGAAGGGACAGTAACAGCTACCAGGAGTAGGAGAATGCACAGAACTGGGAGCAGGACAAGTAAAGCTCAAAGTTATTAAAGCTAGTTGCACATTTTGAGTTGCATTTTATTATTTTACAAGCATGTTTAGCATATGACATCTAGTCAACACTTGGGCACCAGGATTCTTCCAGCAAATATGTCTGTGGATTCTGTCAGTGCCAAGGAATAATTTGTGTTATCTGGACACTGTAGGAAGAAGTCAAAGGAAGATGAGCCAAGCCAAACCTCATCACCAAGTCACTACTGGAGGGAGTTTAAGCCTAATGAAGAGGCATTGAAGCTATGTGTCATACAATCCAAATCCACCATAACAGAGGGGAACCCACAGAGATCGAGAAGACATGAACCTGTGCAATAGATACGGCAGTCCATTTTTCTACTTCATTAGCAAAGCATATTAGTAGATATTAAAACACATAGCTAAACATATGAAGCTAACAATACCTGACAGCTGGATGCAGGAGAATGAACCTTACAAATCCTGGAGAAGCAACCAGCACTTGGCAGAGTGAGGCCTGGCTGGAATCCACCAGAATTCAGTTCAGGATTTTTATTTGGATCAAGTGCACAGGAAAGAAGGATTAGTTCAGTTCCACAGTTTGCCAAATCTTTTTCAACCTATGCCCAGCCTGTGTTCTCCCCTGCTGTGGGTTCTACCCGCCCCTGAAAGTGGAGTGGCATCAACTATGGCACTTGCTCAGCAGAAGCGAAAATCATTAAGACTGGCCTCTGCATTTTAAGGTGATGTATTCCAAAAGAGACAGACCCAACATGAGGGATTGCTTCTGTTGATAGAGATGACTGCTGGTGAAAATCTGCTTACTGGGATTCTTCTCTATCTATAGCCTAATCCTGTGCAGCAACAAAGGTGGGGACAGGAACCACCTGAATAGTATCTCCCTCCATCTGTCCTCTGCTGATGAGGCTAATAGCACATGGCTGCTGAACCCAGCAGTGCACGCAGCCTAATCCCTTTAGACAGGGCTACCTCTCCCAGCGTGCTGTACTAACAACGTTACTGAAAAATAATACTACAGGAAAACATGTTGTTTTCTAACAAACAGGCTCGAGGAAAAAAGAAAGTGTTCGAGGTGAGGCTCTGTAAACCCATTCTCTTTTCAAACACAGCAGTGAACTCCTCTCTCGCCGTGAGTTGAAATTCATCTTCAGTAGGTGACAGTTACAACAAGCTCTCAAGTGGTGAAGTGAAATCTTCCTTGTGGTGCAGGGTTTTTTAAGAGTCTAACAAAATCTAAGACATAAAGATAACAGGTGCGATACATTCCTAATTCTTCCTGAGCAGTCAATACATGGTTAGTTTTGCAGCTATGAACTTCAGGTATACATTTTTTTATTCTAGATGGTAAGAAGAAATGCTCTAAACTCTTTGAAACATTTTTAAAAGCCTACATGTTACTAAAAATATGCACAGATATTCATACATACACTGTTCTCTAGAAGAGAGTATTTTGGAGGAAATAATTGTAACTTCACAGTTCAGAGGAAAAAGCAATCGTTTTTCGTTTGTGCTGTAACTGAAATGCTGTGCAACACAAATATAGATGTCCAAACACTCATTAAATCATCGTCATAGCAAATGGCCAAAAAAAAAAAGTTATTGAGAAAGTTTTGCTGAAATTCATGGAGTCGCAACAAGAATTTATATTGATTAGTTCATTATATTCAGCTCTAATTAACTAGCTCAACATTTAGTGTTGTGAAAACAAGCATGCAATTTGACCGAAGGAATGTTTCTTGTAGTAACCAAAACCAACCAACTACAAACCTTCTGGCAGACCAGATGGGGGTTAAATTCTAACCTGATCATGCTGACACAAATGAGGGATTATGTAGGTAGCAATTGCGTTCCAAAGAAAAGCATATTTTTGGCTTAGTTCAACATATAAAATTCATTTTTCTTGCTGATTCTTGTAACCAAGGGCAGGTATGAGTCAGTTCTCTTAAAAAGAAGTCCCCAGAAGCAATGGTCCTCAATATGTCTTCCCAGATTAGCACGGATAGAACAACTGAGCAAATTTACAAAACTGTTTGGAACTGGAAATTTTCTTTTAGTAAACTGCAAGATTTCAGATAATGTATGTAGCCAAAACCCACATTCAGATCTAAGAATCTTCAATAGATTCACTAAATAAAATTACAAAATAGTGCTGCAATTAATTTGATTCTGAAATAAAATAGGATTTTTGTACATAAACATTCTGCATAAAATATCCTCTAAGTCATTGAGGCACAGATGTAAATGGGAAATTAGATGCCTACCTCCCACTTACGCCATTAGAAAGCAGATATCTAAACAGGATTATATCTCTCCTTGATCCCAAATATTTATGTTATCCTGTATTTGTTTCTCAGTCTATTTGTACTAACCAAGCTGAATTTCTGTCTAGTGGTATTCTGGACAAATTTCAGGGAACTGTTGATACTGATGATGACACTGCTCTGTTGCTGTTGTTTATGGTGTTAGGAATTGTAGCAGGGCAGGATAACTGTCAGCTTGCTTATCCATTTCTTGCTCCCCATTACCACCACCATGCCTCAGTAACTGTGGGAACAGGGTCAAGGCACTGAAGAGGAATTTGGAGGGGCGTTATCAGCAGAAAGGAAGCAAGACAGAGACAGCTTCAGAAACTGGGAAGAACTTGTGTGTCCAGCCAAGTGAATGTATGGTTATAAGATATCCAGGAGGTAGAGTGATTGCTGGGAGAGGATGTCTAGGAATTACTGTGGCTGTCAGGAAACCGACAAAGCCGTATCCCACTGTGTGCAGCCATCCATTATACAAGTACCTAGGGTAGTCTCTGACAGAGAACATCTTAAGCCTAGTACAGTGGGCAGTGCCCTGTCCAAATAATAATTGCTTTTGTTTACAAATGATAAATTAAGGTAGAAATTAATGGGTGTTGAGATTTCGTCCATGTAAAAGAAAAATATTTATTTCTATCTACATACAAATTCCACTTTTCTTCAATTCTTGAAAAAAAGAAGAGAAGATTAAGGTGCAATGGAAGGCTGAGAGAGTGGACAAAGTGACTGGAGTATATTCTCCCAGACTTATTTCATATTTGTTTTCTTTGTCTGTAATTACAATCTGTAAGTTACACTATCCAACGTACAGTGTCACATGGATGACATGCTGACATTCAGAGTAGAGCAATGACACTTCATAGACTTGCAGTAAGAATTCTTACCTACAGTGAAGAAACCAAAGTGGCCAAATCCCATTATGAATAATACTGTTGTACTGCAGTTTCTGCTTCCAAGACAGAAACAGGAAGAGCTGGTCTCCAAGAAATGCCTATGAAACGATGCTTATAAATCTTGCACAGCAGCAGCTTAGCAGTTGAGTACTGAAAATAATACTCAATGTTGTTCTAGGGTCTCTTCTTCTCCTTTATCAAGGAACAGCTCTTGTCCAGTAAAAGAGAACACTAAAACTAGTATTTCAGCTGTAAGTTACTCTAAATCCACTCTGTATTCAGGATTGCATTCTGTTATTTATATTGTTTAAAAGTAGAATTTCTTCTGTATGTTCAACCCTCAGTGCAGTACCAAGTAATATCTGTGATGCTTTGGGAAAATGAGTGTAACTGATCCTCAGATACGCTGATGCAGCATTCAGTGCTGATGGTTCATAGGGAGCAATGCCATCAATCCTTTCCACTTCCCTGATCCCAAGGTCAGCAGGAGCCAATTCAGACCTTGCTTTAAATAAAGGTACCTGAGGCCAGTTCTAAGTTATACCAAGAATAAAGGTCCCAAGGGCTAGCCAGCACAGTGTGTGTGTGTGCCAATATGCTGGATAGACACAGGAGAAGCTGACATAGAGCTGCTTACCAATGCTGGGCAGCTGAGAAGGGCTGATTGCTTTTACCCCTCTGTTTCCCTGTATCACAAATGAAGATCACAGACCAGGGATGAACTGCTCTTAAAACTGCTGTTATCTGTTTTTTTGTTTTTCCTCCTGTGTAAGTCTCCCTTAAATTTGAAAATGGGCTATGGATGCAATTATCAAGCATATGTTACCAAAAGTGTTAAAAAAGGCAATGTAGCTGCTGGCATGGTACATGAATGGAAGACCGTATTTTATAAATCTTACATGGAAAAATGGCTTTTCAGGCTGTTATGATCCAGAATGAGATAAATTATGTGATTTCATTATTAATTCCAAATGGCTGGCAAAAGAATTCTGCACCAATGGAATTTTAAAAGACTGCACTGTATTTCAATCCACCAATAACATACGATACAAGTTAAAAATATGCAACCAATCAAAATATCTGAAAACCCAGAATCTGAAACCCAATGCATTTCACATTTCCAGCTCTGATGTGGCATACATTGGACTCTGTATGCAAGTGACATATTGCTGAACATATAAAGTAAAATCTGTAATTCCATCTCAACTGCTCAGGACTTGTGGTCTGTTTTATACTACAAACAAAATGTGATTGGGAAAGAATCCAAAATTGCTTGTATGGAAGTTACTTCTAATCTGGTTTTCACTGATTGCACTACCATGCAATTCCTACTTGCCCAAAAATCATCAGCTGTCAGGAGAGGCTTGCATAAAGGCTGCAGGATAGGGACTAAACCTGTGAACAACCACTAGTACAATGAGAAGTACTAATTGACTGCAACAGTAACTCCCACAGGGTATGGCAAAGCTTCCTTTGGAGGCAGCGAAGCACAGAAAAGCCAGATGTTCTCATACGATAGCATTAGGCACCTTGAACTCTAGAACTGTATGTGCTTAGTTAGATGTAGACTGTAAGTACTCTGTCTACAATCCTGATCCTTTTTATTCCCTGAAGCACGAAGTACACAAAATATTCTCAGAAAAGTATATTCAGTCCTGGGATTCGGATATTCTGTGTGTGGTATGGAACACAAGGGTGGTCCATGCAACAGGCTGTGGTGGAGAAGGTGGTCCCTAGGCAAAGTAGTCTCAGCCTGTACACTGACTGCCACAAGCTTAAACCACATCCTACAAGTATTTTGCTGTACATATCCTCACAGATGGTGCACATTTTCTAGAGACGTGATTTTCAGTAGATAAGTTTAGCAGATCCAAACCCAGCATCTCAACTCCGTATCACGGAACCATAGGTTTGTGCATTTGTGTGCAGTCTTACTGAGGCCATAACCACAGTAAAACAGAGGTAGGAGATAAGTGACTTCAGGGGGTCAATGCAGTCACAAGGGAGTTCAGGTCTTGGTGGTGCTTGAGAGTTGTTGTCGCAACTGCAGCCAACTCTTAGGTCTTCTGCTATAACTAAGCAAGTTCTTGCCAAAGAAAGAGCCACGAACAGTCATCTTTCCACACAGCATTGCCTACCAGTCGGGAAGGATTCTTTTGTTTGATTTAATCCCTAGGAAAGTCTGCAGCAGCTTCATTACAGCTAACCATCATCTGTCCTTCAGCTCAGAGGTCTGAAATGGTGACATCAAACAGAAAACAGAGATGAAATTAAAATCACTGTAGCAGAATTATGCTAGATCACACCACCAACCATGTCCTGGAGGGACCACCACAAAATGCTTTTACACACCTGAGAAAGATCCCAGGAGATCAGGGACCTTCTGACAGTCATGAAGGGTGTCAGCAACATGCCAAGCACATCTCTCTCAGTGCAAATTTTCATTGCAAAGTAAGTAAAGCAGTAAGGCAGCCATGTAAGCAAAATATCAAAAGGTGAGTCCTAAATGAACTGAACCAAGAGCTCCAAATGAGAAGATAATGGTTTTGCCAGTTACCCATCTGATCTTTTTAATTTCATAGGAGGATAGGAGAGAAAAAAGGTGATTTCATTTTCTCTTACCTTTCAACTCAATCAGCATTTGTATTCTGCTCAGGTGCTAGTTTTGCATAACTCAGGGGCAGATTTAGACCCACAACTGGGCCTACAGTACTGAGCCACAATATAATGTAATTTGTGTGTCTACGGGAAAAAAAAAAAAAACACAAAAAAGCACCATAAAGATATTATCCCAACCTTTTCTGAATTGCAGACACACTTGACAATCATAAAATAACTTCAGACAGGGCTCTGCCTTCGCTTTATCTACAGCAACTGTATTTTAACTTTCAGCCTTTAGGTGACAATACAGAATCTTACTCTATCTGGGCCAAGGAAGTTATTTTGACCATTTCCACTTTCCAGCTGATTTACTTTATCTGCATTGCATAAAGCCTTGCAAGGCACAGTAGTGTTTTGTTACCTGTCGTGTTTCCGTGAACTGGTCAGTATTGAAGACATGAATTCACTAGTCCGGCAGGGGTGCAGAACAAAAAATGGCTGCCCAAGTAAGGGGTGCTCCTAAGAGTGAATATCAGTTGTTTATTATGCAAGAAGAAAACAGACAAGACACCGTATGCATTTGGAAAAGACAAAGCAGGGTCCAGTTAATCCTTCATGCAACTTTTCTCATTTCAGAATCTAACCCACTTCGCTTTTCATTGACAGCCATTGACAAATTAATATTTGAGACCATATTCTCCTATCTTAAAAGGGAAATAAGATCACTCACTCTGGCTATGCCACCATTTTAGTTAAAATGTAATGGTTTGCAAAAGTAACTCAAGTTAAGTTACTGTATCAGCATTACCTGCAAGTAAGCAAAGCTACTGTGTAAACAAGTATCTGATCAAATGTAATACATAAAACAAATCCACTCCATGGAAA
The DNA here is from genome assembly GCF_000737465.1 of Haliaeetus leucocephalus. Taxonomy (NCBI): domain Eukaryota; kingdom Metazoa; phylum Chordata; class Aves; order Accipitriformes; family Accipitridae; genus Haliaeetus; species Haliaeetus leucocephalus. The sequence continues at coordinate 6,124,847 of NW_010973034.1, forward strand.
AGCTCTTTAACAACCTTGACCCCTTATGCTTGTTATCTTCTCAAACTGGTGCTGGGAAGTAAACACCGTTTAATTTGGAGCCTGTGAGGGGGAGCAAGAGGGAAGAAGGAAGAGCCCTCAAAGTGGCTTTAACTTCCACTAGGTGGCATATCCTCATTTTAGGCTATTCTACAGAAAAATGCCCTAAACCAGTTGTTCTTCAAGAAGCCCAGTCAAAACCGTCCTGAGGAAAAAAAGAAAATCATTTAGTGACAGTTGAGTTTGCAGTCAGACACAGTCCCTACGACACAGTAAGACTCTGCCTGTTCCTCTCCACCTTCACACTGCACAGGGTGCTGCTGAAAACTCAATCCAACGCTCCATAAAGCTTTCACTTTCATCTCCAGCCGGCACTTGAACAGAATACGTGTTCTGACTTAATCAGGCTTGCACTCAGTGCAAAGCCATAACAGTGATCTCATCAGCTCTTACATGGGTGATACCAAGATATCAGCATATCTGACTGTCTCACACACCATGCCCTAGGGAATTGATTTTCCTTTAATGCTGCTGAGGTCACCGCTAGTACTTCTGCACCAAAATAAACAAATCCTACCTCATCCCCATGCGCAATAAGGGGCGCAACAGCACAGCAGGGAATGGCTAGAAAGGGTTTCCAGACAAGAAAGATGTCAAATATGAAACACCACGACAGCCTGTTTACAACGGAGCACAGACCGTGCATAGATGCTGCTAAGCCCAGGACGCTGCCGGAGCTGAGAAGCACACAACGCAAGGCAGCAAGGTGGGGAGAAGCAGGCATGGACCACGACAGAGAAAACTGCAGGATCACCACCTCTGCACGGTGTTCCCCGTTCAGCCCTGTGAGCCTGGTCCACTGCGCTACGCTACTCACCAGAGCCACGGCAGAGACTGGCTATGAGGACTAACGTGAGGAGTGTTTTTTCCTGCGTAAAGACCTTTTTCCTTAGGTGTGCTTCTTGCAGTGGCTGTTTCTCGAAGGCAAAGAAGAAGAAACACTAAATATATGCTCTGACACAGATTTCCCTTGTCCAAGCCAATACGGGTATAGCCAGACTCCCCTAATAATTCTGTGATGGCATTTTATCTTAGCATGTAGTAAACTGCCTGCACTGAAGAGAAGACGTTCATAGAATAAGTCTTCCTGCTACACAGTAAAACCTCCTTCTCCAACCCCTTGTCTAGAAACAAAAAACAAATCCTTGTCTGTCATGTTCAGCAAACAGGACATGTTCCTTATTATTAAATATTAAACAGGGTCTCTTAGAGCTGAAGCACACTTGGTTCTTACACTGAAAATGTACTCATGTGGATCAATTATTTTGTGCCTAAGACAATTTTAAAAAACTTCCAGAAGCTTCAGAACATACAAAAAATAATGTTCAGAAAGCTTTGGTTTACATTGCAATGCAAACAGATAACTTGCGCAAGAATGCTACCATCTGCTGTTGGTAAAAGTGAACTGATGCTGTTTTCCATTGAGAAAAAGTGGTAGTTTGAATTAAAAATCCTTTTAACTATATGCTAGTTTAAATCAGCTTAAGTCTCCAAATAATTCTAGAAAATACATAGATTGTGCCAATGGTATTCCTCAAACATAGCAAAAAAAAAGATAGTTAAGAATAATTACAAAACTATTAAGCAAAGAAAAGTAGATTGGGCAGCAATTTCAGCCAACTCCCTTACACAAAGAGCGAGCGTAAAGAGGTAGCACACGCTCCCAAAAAGAACAGAGAAGATAATCTGGGCTTTAAGTGACTTAGCACTCTGCACAAGGCATAAAGATAATTCCCAAAGCTGAATATGCAGCCTGAAGTCATGCCCAGCCTCCTGTCACCTGGTATTTGATTCTACCCTGCACTTCTTGCTTCAGCAAACCCCAGTGAGGGACAAGTGGAGGCCAGACTTGATCTTTTAAAACAGCTTATTAACTTTACATTCTACACCTTTCTTCTTTTCATCCTTCCTGTTCCTACAACGTGAAAGAGTGACACTGAAAAAATTCCCAAACTCTAACAATTAGATGTCCATATGAAAAAGCAGAGTGCATTGCTACTCAGTTTTTCAAAAGGGTAACATCCTTGGCCCCACCATTTTTGGCATCAATCTGTGTCTTATGAACGTGTGATAGAGGTGAAGTCTGTTCACACTCCAAATTCCCTGCAATCTCTCCTCCATTCTTCTTGAATGGGTAGAAAGGCTCTTTCTTCCCCTCCGGATTCAGCAGATGTAAAGGGAGAGGTTTTTGCTACAGGAGCCAGCCATCAGCTTCTGGGTTGACATGAAGGCTCTGAGGACGCTTGGTCTTGGTTATTCAAACCTTCTTCCTAGCTTGTTTCCTTGTTCTTCAAATTATCAAGGGTTGCTTCATACACATCCTGAAGTAACAGCTATGCCAGGGTGGTATAAATCTCACTATAATACACAAAATTTTGAACGGCAACAATGAAATGACCCAGGGGTTTAGTTAAACTCATGCTGCTCCTTGGCTAGGCTCTGAGAAGGGCATGTGCACTAAAGCTGCAGGTCTGCACATTCAAGAAGAGTTGCTTTGCTTTCCATTTAGCAGGGTATTTTTGAAAACTGAACACTGTCCCCGATTGGTTTAACTCTAATCCAGGAAACTGAAGTTCATTATTACACAGATCCTTCAGCAGCGAAAGTTCACAGGCATGATGTCATGCGAAAAAGCTGTGTCCAAAGTCGGAATTTTTCAGTAAGCTTGCTGCATGTGTCTTTCCTACCCTAAACAAAAAGCATGAAACTGCAAGAAAGACATGCTGTTTATTCAAAACCTGGAATACAGGAGTATGTCACACACTGGCAGGAAAACACAAAACCACAAGAGATTAAGAGAAATCCTGACCCAAGACCCATTAATCAGGAGCCTCTAAAAAGGGAAAAGGCCGAGGCAGGGAAGAAGAGCTGTTGAGCATCAGGGAAAATGATCTGAGAGCATCAGATGTGATTCAGTCAAATCCTGAATTCCAAATCCTGTATATAATGGCATCCCCAGGAGGCTTTAATGTATACTCAAGGTTAAATCACTGACACAGCAGCTCTGAGGAGGAAGTACCAGACAGCTGCCAATAAAAATGCAAGAGTTATCAAAGCCCTGAATGATTTCAGAATTGGTAATGGGCTACAGAGCCTTTTCACTGCCAGGTCACCAGTTCCGATTTGGCCCGGGCTGGCAGTAGCTAGAACTCATTACTCTATAATGGCGGTATCTGTCAGGTTTCATGCAGTCTAAATGCCATTTAGTGCCCTTGCTGGTAGTCACTACAGATGAGTCCAGAACTGAAGATGGTGGTTTATCTTGTCCTCACAGGGGGCAGACCCTGTAGGTCAGCTCTGAAGTCAGGAAAAGCAGGGAACTCACACTTCTGCGCACGGCATGCCCTAATAGAGGGCTGCGCATCTGCAGTACGATGAATCCCAAGTCCTTCTCAAACACTATCAGGTGTGAGAATGAATGAAAGTTTGTGCTGCGTCAGCTTCATGAGCATATTTACTACCTGCTGCAGTCATCTGGTGGAATGATGATATCCCACATGCAGTGAAATGTACCCTGAGTAAAATACTAGGGCAGCAATACTAGCCTTCAGCTAGCCTGATCCATGAGACAGTTACATGAAAAATATAAAGTCCTACTGGGACTTTGTGCAAAAAAACCAACCCACTTTAAATAGTATAAAAGAGTTTTCTGACTTGTAGTTTACAATTAATCTTTTTCCAATCGGTCATGTAGCCATGCATTTTAGAGTAATGTGTGAGAGTTTCAAGTCAATTCTCATAATTACTCGCTGGCATTGTACAGCAAGAACCCATTTGCGGGTTGCCCACAACTCTTCTGACAGTAGTACACTGCCACACAGTTTATTTGAAATCAACAACATTATTTTCTTGTATCTATCTACCTATGAGGCTGATTCATAACACTGCACAGCACTGTACATTGGAGTCTATCATACATCTGCATAGCCCTTTGAGTCTGACCCAACTTCCATGGGAAATAAAATTTTTACAGGCAGCAACTAGCTCCATTGAATTTGAAAGCTCAAAATGTTGCTTCATTTATCTTCTGTAGAAAGGCCTCTTTACTAGGTGACTTCAAGAAAGACTTGTAAGGATGTTCTGTACCCATTTCTGTAGCTGTTACCTCAACTCCTCCCACACAAAACCATGCAAGAGATAGATGGATGAAAGATGTGAAATGTTTCATTGGGTAGTTTGAAAATGAATGTAATTTTGTTTAGGAATGCTACACAAGATTGAATGTGATTGAGCACTGGCAGCACAACAGCTTAGTATTCATTAGCTACGCAACTATAACCAGCCACGCACAGGTGCTGAGCTGCCTCAGTTGTGAGGTTAAACTGGTAAGCTTAAACCTCTTCCACCAAGGTTTATGTTAGACAGTGTGCCTGAGCCCTTGGCAACAACAAAAAATGAATGCTACAGGCTTCCGGAGGACTGGGAAACACTTCAGTTGAGCAGCAGCATTTTCTACATGGTGTAAGAAAGCCTCGTCCCACAAAGTCCATCAGGGATGTGAAGGCTTGATCAACCATCCTTCACCTATCCTGTCATCATTTACTAACAAAACTCGACTGTCCCTCATAGGGTCATCAAGAGTCAAGACATAAAAAACTAACTTCATCCCTTCCCCTGTGCAGTGCCTATAGTACAGTGAAATGTTAAGACATGAATCTGAGCAGTGGCAAAGACTGGGTAGTTCCTAAGTGCAAGTATAATTAAGCCTAAAACTTCCGTCAGATTGGATTATGTCATCAAACAGTGCGTATAGGAAATACTATCCATGTCAGATTTAAACTAAAAATAAACATTACTTCAGATAACGGGTAATTGCCTGTAGGTATCTGTACAGTGCTCTGCTCTTCTCTTCCCCAGCCAGCAGGTATTTTGTTGTCAGTACATCTCCTGTAATAGCACCATTTATTTTCTCTGTCATAACTAGAGCTTTTCCAGTAGTAGTGGCTTCTATTTTCTCCAGTGCTACATTAAACTGCCTTCAAGCATCCATCATAACATTTATGGTCTCTCAATTTATGATAGTGCAAGGGATTTGTGCCCAAAACTGCCTCTTCCCTGAACCAGTTTGCATGATGTTGCTTTGCAAAAATAAATTCATGGAGGGGTGTCAAAACTTTCATGTAGGATACTACCACCAAACACCACAGTCAGGAATAATTCTTTTCAGACATTTTCCCAGCAGTGTTCACAATCCCAGTCATCAGGTCAGAAAAAGAAGGCAGGATTAATAAAACATGTCCCTGTCCTGGTTTCAGTTGGGATGTAGTTAGCTGTCTTCCTAGTAGCTGGTCCAGTGCTGTGTTTTGAGTTCAGTATGTGAAGAATGTTGATAACACTGATGTTTTCAGTTGTTGCTCAGTAGTGTTTAGACTAGAGTCAAGGATTTTTCAGCTTCTCATGCCCAGCCAGGGCACCTGACCCAAACTGGCCAACAGTGTATTCCATACCATGGGACGTCCCATCTAGTTTAGGAACTGGGAAGGTTGGGGCAGGGAATCGCCGCTGGGGGACTGGCTGGGTGTCGGTCGGCAGGTGGTGAGCAATTGCCCTGCGCATCATTTGTACATTTCAATCCTTTTATTACTACTGTTGTCATATTATTAGTGTTATCATTATCATTATTAGTCTCTTCTTTTCTGTTCTATTAAACCGTTCTTATCTCAACCCACGAGTTTTACTTCTTTTCCTGATTTTCTCCCCCATCCCACTGGATTGGGGGGGAGTGAGTGAGCGGCTGCGTGGTGCTTAGTTGCTGGCTGGGGTTAAACCACGACAGTCCCCCATAATCTTTTCCATTTAGGGAAACAGAAATAGTGATGCAGTGAATAAAGATGTTGCATGCTCTTCCCTTTTCACCAATTTTTGACCACACTTACTGAAACAAATGCCTGTTTTAAGCAAAAATCCTTCACTCAAGATTATGATACTGTAAGTATTTTATGTTCTTGAGTTCAGTCTATCTTCTTTTTCATTCCTTATTTTTATATAAATCAATAATAACTTACTTGTTAGTAAAATCTAACTCCACTCATTCAGAAAGAAAGTAATAAAATGTCACTCTTCAGATTGACTGTGTGTCCCACAACCAGAACAGTAAGTGTGTACATGTGGAACTTAAACTGTGTTGAACTTGAGGTCAAAGGGATTACTTTATGCTTAAATTACACGTGTGCTTAGGTTCGGGTGTAAAAAGTAACATTTTCAAGAATGACAGCTAGGGAGACTTTTAAGCCTGAGCACTGAAGCCAGATGAGTATATGCATGTCATGTTTACAAGGACCAGTAATGGTGCTTGCAAAGGCAACAGGACAGCAACAGCTGTCACAAGAAATATGTTGCAAACTTCTCTCTCTCCCCTTCTCCTCACAGCAGATTTTCCTCTAATAATGGAATTACTACAACAGAAACTCTATTACTGTGGAATCACTATGTTGCAGATGCAACATTAAGGAACTGTAATTACACAGGGAACTTCTATCATCCTGATAGAACGTGTAGATCATAGTAATAAAGCTGTTGTTAAGATACTAATTGTATAGGGCTTCTCTATCCTACTGACATAGGTTGGAACATTTCTATTAATGCAGCCATTTCATAAAAATAATGTTTTAGTAATAGGATTGGTATTGGTTACAGAGAAATTTCAGACAGGGCAAAACAGCTGTTGAAAGAAATGTGCTTGCTGTAATAGCCATCAACTCCAAAAAAGCCTAGAAAAAGTCATCAACTCCAAAAAAGCCATTTATCCTAGTGGGCATAGGATACAGTTTATTATCTGGGACAGATGACATATTTATAGTCACCTTGATTTCAATTTACAAGCAGAAGCCAAGTCCTCCTACTGATATAACTGAGGAAAGTTTCTATAACTTTACCATAAAACCCAGAGGAGCACTCCCACTGCTAAGCCCGCTGAAGATGAAACAACCTACTTCTGTCTGTAACGGGTGCTGAAGAATGACTATGAAAGTGCAACTACCACTGTTCTCCTGCATTTTCTTAGACAATCAAAATAAATCTGTAATGGTACTGAGCAAGGGAAAACTTGAAGGTACCCTGATGAGACAAAGAAGTGCAAATGAGACCAAAAAAGCAAATTTCTGTCATTACTGAACCTCTTTTTGGAGGAGAACGCTGCAGAGAGATTTTGATTTACACTCAAGTTCTTTGCAGACAAGCAGTTGCAATTGCCCTTATGATTTAATGTATCTGCTCCCCATGTATTTCAAAAGACATACCAACTAACTTTAGTGACAAGTTTTTATTTATACTTTTACAACAACTAACCCCACACAGCCAACTAAGCTGGATCCTATCCTTCTTTCATCGAATATGAAGTCCAGGCTGGAGAGGCAATTAATCAAACAGCTAAGTGTTTCTAAGGGAAATGAATTGCTTTGGCAGATCCTACAACACAAACATGAGGACACTTAATGCAGCCAGAATTTCTTTAAGATGAACCACACCTACTACTTTGTACCTGCTGTTTCAAATCCATCATGGCCACAAAGGTGGAAATGCAGGTTCTGAAGAAACAAATACTTCATGGCACAAACTGCTCTTTTTGTAAAGGGCTTAAAACCCTGCTAATGTCATTAAGCCTGGCTGATCACAGCCTGAATGCTGCCTCCTGACTACAGCTTGCAATAAAACCATCTTTTCCTTCAGATAGAGCTCTGGCCCCCATGCTCCATGCACACATCAATTCTATATTGCTAATTTATTGCTACTTAAGTTGACAGCTGCAGATTCTGCTGAATGTGACAGCTGAATATGTCTACAGCTTGATGCCACAAAAACATTGATCTCGCTTTTCCATTTTTAAAGCTATAAGAACTATCAGGGTGCATCCAAAACAGGAGCAATACCTCTATCCACTATCTTTGAAGACAGCTTTACTTCTCTTGTATAATGCACAGTGCAAGGTAACAAGTCACAGACAAAGCCTGTTTGCCAGATATCAAGTGTTTTCAAGGGTGGCAGATGGAAATGGGTTTAAATCAGAAGTTTTACTTTAGTTTACTCTCCATCTTTAGGCCCTTCCTATTTTAGGTGTATTCAAAAGATAAATATATTCTCCATATAGTGATTTCTATAATTAGGAGAATGATAACAACAGAGAAGACTGCCATAAGACCTGATGTGCATATGCGCTTTTTGTGCAGAGATAACTTATTATTGTAGTACTTCATACTACAGAATACAAATATAGTAACTAGATGACCAAGACCTATTTCATAATTCATCCCCAAAATCTGCCTGATTCTAGAATGTTTCCAGTTTTGAGGGGTGGTGATCCTTTTCTACAATTTATAATTTTATTATTTTCTGAAAAGCTATTGAATAGCTAACACAGGATCGTTGAAAGGCATACCTAAGAGGTAATGCAGGACAACCACAACATTAATCAAGAACAGCCGACACTGCTGATATATACTTATATATTTATACATTTATATATATATATATATAGAATAAGGTTTGAATTATTAAGAACAAGAGGAATCAAAGCACTAGGTGACGCTCAGACAAAACACTGTTTTTAAAGCTTAAACTTCTCACAAACATGTAACTTGCATTTAGGATTCTTTAAGAAAACTTTATAGTTAAAAATTGGCAGGTCCATGGTTATATTGTCAAGAAATGGCATCTCAGCCATTTTCCTAAGAAAATAAACAGATGATTCTTCTTCCATGCTTGCCAAAATAAGATTAATTCAGTTGTCACCATTTTAGTTATGTAGCATATAGTCTTAATTAATTACTATTTAAAATCTGTTCTTAAGAGATTCATCTAAGGTGCAAAGCTGAAAGATCCAACAAGCTGTGGAAGTATGGAAAAGATACTGGGGACAGATTTCCTACCCTGAATAAAAAATGGTAAGTTAAGAAAAAAAATCCATACTGGCATTTGACAAGCGTGCCCCGAAAGGGTTCATTTTATAATCCCAGGAATTCCCGGACAAAAAGATATTGGGAAGAGAGATTTCATAAGACTCTTGAGTTTGAAACACTGTAGCCAGCAAATGGGATGGCATATACTCCTAACTCCTCTTTACAGTTTATTGAGAAGGTGGTATGACTGATAACTTTAACAGTCAGAATACAGACAATTACCACAAGGTAATGAATGGAAAGCAAATTTCTGCTGCAGCAGAGCAGCAGAACACTAATTTAACTATATCAAATATAAGGAGGCAATGATGTGTCCATAGAACTGTGACTCAACCCTCGCTTTGAGCTCAGGCCAAGGGAAGACTTCCTTTGTTCCTCATCTCTCCCTGTAGCGGCAGATGTCTGTGCTCTCCTCCTCCAGTCAAAGCGTCTTGTATTACCTATCATTTGAAATAACATTTGTTGGACCAAGTACTCTGAATCACTATTGAAACAGAATATCAAATGTTCTTGCACAGACACAGTAGGACTGTCAATATTCAAGGTAATTCTCCTAATGATGGACTCAACATAATGCTACAAACTTTGTACTACCTAAAAGTCAGTTCTGTCACAAGTTTGCCCAAGGTACTTATGGATCTCTAAATGCAGCATCGTAGAGTCAGAGGTTTGAACAGGGATTAGCAACCACCAGAACAGCAAATGCTGGCACGACAGAGGTAGGCAACAGAAAACGCCAAAAGGACACTGAAACTGTCTCCTGCAAGACTAAGGTTCCCACCTCAGGACTGCAGCTAAATGCTTTGATGAAACTGGTATCTGGAGTTTAGAAAAGACTTTGATCACATCAGCGTCTCGGTCAACACAGGACTGAAAAGCTGACCTCTCTTGTGAAAGCAAAGAAGAGCTACAGCGTATGGAAGCTTGAATCCACCATTTCTAAAGGAGCCATAGCTCCCACTCTGCAGGGGATTTTGGGTGGTCTCTGTCCTTATTCTTGAATCAGGCTGCTATGCAGTCAGAAACACAATACACAAAAAGAGGAGCCAAATAGGGGCTCTGGTTGACTTTCAACTTCAAGGGCTTTCAGCTAGTTTTGTGAACCTTGGAATTGTATACAGCTTCAGATACAACTCTGACTATATGGAGTAAATTAATCTCCTTGGATGAGTTCACTTTCTTTTTTGAACCTCAGACTGCCTTAAAATTTAAGTGCCTGACTATATTGGACCAATGGTCCACCTAGCAATGCATTCTGTCTCCAAGAGCAGCAGTTGGAAAGGCTATTTGGGGAGAACATCAGCCTAGCCTCTTTCTGTGGTTCACTCCCCTTGTACTGGTCCAGCATATCTGCTTTGTTAAGGATGATGGAGGACACATTCCTGCCTGGTAATTTTGCATCCATTTATGGACAAGTGGTCTCACGAATTTGTCTAAATGCTTTTGAGCTGCTGATACCATCTGCCTCCACAACTTGAGAGCACAGGTGCTTAGGTATAAAATGCTTTCTGCTAGCATGGATACCTAACTTTCATTTAAATGGCACTTATAATGCTTTTTTTAAAAAAAAAAAAAAAATCTGCCAAAGGGCTTGACCAAAAGCCCTTGCTGCAGAAAACAAAAAGGGAAATTGTTATAAAGTTTTCAATGCCTTGTGACCATACCAGTTGCCTTTCAAACAGAGCTGAATGTCATATATGATATCCACTTCTTTCATATTGTGCAATCAATGTTGTTGTGTATTTTAGAATTTTTTACAAAAACATTCAATAACAGGAAATGTTCAGTAATCAGCTTCATTTCAGTAGTGAATTGTCAGAAATCATGGGAGGGGGAAGACAGAAGAACAACCCACCTCAGCCTACAAGGAGAAATGCCAGACCAGGCAGGTAACATGCTATTATAATGTTTTCCACAAAATCTCTGCTTGGGAAGCTCTGTGGAAGCAAAGCCACTGCTAGATAAATTATCTGTAAGTGCAATGTGTAGCACTGAAACAGTTTTTCTACAGAAGTAGCAAAGAATCAAGAGAATCAATACTATTACACTGTAATTAATTCAATTAATTACATATCTGTGTGGAAAGTACTATTGAATCTTCATTTCAGAGTAACTGATCAACTCAAGTAGCAATAGTACCAGGACTTGAAAGTCTATCCTGAATTCTGACCCCGAAATTGGCAGGATCCTCCTACTGCTTATTATCTCTACAAGTAAATTACCCATTAAACCTCTGTATTTATTCTACATCATTTAGTATTAGTCCACTATTTTTTCCTCCTATGAAATTAGTCAGACTAGGTTTATGTTCATTAAGTCTTACTGGGAAAAGCATGATTAAACTGTAGGGTAGCTATACATTATTGATTAAATCTTAGTTTTAAAATAAAACCTACTTGCTAGCTTGTACAATACTACCACTTAGTTTAAACTACAGAAGTTCAATACATCACAGAAAATTTTAGTTGGAAATAAATACCCACCCAGCTTTCCCATTCTTAGATTTTCCCCTGTGAAACAGATTTCCAGTCTATACTGGTAAGTCACCCTTTCCTCAGGAAGTTGTACTAATAATTTTCCAAAAATATTAGCAGGGGATCCATAGCAACTGTTGATATGACCCAAAATGATTTAAGAACGATCTTAGCAACCTTCTGTTAAGATAACTGTATACAGCCTCCCCCACTTAGCAAAATCCCACAATATGGCAAGAAAGATTTGTATGTCTAAGAATAGCTACCTACACACATTTTTCAAGATGACTGAGCCATAATGATTTAAATCCTCCCTACCACAGTTTCAGCAAGATGTGCCTCTACAACACTATATCAATGTGTTTTGTTCAGAGTTTTGAATCTTTCTGCTTTTTTAAATCACACCATTAACATCCCTGACATTTTAGAAATAAAGTTTATTGATTTTTCTGTTACCACTGTTATAAATTAAGTGATGTAATGGACAGGATTATTGAAGTACTATAAAGAATACATCTTCCAGATTCTTAACTACGTATTGAAAAAAAGCAGACTCTGGATTAGTATAGAAATAGTGCAGTTCTGTGCTGTTATTTGGGTAGTTTAGGTTTGGTTGATTACTTTTTGTATGACAGAATGGACATATAACAGATGATACTACTACCTGCTAAGTATAAAATGACAGAAGAAAAACACCTCATTCCAATGAAATTGAGAAATAAATGTTGAGAAAAAAACCAGACACAGACTATTCTGAAACTTACGATCAGTACTTTGTGAGACAGAGTTGCTAACTCATCCATTTTTGTAGTGGAAGTGCTATTAGTAAATGGAAACAGCTTTACTCATTGTAGATGAGGACTCAAAAAAGGGCTGAATAGTCTGCACCTGAAAATGCATGAACAGTGCAGAAGGAAACCAGAAGAATCACGTTCAGTCCTAACTTGACTAGCATTGGTATCAACTGTCCACAGCTTTTTATTTTAAGGGTTATATAAGGTGAGCCTTTAAGCTAAGACTTGAAGCACTGTGGAGGATCTTTTAATAGAGCACCACATAGACAACAATGATCTCCCATATTTAAGGATTTATTCAAGGTTATAGAACAGCAGGAACACACTAAAGGAGAAATAAACTTTGAAGAAATGTGTATTTGCAGAGATCGCTATTCATAAGTTAGACCATTAGTTTATCTTTTCTGCAGTGCCACAAAGGAGAGGCTCATGAAAAAGTTTTATGAGAAGACACAGTGACAGAATAACACAATCAATGTGACCACAGGAAACTTCTCATTCTTAAGAATCCTGAAGGTTTTTTCACCCTTCTGGAAGCAGAATTTCAGACTGGCAGATCTGAGTTAATATAATCCTGAGGCTTAGATTTGCACTGTTCTCACAAACTGCCACATTTACAGTTGGTATGAGAATGCTCTGAATGTCTTTTTCTGGAGAGACAGCAAAGTGCTAAACAAGCAAAATGCTGATTTATTGTTGGCAAATTCAGAACCAAGGTATCACACATGACACATGTCCACTCCCACAGCTGGGGGGAATGTTCTGCACACATACCTCTGTGTCAGATTTTGGTAATAGAAGTAACTGCATCTGAACAGTTTTGGTTAAAAAAGGCAGGAGGGGAGGGATATATGGATACATGTGCTCTGTAACTTCCATAATCCTTCAGAGGCCTGACTCACAGATTAGTTTTTTAGACTATTTCTGCAGAACCTTCAAGTCACCAAGGTTTCACTCTTGTTTTACTGGGCAGTTTTTCAACTGTTGAGCCTCCTGTAATAATGCCATTTGATTTCTATCCTTGGATGTTTGATTTTACATTCCAACCTCACTAAGCATTGATTAAGCCTTAGCACATATACTTGACTGTGTTTATGACTTTGTTTTCTCAGGGGAAGGTCAGGCTTTATGACAACAACACACTGTTAAAAACAAAATTTTTGGTGGTACTTGGTACTGACTGTGATCAGGTTCATCCATCAGGTTTTAAAATTATCTTGCTAGTTTGCTTCCACACAGGAAAAAAATAACTAAGACATGGACTTGCACAAGTGACAAGAATCAAAAATGGACTTGGGCATATATATGTCCAAAGGCTTGTATCTAAAATTCGTGAAGTTTTTACTCAGTTTCATTGCAGCCTTACAAATGCATGTTTCTCAGAGTCTTGTCTCTCCCCACAGGAAAAAAACCCCACATTTCTGTCACTGAGCATGTGCATGAACAACTGCATCTTGAAAAGATGATTTGTTTATAGCCTGTGCCTCAATATGAGTCCCAGAGTAAGTCTGTGACAGCAATGCAGGTGGCCTGTAGGCATTCATGCAGCATGCCTACCAAAGCAGGTCTCGCACAAACCACATCAAAAAGAAAGACGAGTAGGCAGTTATACCTCCCTTTACTCTCCAAGCAAGTAGAGAACTCACCTGAGACACAAGAGACCTAGATTGAAATTTCTTTTCTGCTTGATTTAGAGTAAATCTCTTAACTTCCTAGGAGAGCAGTTCACCATTGACCTACATGGTATTCTGAGGCAGGAATGCTTTACTTTCCCCTGTTGAAGTTGTTCTACTTTGTACACATTTTTACAAATACCCATCAGGGCAAAGAAAGGATGAAAAATGAGCAGTGCATTCATTCATTTTCCAATCCAGTAAAGATTCTACTGGTTTTAAACAACTTTCAGAAGGTGCCTGGAAAATATATGGGTCTCAGTTTATCTTCTAATAGGTGACTGTATACATCACCAATCCAGTTAACAGGTCACACTCTCTGGAGAAACCAATGACTCAAAGGGATGTGGAGACTACACTATTGTCTTCGTCCTTGATGCAGGTACTTCAAAATAGATTTGAAGCACTTAGCCACAGCAGGATGAAAATTCATGCACTGCTAATGCCTATCCCATACCCATTCTAACAAAAAAGGGCTTCAGTCTTGTAGACTGTCATCTCAGCAACTTTTCATAGACAATCAGTTATCTTATAGCTAGAAAAAATGCAAACATGGATCAGTAAGACATCTGAGCATCTCTGTTCATTTCTTTTATTTGTATTTTTAAATAGCTCAATTATTATTTGAAATTTTGGCCATTAGACATACATTAAAATTTTCAAAGCAGCTTTACTGCTGTATGCAATAATGCATATAGCTTATATGGAAGTGTGTATATAGTATTTAGTGAAGTTATTATGCTCTTAAATCTTCACGATGACCAGGCCATAATTTTGAAAAGCAGGCTTCTAAAAATTAGAGGAAAAAATTTGATATTCTCAGGTATTTATGGGCTCTGTATTTCCAACTTCTGCAGCAAGGACCTAATACCATGTAGTCTGAAGACAGAAGTTCTGGCTATAACCATATAGTTAACTTCTGCTGCTTCATATCTCCCAGTCACGTTGGGAGAGATTGCCAAAACGATAAAAGGTAAAATGTAGCCTTTACAGATTAACTAAACTTTAGTTATCCTGTTTTTTTTAAATTCCTGGTTGTTAAATCATGCACTACCATGTGGTAAAATATGTTCACCTTTATAATCAGGAAGATTTCTCCCCCTTTGTTTCATTTCTATTCTCTACTCTCTGTTCTTTGTTTGTGAACCTTTTTCCTATACTTGTGGGTTTTTTTCTTTTGAAATTGCCTCATCATTTAGCATTTGACCATGGCACTTTTGGACTGCTGCCAACTTAACTATGCCTCTGGTATATTATACCTGGATACTAATGTGGTGGATCTGCTGTTCAATTACACAAAGAAGGACCATTATGTTTGAGCTGTTTTACACAATGCCACTATGTACTTACCTAAAACTGTACTGGACTTCTCTGATGAATATCAGAGTATATGTGAGAGAAATATCTGTCTCTCTTGTCACCATCCATTACCACAATGACTTACTTCATCATTCTTTTGTCTAGACTTTTCTTCCCATTTACCGTAACTTTCTTTTAGCTGGATACATTTGCCCAAGTTTTTGGAGAATGCGTCTTGTCTTTGTTTTCCACTATTAATTGAAATCTCTCCAGGACCCTTAGTGTTATTTTTACATTCATCCTATTTGCAACTTCTCTCAGTCTGACATACATGTCATTTTCTCCCCCCGCTTTTTTCCAAACATCTAGATCTCTTATTTGCTTTTAAGGCTGATATATAACTGGCTTAGTAAGTACTTTTAAAAAGCAATGCAGTCAGGAAAAACACCAGGGCTGGCTGCCTGAGGAGCCCAGAAGGTTACCCAGCATGGTGGTATGGGGGGTGCAGGGCTGTGATTCCATCCTAAGTCAAGCTGAACGGCAAAATCCAACTGAGGAAAGCTCTGTCTGCAGTTCAGGAAAAGCTACAAAGACTTGGAAGGGAGCTTCTTGTAAAGAGTACATTTCTAGCATCCATTAATTTGAAAAGGTGAAGAGACATTCTTTTGTGTAGAATGTGTAGAGAGAAATAACTAATACAGGATATCCTCAAAAGCACTCGCCAAGTTACAAATAAACTATTCAGGACACAGGCATGCAATGTCTGCAATTCCGTTTCTGACTTTTTCCAAAAAGAAGCTAAAATCACTGTTGGCAATGGTTCTGAAATGCAACAGTAATCCATAAATACTCTTTAATTTTCCTGTCATTGCAGAATTAAGCTACTTCCAGCTCACACAGATCTTACCAGGTGTGCTAAATTGATGTCATTATAAGCCATCAGGAAATACCCACAGAGACCTGTAGCAACATTTAGAACTTTTGTTAAACAGCTGTGTGTTATAATTGATTTGTATTATTTAAAACCGCTAAAGCAAGTTATCGCCGGATGTAGAAAAGGGATGACTGAAGACTCCAGGGAGATTTAACTCAGAAGAAAGCCAATCATAGGAACTTCATTTGAGCATTTTAAGGTTATTACTAGAGGAAGTGCAATTAAATCATCACCATTTATCAATTATCATTATAAAATACTATGCAACCTTATCATGTTAATTTATTTATGAGAAGGTAACCAGTTGACTTCTGCTTTTTGCAAGAAAAAATCATCTAGTCAGTAAAAATATCTGGATGCTTTCTCTCTGAAAATGTGCATGACTTTCCACAATAATCAAAAGTAACTAAAAAAGTTCAAATTTTACCTAAAATTTGGTTTTGGCAATTCTTTGCAGCTTAGGCAATGTCCCAGTTCCTGATCTTAGATATATTTTACCATAGAGAGTATAAGCCAAAATATAGTTGTATCAAAAATGTGCACAGGCATGGCACCCACATTTCATAAAATGCATGGACTATAAGTCCCAAATGATTAGTGTAATATCCTGGATCTGGGAGAAAAAAAGGCAGTATGACTTCCTTTTCCTAATCTTCCAACTATTGAATCAAAGTGCAAAATCAGCAGCTAGTTAAAAGTTAAGTAACATTATGCATGGACAGTGCTAAATTCAATTTTTCTTTCCAATGGTGGATTGCTTGTAGAATTTAAAATTTGTATCTATTTTGGAGCAAAATCCTAAAGCTCTTCTTTCTGCTATCCATGTGTACTGAGAGTTCAAGCCTGATTCGGTGAGTTTGCCCAATGACTTGCATTATACGATCTGTGTCCCTGCAGGCAAAGCCTAACCCACATAACAAAATGGGTCAGCAGAAAAGCAGAAAATGAAGAGAAAACTGTGTTTCAATTCAGAACCCTGATTCATTTGAGGGGGAAAAACACTCTTTTTCTTGTAGACCTAACTCTTGCTTTGATCTGAGGCTTGCAGGCTAGTGCTTACAGTATGTTTTTATTATCTTTCATAATTCCTTTGAGAACATTCTGATTTTTACTGCTGTTTCATGTTTGGACTGGCATATGCATCTCTCTCAGTTTACAAGGGGAAGTGTTTGTTGCACCAGTGGTTGCTGCCACTGAAAATACAATAGTGTTGACACTGCTAATTGTACTGATGCTTTCCTCTGCTCTGATTCAGCTCCAGAGATGTACACTTCCACAAACCATGCATTCCTTTGTCTTCTCATCACTTGACTGAATGACCATAAGCAAATGCACCCTCACTGCCTGGTGCCTTTCTGCTTTCATCTCAAATTAAAACTGTAGACCTCTTCTTAAAGCTGCTTTCCCGAAGGCTCTCTCTCGCAGCCATGTGGGAAAGTACATTTTCAATCCAGGAATGCAGCTGAGGCCTTTGGACCAAGTCCAATACTGATGTAAAGCAGGCTAACCTCACTGAAGTCAGTGGAATTCAACGGCCTTGAGCCACAGGTACACAGTCTTCAGGGAGAAGGTGTATATACAAATGGTGTAGAAAAAAAAGTGAAGTAATTCCAAATTATGTAGTGGGATTGCTCGAGGATCTTAACTTCTCTAGCTTCTGCTGCCTGCCAGCAGTTCCACTATTGTGCTATCAGCCTGAGGCACAGTCTATATTACTCTAGGATAAACAGTTTATTTAACTTATCTCCTTATTTAATGGATAGTCACCTTGATGTTATATTCAATAGTATTTTGCTGCTATAACTTCGTTAATTTCTCCAAAAGGTTTTTCCTTACATCTTTGTCACTGGACTCACATTGGCTGAATTGGCTCTGGAGAGGTGTCACAGAGACAACAGGTTCAGCACTCCACACATTTCACCACCCATAAAACCTATTTCTGCAAGCCTTTGTGTGTATGTATCTCACACACATCTCTAGTTATGAGATGCAGGACAGTTTTACTTTACTGTTCCTTAAGAGGCAAAAATAATCCCTGGGTGGGAGTGACCTGGTTTTCCTTTTGGCTTCCACCACTCTGATTTTACACATTCCAAACATATTGTTTATGCTTTATTCTCAGTAGTACTGCACTATGATTTATTACCTATACAGAGCTGTAGGTTCTTGCAGTGCTCTGCAGATGAATAGAAAGAGACTGTGCTTTCCACAGAGGAGCTTGAACGTGGCTTCAGGCCACAGTAAGCGTAAAGAAGGCTCTCAAGTGCACATAGCAGGTTCTCCCATACATTTTTGCAGGTGGGAATATAAACTACCCACAAGCCAGAACAGCTTAGCTGGGAAATACCAGAGATGTCAGCCCTAAAGGATACCTACCATCTTACCGCAAGGTTACTGGTCTCTGTCTACTAGGAATGCAAGAAGGTGGATGCAGTGAAGGCAAAGCTAATTAAATCCTCTGCCTCTCTATGCAGAAACAGTCATGATTCAGCTACGCATCTGAAACTTCAGCTATAAATCACAAAACTTTACTGAAAAATCTGAACTGCAATACTTTCTTGTGCAGGAAATCAGTTATCTGCTCCCATATTACATTATTTTATTAAAACCTAATTTTCTCATCTTCATTCTGCAGTAGAGAAGTCAGGTAATTAATACTTTATGTAAAAGCGTGTATTACAAGTATCTGCAAACTCACAACTGGAATTCAGACATGCATAGCAAACATCAGAAAACCAATGCTCGTTAGGTTCTCAGGGAGCTGTTATAATATAAATAATAGTCCATGGCTGCAAAAACATGAATGCTGCTTGCAATCCCATGATTGAGCACCATCTACAAATAGGCATCCTGTAATTAAATTGTATTAGTTGAATTAAGGAAACACCTGTAGAACTCAGCTAAGGTTACATTCCTGTTGTGCCAGCTGCTGTGGTAAGAGACCTGTGTACCTGGAAACAACTAAAATCAGAAAGTCAAGGAAGGAAAGGGAAGGAAGAAAGGACACATTAGTAGCTTTGTCTGATGATAAAAAATTCACACCTAGAGTTTCCATTCTTTGTCCAAACTTACCATGGAGGCCTGGGGCCAAGGGAAGAAACCAGAGCAACCGACTCAGCTATGAACATCTCACTCTTCCTTGAACAAGTTTAACTGTTTTCAAGAGAGCCATCATGACAAGTCTGGGAACGGTTGCTGAAATGATCTGGTGATTTTAAAACCACTTTAAATAAAAGTGATTTGAATAGCTTTAAAAGAAGGCAGTGCTATCACAGTTTACTAATCTGCTTCCTCTTGCAAAACACAGCATTCATTAACTACTGATTCTTAAGGACATTAGCCAGCAATAACTTGTTACTTGACTGAGAGACCAATTTTCTATCCTTCAATCCTAAGGATTGAAAGTCTATTTAAAATTGAAAATTACACAGTCTTTTTTGGTAATTTGATTAATAGACAATCTGTGAAATGTTACATTAATATATTTTACTTATATAAATAAGTCTACTCTTGTATTTACCCAAATCCACGATTACTCAGAAACTGCCTGAAGTTTTCAGGATTGGCTTTGGAAAAGTATTTTAAATAAAAGATATTGTCACATTAAGTCTTACATGGTGAACACCTCTATAACCTTCAAAATCCAGGACTGAAACTATTGTTGGTAACTGGCTCAGCACAACCTCAGTTAGACTTTTATATATTTTACATGTGTCCAAGAGGGGAATAAGGCCATTGAGGATTCAGGCATATATTGCATTCATCAATTTTGTAAAGGACCAGTGGTTTCTCACCTGCTGTGTAATAGTGTCCCAGGGCCCCTCCAGCAGACGAGTCTGGTAGCATGCATGAACACTTTTCCATATTTCATCCAGAGTTAAAGGTCTTCCATCTGGGCGGAGGGGAGGAAACAACCACTCACAGTCAAAGCTCTTAAGCATGCTATATCTTGAATACAGAATAGCAAAAGTAAATCTGAAAATACTGATTATCTGGAAGAAGATGGAAAAAATAACAGCAAAATGTGATTGAGCCCCTTCCGACCCCGTAACTCCAAAACAGCGTTGCTCAAATCCTGACTGAAGGTGCATATAAAACTACCCTAAATTCCCTGTTCACCTTTCTTCTCTGTCACCTGAGAGTAACAACTTACTGTTCTGGTTGTAAGGTGTGAAGTTAAACTAATTTTGTAAAACACTGCTTGGGTAAGATAAATTTAAAACCACTAAATAATATCATAAACAGTTATCTCACATAAATACACACAATTCATAGCGAGAGAGTGGAAAACATCTAAGGAACAAAATTCTGCAAACTAAAGTTTACTGCATTTTGGTAACCTACATGACCATAATTTTTTCTTGACCTGCATTTATATAGCATTGTTGCATCAGGTTTTTAGTTGTGATGTTAGAATTATGCCAAGATATTAGTGTCAACCACTTAGAAAATAAGCATGTTAATTTTTACTGAATATTTGTTTTTGACAAACAGCAATAGAATATTTTTATATACTTTCAATAAGTAGATTCATCTTGGCATTTATTAGCTGTCAGAAAACATTACCCTGTGATAAATAGTTTTATTCTACTGACATTTTCATGTCTGTAAAATGAACAAGATTTATTCACCCAATTAACATTTGAATGCCATGTTTAGATATAAGTTAAAACCAGCTGCCTACAGCCTCTGTTTTATCTTATTTTCCGCACATATTTATCAAAAAGCACCAAGTTCTGATCTTATATAAGCACCATATAGCAGAAGCATGTAGCAAATAAAGTATCTGAGGGGGTAACAGCATATTAACTAGCTATACTATGCCATCCTTATGAGCGTGAGACTTGTCAGACCATCATGCCCTCTGTCTTATGATGGCAGACACCAGCACTGTGCTGGAGATGGTCTAACATTGATTAAGAAATTTGTTACAAGAGCCTAAGTTAACTTAAGAAGGATGCATTTATGCTCAGATCATCTGTGTGCAGGTAATACAAGATGCCATGCATACTTGCAATTTTCTGTTTTCTATTCAACCTGCAAAGAGAATCCAGAGAAAGTCCAAACATAAAATTTAGAACAACACACATTCTAATGCAAAATTTGATTTGCCACTCTAGATTTTGTTCTGTACAACCTTCTTTGTATCTGTGAGTTTTTATAATAACACTTGAGCAAATTCAGATCGTACACATGGAATGGATTACTCTGACTCTAACTGTTAATCTCATTGCCAGAAATGATCAAATATTACTGAACCATTAATCATATTACAGTTAAAATTGAGTTTTGTCTTTACTTCACGGATTTTATTACTTCATGTATGAGAAGCACTGTATCTTCCATCATATTTCAGTATAGAACTATTTTCATTTCAGAGAAAAATACAAATATATCCAAACTGAAAGTTTCACTTCACATCAGAGTGAGGTCACAGGCAGTAAAAAACTTCAATAGTTAATATAGAGTAATTCAAGTGTTTCACACAGGAATAAAAAATTGATCTAGGCATTCTGATTATGCACTTATATACTGAAATATGCTTGGACTTAAATTTCCCTACATTTTTAATCTTCTGCACTATTTTAATATATTTCACTAAGCTTTAAATGAGTTTGAATTAAGTCTGTTTTTTAAACTGAGTAAACTTTCATACATGCTCCCAAGTATTGTGTTCCTGTAAATTCTTATTTAACTGACTAGCTCAGTTTTCTAGATGGGAGGCCAGATGCAGCAGGAAAGAGTAAGTTATCAACACTTAAAATGGATGTGAGGTTCAGCTACATAGCTGGGAACTGCAGGACCCTTGCAAAAAGAGACAGGTGGATGGACAGTTTCCCCATCCTCTTTTGTGGGATGAATACCTGAAAGCCTGGTGTTTTCTCTCTCCATTAAAAAAAAAAAAAACAACCAAAAAAACCAAATACACCAAGATCTTAAAACGATTCATAGAAGGACTGTTTGTTAGAAAGCATCTGGGGAAGAAGAAGAAAGAGTTTGGAGCTTTTGCAGTCTGTTTTGGTTTTGTTCCTGTTTCAGTGTCAGAAGATAAGTGTGGACGATAAAAACCATTTCAGGTAATCTGGCTGGAAGCATGTTTTAAAAATCCTCGGTTTGTGTGACTTTGGTCATCTGCTTAGGATAATATAAGTGAATCCATTTTATTCGCAAGCTCCCAGATTTGCACAAAACACACATCTGTATTCTTCGGGCATTTTTGGACCCCTTTTTGTGGGGCTGCCAGCATTCACATGTTTAGCAGCCCCTGTTACACATTCTTGCTACCCACTGAGACCTCAAATATCCAGCTGGGCTGACAGAGCAGTCTGTAATTGTTGCTGCTAGCAACACGGGGCCACTGTGGCACCTGCTGAGCCAAGCAGCCTCTCTGCTTCTTGTCTCATTCTTTCCTGTGATGGAGCTGAACTCAAAAAGTTGAGCCAGAAAAAGAAGGCTACAGCAGCATCAAGCCAACAGAAGTGGCAGGAGAGGAAGGCAGAGGCTTCAGATTCACCCAGCAATACATTTACTCATCATCCACCCATGATGACACAGCTGCTGAGGTGCTTGCAGCTTGTCCCAAGTCTAGCTGGGAGTAGGTATGCAGACAGAAGTGAAAGTTTGTGGTTATATGTACATTTTGTATAATTCACCTCATTAAATAATTACAGGGTGAAAGGAAATGTACACCACACAGCAACAGCTGCTTGTGGGTCATGCCAGATTTACTGTACCTTTGTCTGAAGCTCCATGCCCATAATGACACAAATCTGGCAGGCAACACATCATCAGCTCATCAATACTAACCCAGGCTCTGCAAAATGCAGACTCTGAGACAATAAACTTGACATCTACCCAGCAAGAAAGGCCGAAAAAGCCTGGGAAGTAACCAACTAAGATTTTTGTTAAGAGAAAGGAGATAAAGGATAGAAGCCAAGAACTCCTAAGCATGGGTTCTGTCTCTGCCATTAATTAACTATGGGCTCGAATCAACCAGTTCATCTGCCTTAACAGGCAAGAACAATTACAGCCTTTCTAGCCCACACTCAGATTTTTATTATTTAAACTGTCTAGACTATAACAAACTTTTCTGAGAAAAGCTTCTTCATGGTCCACTTGGGGTTAACTCATTTACATATTCTGTTTTCTTGATGTTTACTGAGGGCTTTTAATAAATTCTTAGATTTCCAATTAAAGATTATTTGACACTTTTGGTGAAATGGTGCACAAATTGTTTTGAGGCTTCATTCTGGCATACTTTCCAAAGAAATACTTTTAAGAAACCATTGCCACAAAAGAAAAAACACCCTTACAGCTTAGGAGAATATCTGATTATACAGATTATTCTATTTTACTTATGTCCAAAGCCACAATAAGACCAGTTCATATGGGACATGGTCTTAGGAGGAGCTATCTTTCTGAGAAAGGACATAGTGGTTACATGCTTTTGAGTTCAGGGAGTAAGTCTGTATTCTGGGAAGTGCATCAGTCAGGCCCAGTATGGTTAAGAATACAGAAAGTCATGCCTTCAGGGTTGGAGGAAGTTACATTATCTTACAAGCTCACTCTCTCTAACCACTGATTAGCATGTTTTTTATTGGCACGGATCTATCTGTATGTCAGAGAGTTAGACATATTTTGAGCAGGTCAACTTGAAAATCCCATTCCTTCTCTCTTTCCTAGAGGAGTTAGGCTGCAGTCCTTATTGACTCCTATTCTGCCCTTTCTTTCCAGTGCTTAGCCAGCATTCATGATTCTTCCTCTACCTTTGTAGGAAAAATAAGACAGAAGTGTGAGACAAGCCATTATTTTCTTAATGTGCAGGGTGATTCCTGAGTGATGCCTGTGTCCACCTGTGATTATGTTGCTGCTACCTCACTATCAGTGCAAGAGGTTTTTGAACGTATGGCTTCAGACAATGACAGTTCAGGAAAAGACCAAAGTTCCTTGACATCATAAAGACTAAGAAAAGGGGAAAACACTCTGCTGATTAAAGAAAGCTTACTGGACCTAGCCCAGCCCATCTGGCTGATGCCAGCATTGAACGGGAAGGCTAATTGCCTATACCATCTGTCTCTAGGAGGGCTAATTGCTGACATCAGATACCAGCAGGGGTTCACGCATTTCTTCAGCTACCTATTTGGTAGTCTCAGAAGCCAGAGAAAGAAAGAAGGGCTCCCATTTCCAAAAGGTATGGCATGCCTGAGACTGATTTTGGAGAAATGACACCTAGTTCTCCGAGATTCTGAGGTACTGAGGACCACTGCCTTGAGCTCCTGACACAGACTGGGACTTCAGTAGGTCTGAATTTAGGAATATATGCCACATGGGAAGTATCACGAGGTAATGAAAAATGTTTCTTACATGTATATATACGTAGCCTAAAAATACCTTCTTGTAACCTATAATGTTCCCAAACATCTTTCCAGACAGTCATCACACTGAATCGTTATTTTCAGCTGAAGGATTTGCCCTTGCACAGAACAAGATCTTCCCTGTAAATCTATACCCAGAGACTACCAAAAAGTTTAGCTGTCTCTCAAAGTGGTTCAGGTCTGTTGCAATTAAAATTTCAACCCCTTATCTTGCACTACATTACATATCAAACTTCACCTCACCAAAAAAAGAGGTCTAAAGATGAATTCCAGAAAATAAGTTATTTCATCCAATTTAGACAGCAGAAAGGATAAGGATACAATGCAACTTTTGCCTTTCTGCAGGAGGAACTGATCTGTAATGTCTGAGCACAACTGCTAGCAGAGAGGATTGAAACTGGATGTCCTCACTGACACAAGCTCCTGAATATGCCAACCACACTGAAGATGACAGGAAAATCTCCCCAGCAACACTATTGGAAGCCTTTTTCCTAGAAGGGACTGTGAGAGACCAAGTCAATGAAAACTGGACTCACATACGATGGGAAAAAGGCAGGATTTAACTGTTCTAGAAAAGTTTTTAGGGAGTCTACTTGGAAGAGCACAGATTTGGACAGGCTGGCACCAGTTGCTATTATAACATATGAAGTGAGGAAGTGAATATTGCAAAACAAGCAAAACTACTTAGTCAGGTTGAAGAGAAGAATTATTATTTCCTAGGCAGGCCTCAAGGTGTAATGGCCACTTAACATACTGCCAGAGAAGAAGCAGAGTTTTGAATTCAAATTCTGTGCCCTGCTGCTGGGAAAGGCAAGACGGGGCAGGGCTGTGGAAACACTGAAAGGATTATAGCTCACCTTCAGCTCCTTCAAAAAGCTCTAATTAA
This sequence comes from Haliaeetus leucocephalus, assembly GCF_000737465.1. NCBI lineage: Eukaryota > Metazoa > Chordata > Aves > Accipitriformes > Accipitridae > Haliaeetus > Haliaeetus leucocephalus. The sequence continues at coordinate 6,150,254 of NW_010973034.1, forward strand.
CATGAGGATCAGTATGGACAGGATTCAAGGGGAACCATGAACAACTCACAAGAGACTTGTGAGGAACTGATTCTGTTACTTTATCTACAAATAATGGCAGGAATTTAGACAGGGAAATTGATGTAGGTCTCAGAAGATTCTTCCCTGATTATTTCAGATGAGGAATGCAGTGAATATTACTAGTTGTCTGAGAAACAAGGTGAGGAGCCTATCACATGAAGACTATTACCTCAAAGGAAAAAAATGTCAGGGCATTACCTACAGTTTTCCTCATACAGGTTCAGGACAAGACAAAAGATACTTTGCTCAGATATCCCAAGTGATTGTGAGTGAGTGTCATCTGCATGTTCCTGAAAAACCCACGCTGAGACCTTCAGACAGCATGGCACAGGCAGGCAAATAACTTGCAGGGATGACAGAATTTTTCATTTTCAAAAGTAAGCTATCCGTAAGTATGATCAGAGAATACAAGCTCAAAACATTATAGGAAAAGTACTATTGCCAGCATTTTGTATCCTTCTCTCTTCAAGAGTCAGAGAATGTTAAATGTTAAAAGAGAACGTTAAATGCTGAAGAAAACCCAGGTGACTTTAGAAATTATCTTAAAAGTCCTTGTTTTCCATCGTGAAAGGTTCCCCAGAAATGTTTTAAAACATAATTGTACTTGCAGGAACAATTACAGTTTTGTACTGAAAGGGGAGCTGTTGGCACATAATACTATGATTGTGCATTAGATCATCCACTAGCTTCTGTAATATCCACTTCCAGCTATAAGGAGTCATGTTTCAACACCTCCGATTCCCTGATGCTGACAAGCTAAACAACTTGTTTTGTCTCTGGGAGCTCTTCTCTGGTGATTAACTGCTTATGGTGAATACTAATTATATGAAAGTACAGTACAGTAGAAATAGTGTCCTATTTCCTCTACCTGCAGTGTCTCCATCCTCTTCTGTAGAGACAGTGCACTATTAATTCAGCTAAAACCAAGAAGATGACATTTTTCAGGACCACAAATAGGTTAATCTGTCTCTTCCAGCAAAACTTTCTTTATCTTCCTGTCTGCACAATAAGTTTAAAGGCAAAACATTGCACATTTGTAAATGCTTGTAATAATTCTAGAAATGTATTTGCAGCAGGATGTGTGCAAATGAGTTCTGTTGGTGGTAAAGGCAGAGCAATGTCCCCAATTCCCCATGTCCCAGTTTGAAAATTTACCCCAAATTATCCATTCCTGAAACTGCACCTCAGACTAAAATTTTTCCACCAGGGAGTCTATGAGAATTTGTTCTTCAATTTTAAATCTAAAGTGCCTTTTAAAATGCTAACACTGCAAAATTAGAAACCATTAAACAATATAAGGCAGAGAGTGATTAAATCTACCAAACACATTCAAAGCAGCTTAAGCTACTTTTTAATTAAAAAGGAAAAGATATCACTGGCAACATTCAGACATCTTTATCTAGATAAAGTTAGGAGATTATTCAAAACACAGAAGATGCTGATGCTACCATACAGGAGACTGAATGAAATGACTAGAAGATTTCAGTCCCTCCACCCTAGGTACACAGTCTTCGGGCAGAGAGGAACAGAGCACATCCAGTGCTGCAGCGTGATCACTCTATGGTTGCTGATTAAATAAGTGACACTAACAGCAGCCTTGGAGGGAGGCTGTGTGTTCCTCCTTCCTTCCTGACAGGATGGTGAGTGAAATCACAGTGGCTATAGCAATTGAGTAATGGGTAACAAGATGTACGTATTAGGGAGGAAAGAAGATCAGTTAGTGTTTCAAGAGCCAGTTTTAATAGATAGAAAAAGGCAATATCTTATTGGTATTATTTTACTTTTTTTTAAGCAGCAAATTTAAATAGCAAACAGCATACACTTTTAAAGGCACATTTAGACCCCAGCCTTGTGGCTCAAATTCACGCTCCAGAGAAAGACACAGTTCTGCTGAAGCACTGTAATTATGTCCACTTATTTTGCAGCCAAATTCAAACCTGCAGCTTTAAGTTTTTGTATTCACTTAAAGAACAAGAAAAATGACCAGCAGTTTTAGTCAACCACAGGCAAGATGCCAGGAGCCAAAGATCAGCATCCTTCAGGCTAAGATGATATCAGGTACTCCAGGCTCCTGAAGCTCTGTGTCGTGAGTATTACAAAATTTACTGGTGAACAGCTTCATCTCTTACTTTGTTATTACATATGATCATTACTCTGCTCCTCAATTTAATACAAAATCTGTGGTTTTAACATCTATTGCATCCAACATATTTTTACTCTGGCCTTTGTCTAATAGAAGATTGGTCTTACCTAAAAAGCATGCCCTAAAATAAAGCACAGGTACTTGGTAGCTGCTGGAGTACAAGACATGATATTCATAGCGAATCACTTCTTCTGTCGCACAAACTCCAGCTTCTTGAATATCATCCAAAGACTCCTAAAACAACAAACACGAACACAGTAATACATTGACTTTTGTATTTGTATCAAGGGAAAAGTAATTACTACTATTGTAATAAATTCAATAAATATAAAGAACAGAAATAATGGCAATCACCCCTTTCACAGCACTACTCATGTAAATTCCCGAAGGAATTTTTCAATACTAGCAAGAAAATCACAAAACTCCAAAACCTACAAAGACATCTTACAGACTTACTTCCACACCCTGTGAACTATGTGTAAGCATTTGCAGAACTGAAGTCTTTCTAAGTGCAGGCTGCTTTTGTAAGCAAAAGGCAGAAGCTCTCTAAAATCTTTATGGCACAATAACTGGTAGGATAAGGTGACTACAGCTGCATCGCTCCTCATTACCTTTAGAATAGACCATTTTAAAAGTGTATCCTTAAATAATCTGGTTTTGCTTGCCAGAAGACAAATTGAATGTATCCACCAAAAATTTTTTGCTCTACTTTCTTTAAAGGCTTTTTGCCAGAGGTTGTTTTTGCTGATAATACGTCTAGAACTGAGATGATTTTTTTCCTGTTAATGTATATTTCAGGTGTAAAGTAATTACAGTTTATTGTAGTTTTGAAATAAATCAGAAGAGATGGAACTTACTGCACTGAGATATACCCCAGTTGCAGCATAAACTTCCTAACATTTCAAATTAATACTCAAACAGTCCTAAGCACCCAGTTTTGACTTTTCTAAAAATTGTCGATATTCAACATCTCTGAAAATGGAATCATTAAATTAATAATGCCATTAAGACTAAAAGTTAGAACAAACTTTCCAAGAAGACACTATGGGTGTGGACTTGTTCAGTTTTCAAACCCCCAAATTTACATGCATGAACTAAGCAACCATAATGCCTCACAGGTTGGGTGTGCATTTCACAACTTGACTATTGCCAAGCAACTGTGAATATTGGCTTACTGTCTCTGTCCAAGCAAAATAAAAAAGATTGAACAGAAAAGAAGAACCAGCATCCTTTGAACACTATGCTGGTTTAACACACAAGAAATTTAAAGCTATTTTGCATTTTTATCTCACATCCTTAAATCAACTCAGCATTGAATCGATCTATGAAGAGATATAAGAACTGATAAACTGTAAGAGTAATGACACACAAAATACTTTCAATTTTTTTTGATAGCCCACATAAAAGTGATTTCCCCCAAATTTAGTGTATTAGACAACCAGATGCTGCTGAGGGACATGGATAGAAGATCACAAATGGAAAGCCCAGACCTTGGGAAGCTACAGACCAAGGTACTGTAAATATATTTTTGGACATTAAATGAGAAAATCATAGATGCTCACAGAAGAGAAGGTTTCTGGGAAATTCTGGACAGCTGCAGGAATGGTTGATTTTACCTTATCAGGAAACAGATACCTAAAGCACTGAAAGGAAATGTTAAAGAAAGTGCTCTCTATGTTAACCTAGTTTTAAAAACTGAGTGTGAAGGGATACTAAAGACAACATGCCAGAAGGGACAATGATGATTACTGCATCTGACTTCACAGGCCTGCTAAAGTTAGGTATGCTATGCCCAGTCCCCATGTAAATGCGTAACGGACAAGTTCTTTTCCTCTTCACACATGTCATACCCTCTGATCAGATGTGAGATACAGATAAAAAAAAAATCTCTTGAGGAAAACAGAAATTTCTTGTCTATCGTAAGCTGAACTTTCTTTAAAACAGATCCATTTTCAGTGCTTTAGTGAGAATAGTAAAAGAAAGAAGAGCAGCAGCCTGTGGGAAAAGAAAACAAAAAACGACTACAGATTGGCTTTCAAATTCGTAGGGGTGGGAAAGAGAAAGAGTCTGTATTCGGAACTAAATTTATGTTAAAATTTACAAAACCCTTCTGGATCAACCTCCTGGAATCAAAAGCATACTGCTTTACAGACATTAATGTTTTGTCAGGTATTATGGCCTTGCCTGTTGCTTAGTCACTAGCTTACCTTGCCCTAAAAAAATACTTCTCCTGGAAATGGCAAGACTACATATTCATGTTTTAAATACTATTGTTCTAGAAAAAAGCTGTATGTATACACATACTTCTCTCTCCTGCTTTCTGTATGTAAAGGTATAATGACTGTACACCCTCACATAAATAATGATATCTTTCAGAGAGCAGAGTATGTTTGGACACATTTATTTGCATTATCCTGGATTTTTTTGACTGGTAGTTTAGGCAGTTTCTGAAATCAAGCATTCAGCTGAACGCAATGCTCAAAGAAGCTTTGAAATTGACATTCTTCTGCTCTGTAACAAGATGGACTTCGGTCTACTACAAAGTTCCTACACTTATTCAAAATAAGTTTCTGATACTCAGATCTCTTATTCTGCTGTTTCTAGTGACAAGCGGGCACACGGCATTTGTGATCTGCATACAAAGGGAGATAGCTGAATCCTTCTTAGGGCTACCTCTAATCCCCTTTCCTTTCAGCAAACAGCAGATTCAAGATTTCTTACATAAAAAGATACAGCACTGATGTGTAATCCTGTACTTTACAGTCTCTGTAAGTACAACGCACAGTATTTATGCAGGGGAAGTACATTTTGGAGCCTAAAAGTTTTGATGGTATCTCTCTAGCTGATGAGATGAACTTTGCTGATGAGATGAATAAATGAGTACAGTCATTTTAGGCGATCTTTGGAACATCTAAAAATCCATGCATGGCTGAATAAAGCCATGGATCCTCAGAGAGTTTTATATCAGCCCAAAAGAAGAGACTTATTTTTCACTTTTTAACCAACTACTGATAAAGCCATAAATATAAAACACAGGCTTAACATAAAAAAAACCCCACAGAATTTTATTTTTATATATGTCTTATGATAGCCTATTTAAATATTTTCAAGTAATTGTTCTAGTTTCTTTTTATGTATACTGTTGTTCTACCTCTTTTTGAGCTAATGCTGAATTTTAGTTACTGTAATAGACAATATTGAAATCAATTTTCACTTCAGAAGATTCCATAACTGCTGCAAAACATTCATACATGTACACACATCACAAAGCAAATTCATAATTTTGCTTAGACCTTGTAAAGACAAAACAAACATATCTGCATTAAAAAAAATAATTAAAACATTAACAAAAAAGGAGTTTTGACCAAATTGCAATCATTAAAAATGCTATGAAGTAATTTGATTTCTCAATTTTTTGTTTCTGCTTCGCAAATTTGCTTGCATGCTTGCCATGCTTCAAGTTAAAACTGTGAATCCAGGAACTGTTTCCTAAACAAATTGGGAAGTTGTCATCAGGAAGCATCTGCTCCTCTATTGCTCTCACGTAAAATCATTCTCATGCTGGACTACTGAGCAGATGTTTAAAAGCAATGTATGTATTAGAAAAAAGATAAGCAGCAACTACCTAATTAATTATTAGTTCCATCATAAATGAATTATCACTAATTTTAGTTGATACAAAATCGTTCTCAACCTTTAAGTATCCCCTAAAATTAAGGTGATTTGTTCTTTCTGAAACGGTAAATTATTTAAATCAATAGATAAGAAATGATGCTGCATGTCATTCTGAAGGCAAAATAACGTATTTGTACTATTTTTATTCCTCCTGATGAAGAAGGTCAGTTTAAAACCACTGGTAATAAGCTAATTTGAAAGCAGGACAGAGGTGATAGTGTGGTTTTGATACTCTTTAGTAGTAACTGTGCTCCACAGACTGGAAAGCAGCAGGAAGGTATGGGTTAAGGCAGGTCACCTTTGGAGAGAGGGCTCCAAAGGAAAGGGAAGGGCCAGGGAAGTGACAGGGTAAACTGGGAAGCTGACAGAATTACCTAATAAAGCAGGGATTTTTCCATGCTGACACCAAGCATTTCCCTCTCTCCCCCTCACCCACAGAGGCCAGCTGAGCCAGCCTTCCTTGCTCAGCCCAAATTCCCTTTGAAATGCAGAAGCAGGCCCTAATGCCCTTTTTGGTGGAAAAGCTAAGTGGTTTAAAGAACAGCGGGCACGTTTCTCCTAGATCTCACGTCGCTGTTGCCTTTCTCCCAATTCCCATGTTCCTCATCTCTTTTCTTGCCGTCTTGACCTCTATTTCCTCCTGCTGTAGGCCAGCCTCCTGGGAAATTCTCCCGCAGGAGCATGGCAGGATTGGGTTGCAAGCAGGAAAGGAAGGAAGAGGTGACGCAGGCACAGTTACTGGTACTGCTAGTTTTGTTGTGAGGGGGGAAAAAGGAGATGCAATCTCGATTAGTAAGCAAATCTGATTTCATTGCTTGGCATACATTTACACTTAATTTCATTTCAGCCTCTAAACTTGAAAACAAATGTATCACTGTTTCTCCAGCACGGCGTTTCTCTTTCTTCAGAGACGGCTGTGAGCTACCGTGTGAAACACAAGAGCTTTCAGGTAGCAGCTCCCCTCCCTGTTCAACACTTTCCCTTTGGCAAACAGGGAGATCTGAACATGAAAACTGAATAGTAGGACAGTGTTCATCAGACAGAATTAAAACAGTGCTTAATGTGGAGGGTGCGGCAGCGTGGTGAGATTGTATCTGCGCTCTTTATTCTTCCTCCTGGGTGTTCTCCACATTTATTTGGACCATGTCTCACTTTTTTGCCTGCAGCCCCCATGGGTCTAGTCTCTGCAGGTCATTTTGCTGCCGGTTTTTGTCCCTCCTGCGCAGAGTCTCACGTCATCCCCCACCCTCACACAGACCTCGACTCTCCGGATCTAATCCTCCCTTTCCTTTCCATGCTGGAAACGCAGTGTGGAGTCGAGCGGTCAGCGAAGAGGAGGCGAGTCGGACCTCTGGGCAGCAGCCCACCTCACACCCCCACGACCAGCTCGGACCATCCCCATAAGCTGGAGGATGGCAGGAGCGGGGAGCTTGGCCAACTGAGCGAAGGCTGAACTGCCAGTATGCCTGGTGCCTGGATTCAGGTCTCAAAATGAAGTATTACTTGAAAACTGCAAGGAGGCCTAGAAAACGAAAAAAAAAATCTCCCTGCAAAGCTAAACAAGCAGAGGGAAAAAACCCTTAACAAACCAAGACTTGCAACAACCTCAAAACAATCCTAGCACATGGGTTTTTTATTTTAATACAGTAGGAAAATGTGGACATCTTCCTGAATAATTTAAGTGTAAGTTGAATGGTGTACAAATGCCTTTGCCACCAGCTGCAGCATTTTTATATACATTAATAAATTGCTCTTTTTTGTGAAGAATATATGGGGAAACCAACATCTCCATGTGTTTTCCAGTGCCGCCATCATTAGTGACAGATGAGGCAATATGAGGATAACAAAAGAGCTCTGAAGAATACCAAAGTTACCTTACGGATTTATTTTCTGTATGCAGCTACAAAATCCTCCCCCCTATCTCGGATTTCTTCAAACTCAGTTAGCCAAATGAAGAACCTGGTTAAATACTGCCCCCTCAATAACAGACAAAGAAAGTGGCCCTTAAATCAGTTGGTGGTGTTACTAAATGCCATGTCCAAAGAGCATTCTTTTGGAAGATGCAGCTACCTTGAAAAGCCACTACAGCACCAATGGAGAAACTCAGAGGTGAGTTAATGTAAGCCAGCAATGGATTCCTGTGGCCACACAGATCCCTGAAATACGTCCTTTCCCAAAGGAAAATCTTCTGACTGCAAGCCAGCACCCTGACTGGGACACTGTTAAAGCATTCAGTCATTATTATCAGAATGACTATTTTTCCCAGAAAAATACAGGTTACTAAAAAAAAACAAACCCACAGCATTTGTAATTCAAGGTATACCAAAAGACCAAAACCAAGACTTCTACCCTAAAAAGACAGAGCATGTCAATTGCAGTAGTCCCTCATGCATTAACAATAGCTTATAATGGTTGGAAATTAGATTTGTCTTTTGATTGCTTTAAAACCACTTTCACAAGTGAAAGCAAAATCTATGCAAGCAAAAGAAGCAATGGACCATGAAAACAGAACAGTTGTGAATTTTTTTTCACATAAAGGTGAAGAATTCTTTCAAAATCACTCTTCACTCTTCCTGGGTTGTCACATATAAAATGCAGAATTTGGTGGTTTCTCTCCTACCCCAAAGAAACATTCTCTCCTTTTTTATGTAAGGAAGTACAAAACTCCATTCTGAACAGGGCTGAAGCACTGAGACACAGTGTATTAGGAAACCTCTTCTGGTGGAAACTACGGTTAACACCCAGCAAAGCTAGGAAGCAAGGCAAGGTAATCAAAGGAGCAGGAAAGACATGGCCCACCTGCTGAGGGATGATGGACTAACCTAGACTATTCAAAATCCTTAAAAGAAGGGTGCACACAAAGCTACAGCCACACACCTTGCACAAGAACAGAGCAACCTCATCCATAAGCTGTAAGGATACATTTACTTCCACTACCTCCAACCAATATTCTTTGTCAGTATTATTCCTCAGAATTAGGCATTTACAGCAGTCCTTCTTTCAAGTATGGTGAGAAAATAAGCAATGAGACATGGCAGTACCTGTACCTCCTCTTTTTTCCCTCTAGCCTTTCTACAAGAAAAGTCATGCAGGACAGGTAAGGTATGGACACCACTCTGCATATCTCCCTCCGCAGGGACAGAAACTCCAGCTTCTTCTTCTGAGTACTGTAAACATCAGCCCAAAGTCCTTTCCTCTCTTTCATCCAACATATACTTAATTATTTCATATGAAGCAGAACAGCTTCCACAATACCTTAACACCCAGTGAGTTGGGCGCTTTCAAAGCAGCTTCCAGCCCCTCTGCCAAAGGAGAGAACCGAAATCAGGATGGCCCGTAACTTCCCTCATACTACAGGGCAATTCAGGACAACCAGCATCTCCTCTGGCCATCTTTTGCAGGGCACTCGTGTTCTCAGAAGCCTTGCTAGATCCAGTCCCGGGAGCAAGACGGGCCACGGAAGTTGGCATGACCAACCTGGGACTGGATTCCCAGGGCCCCCAGGCACTTCCCAGGTTAAGGGGCAGGTGAGGAAGGATTCTGTCAGACCACTTTTTGGCCAGAGCTGCCAAGTGCATCCACATCCTTTGGTGGATATAAAGTCCAGTGATTTAGATCTGTGAATTTTCCTACTCTAGGATTACAAGAAAAAAAACTGTGTTTCATAGAAAGCTTTGGAATTTCATTCACAAGCCTTCACAAAAAATACTTGCAAAGCACACTAGTCCTCAACAGTGCTACCGTATGAGAACAAGCTATGCATATACACAGGGGTGCACAGAGTTTTCAAGGCTCATGAAAAACAGATCAAGCAGGTATAAATATACCTTGTTGCAGTTAGTTTGCAATAATTATTAGAGTAAAAAAAATGAAAATTCACTCACAGGCGAAGTTTTATATCATTGAATTTTATCCAGACAAACAGAAACCAAATTGCACTATTTTCCCATTATTTTTGTCATTATCTTGCATTAGTACAAATTGGGAAAAGTTACTACTTCAAGGTTAAGTACTAATTCACAAGATTATTGCTTTTTTGAACTGAAGTGCTTCCAGGACTGGGCTCTATGGTTCAAAATAATATGCTTTATAATACGCAAAAGAAAAAAATTGCTACCCTAGAAGACAAAGGTAGCAGTTCAGCTGTATTTTAGGTCAGTTTTATTTTTTTATAACAAGGATTATTATTTCTGCTTTGAGAATCTCAGCAGCAACCCAGTTTTGGCCATGCTTAATTCAATGGGGAGACTGACAGCAAATGCCTACAAACCTTTACTTTATAGAAGACAAACTCAAATCCTCATTAATTTCTCAGATGGGAAACTATGAAAATGGTGCCAACAGTGACAGACAGTATTTAGCAGTAATTCAAGTGAAAAAGTTACAGACAGAAATGCTCAAATTGTCACAAAATCTGGCATTATAAAAACAAAGAAATCTGAAGTTAAAGGTTACAGTTGAAAGCGGCTGAAGGGGAAGCAGCAACGGTGCCGTCCTGGAGTCGTTTGCTGCACGATGGGCTTGGCTGCCATGGTGGGGCCAGGCAAGCCCTTCAGTGAGGCTTGCCTTGTCCTGATGCCCACCCAGCACACCGTAAGAGAAAGGCAGTACCAGCGGGACAGTCACTCACTGCAGTAAGTGTAATAGTTGCGTGCTGCCTACTCGAAAGAGGAAATAGTATCCAATTAGGTTAATATCTGTCAAAATGATACAACTTAAAAGTTACCTGAGATGCTAATCCAAGCTTGGCCATAGCCTATATTATATAAGCACAACAATTAGAAACAATAATCATAAACAATGTAGCTTAATTACAGCTAGTTTATTTGAATATGACAGATCCAATTACGTTAAGGCTAAAGCATATATATTATTCTCTTATTAAAATAACAGGAAGATGAAATTAAAATGTAATGATCTATTTCAAATTTTAAATTATCTTAATTCAAAAATTTTAACTATCACTCAAAATAGTTATGAATTTACTTGTAAATTCTCCAAAAAAAATCTTACACTTTTTTCCTACACTTAAATACAAACTAGTAGCATATTAGGATTCAGTGATTTTTTTCTTTTTGGAAATGCCTAAATATAACACATATATTTTTTAATGGAACAGGGCCAGACCCTACCAAGTCAAATAAGTTCAGCTTTTGCTTGCTCTGAAAAACTGTCTGTTTTATTAATATATGATGTAATACAGATATACTTACTTTCTACTCTCTAATCACTGTTACATAGGAAACACATAGCTCTGAATTCAGATTTCGGCAGGTCAAAAGCCCTTCAGTTCATTTCCAGACAAAATACTCTGCAAGAATATTCTATGTATTAATAAATATAATGTTATCAAATGTCACTGATCACAACCAGCCCAAATGTATATTGGAGACATTCATAGCGGCTGGAAAGAAAGCACTGAATGACTTCTTTTATTAACGTGATCTCAAATGAAAACTGCCATGCTGTATTACATGATACTATTAATTTCCACAAATACGGTACATAATAGATCTCAATGCAAATTTAACTGCTAGCAAGCTTTACAAAAAAGTAATTGTAGTTTGACAAAATGCAGCTAAAATTCACAAAATTCAAATGAGAAGACACAATGCAATATATTCTTGCAATTAAAAACTGCCTGTTAAAGCATTATCTAAGAGTAAAGATAGCTATACTATATATTCCTATGGCTGAATAATATGGTTAGGAGACTTCTATGGAAAAATGAAGAAAATACAGACATAGAAAATTATCTCAGCTATAGTAATACACCACCGAGAGTTTTGTACAACTCAATATAACTGCACCTTGAAGCCAGCTATACTCCAAAACTAAGAATTTGGAATTTGCTTTACAATTCTTTAAAGCCAAGTAGAAAATTTGTATGAATTATTTACGATGTTTCTGTCTGGATTGAATCTTCTAACAGTCTCCATCTTCATGCAAACTCTGTTTTATTTGACAAGAAAGCCCAGTACAGAATTACAAATACCCAAATATTTCCACTGCAGTATGTGGTATAAAACACCTGTAATGGTCAACAATACTACATAAATACAATGACCAGACACCACCACTGTAGTAGAAGGTTTACAAAAATCAAGAAATGGTACACACTGTACTTACTTAGCTATGGTTGGCCAAGCTCACGTATAGTGTTACTGTGGAAATTTTACATGGATGCAAAATCCACGTAATGGGTGAGCTGTTAAATATATTAATTCATCTCATTTTAGGGAACTCTTCTTGTAGTTGAATTGCTCAGTACAAGATGGAGGGACCTGAGGTGATTGTTCTCTATACAACTGTTCAACAAGCGTATCTAAATTTTCCTTCAAACTTTATAAATAAGCTATGTAAAATACTTCAAGCAATTAGCAAATTGTTCCCCCCAAATGTTCAAATTTTTCTTTTTTGGGAGAAGCAGAAAACTTGGGAAGGAAAAGGAGAGCTGGTATGTTTGCTTCCTCCCTCTCAATGCTGCATTCACCCGTTTTGCACAGTTCCTCCTTCTGCATGGAAAAACTCAAAGGCACATTTCTCTCCCTTCGGAAGAGCACTTCAAACACCAAGCCACAAAGCACTTGAGGTGACGTCTCTCCTGTTCCACTTTGTATGAGTCACTGAATGTTCACTGGAGCAGGGAACAGAGCCCAGGAACTCCAGGGCCCCAGTGAACAACACTATGCCGTACTAGCCTCCGCAGGTAATTTTTGTGTTCAGAGGACACAAAGCATGACAGGCTTTGCAGCCCCAACTCCCTTGACCGTATCAGCAAGTGATTCGCTCAGTATCCCACAGGATCGGAAACACAGGATACAAGAAGTAAGGAAAGAGCTAATGATTGTATACATGTGTAGGGAAAGAGCCACAGATTGTATACACATGTAGGGAAAGAGCCAGAATGTCACTTTGACTGTTGCTACACTTTATCTGCTCTCATTTCCCTCAAAAGTTACTCTATGGCTACTGGAGTTAATTTATTCCTTCAATTTGATTAAGGTATCTCAGGGACTATTTCATATATTCGTCCCTATTTACAACTAACTGAAATCATAGTTAAGACAATGCAGTATTTAGTTGGTTAAATTGCTCTTGCTTTTCAAAACTGAGATATTCCAAGTGTCCCGAAGGCATTTAATTCCAAAACAGGAAGCCGAAGAGGAGAGCACTCAGTAATTCTAATCGTGTGCAGATCTCTTGGAAAGTATTTTCCTAAACATTTGCTGAAAGAATCTTTTATTGTACTGCATGCTGCTGCATGTACCCCAGATAGGGTCCCATAGAAACAGCAAGATATTTACTACTTAAATTATTTCTGGTTATGTAAAGGAATCAATCTAGAATCAACTAAGTACATGCTTCCCTAAATATTAAACTTCAGTCATGTGCAAAACAAAGGAAGTAGGGGAAGAAAAAGCAACTAACATCCTAGACGATAACTTTATTCATAAGGCAGGGGCTATGAATGGTAGTGCTGCACTAAAATCAAAGACACAACTTAGCTGATTTTTTCTTAATTTCTGTTTATAGGTTTCTGTAACTCAACTGTAATCACTGAAGGAATAACTTTAGAATAAAGGCCTGGTGTCCATATGATATTTCAAACAATACTGCTGAGGTCCCTATTCCATAATGTTTCAGGTAAAAGAGGACCTCTCCATTTTTTACTCTGCTGAGTCTGGAAGCAATACATGGGCAGATCAAGAATTTATGGCTGTAGAAATCAGTTTCCAAGTACCAGGATCTTTCATATGTTGAATTCTAGAGGACTGTATGCAGTTTATAGAAAAAAGGCTTTTTATATCAATGTGTATGTTTTCTCAAAAGATTGCATACCTATGCACAGCATGACTGTAGAGACATGGAGTGGTTTTTTGTAGCAGACAGCAATTTTTTCCCAAAGGACTCTTCAACTCATTCAGCACACAGGACAGAGTCAGCAACAGTACCATACTTTTTATTCTTGTCACAGAATATGTGACTTCCAAGTCCCGGATGGAGACGAAGCATGGGAAAATCCACTGCATGTCCCTCATACCAAGACAAATCATAAATCTGCATTTCTACAGAAATGACTAACAGACAACTACATCAGGCAGAGGAAAATGCTCAAACAAACGAAGGTTTCATGGAACTTTCAGTGGAATTTTTGTGATTCTTTGGGATTTGGCTTGTCAAGGGAAGGAATGTGGAGGCATAACATCATAGCGTTGATCAGCAGACTTACTGATTAACTTTGGAAGGTTTGGGGATGTTTCATCATTGGTAGGCATTCACATAAAACTGACTTCTCTCTACTGAAAGACATCATTGGAGCATGGGTCACTCATGTTTACAGTCATGTCTAGTATAGTCAGTAATTGTTTTAAAACAGGAGATGAGGAGAAAAGTGTTGTGAAAGATTTGTCTGTTATCCAAACAGAGAATAAAACTGTAAGAGACGAAATAGTAAATTATACATAAAAATTAAAAAAAAAAAAGAAAGTGCTGAAACATCATTAGCAGAGAGGAAGTATGATCCTTGAAACTAGCGTTTACAGTTAGTGAAAGGGCTGTATTTGAGTTACACAGGAGATGGGAGAGGTCATGGGGAAGCACTCACAGTGTTGGTATACTGATTCAAGAACCCTGGCAACATGGGAAGAACCAGAAACTTCTGGTGGACAGCTGGTGCAAGACTTGAAGGAAGACATTACAGCAGGTTCTCTCTTTGACAGAAAAAGCTTTCGGTGCCTATATTGCAGCTGTGAATGCTGCAGTGAAATACAAGTAACACATATGAAGATACCTCAGCTGAGGGTCAAAAATCATCTGGGGAAGAATTATAAAAATAGGGTCTATAAGAGTACAAACAGGACCGATAGGATTTTATCTGGATAGAAATCTCTCAACTGCTGTTAGAGAGATTAGTACTGCCAGGAACTGTAGGAGGCGATGTTTCTAATATTGGCAAGACTCACTTCTTCTTAGATGCGATACTTGAATTATTTCCTCACCAAAAAGTCACTGAATTAACAACAAAAAAATATGTGGATTAACAGAGTTTCAAGATGATTATGGGACGGCTGCTTATGTAAAATAAATCTGACTCAAAGATTTCAATTACATATAAGTACAAACAAATACAGACAGGTGCATACATGACTTTAAGTTTATGTGACTGTTGTGTCTTGCTCAAACTCTCAAAAACAACCAATTGCAAGACTGCAAAACAGGTGGGAATCTCCCCACTGTCAGTCTCGCAGAGATCACTGAAATTTTAATGCCTTGGACAGAAGATCAGAGTGTGCTCTGCTTTCTAGGATCAGCTAGGAATTATACAAATTAAAGAAGTAGATGTTGGTATTTTACAACAGATCTTCACTTTGTATGATGAACTGAGAAATGTGTTTTGGCCTGTAACATGCAGATGATCCCAGAACAGATATTTTATGGATCCTCCTGTACTGAGTATCTGTTGAGAGAAACTGTGATAAGCCTTTCTAAATCTATATGAAGATTTTTTTAAATATTTAAGAAATTAAGGGAGATAATGAGTTAAAGCAGCCAAAATAAAAAGGTGAAGCACTGGAATCTGGAAAAGGCTTAAATTTATTTAAATCAGAGATACAAAAACTGCCTAAAATTTACAACTTGAACCACTGAAAAAAACATCACTGTAGGATAAAGCTGCAGGCTTAATTGAGTGAATAATCAAATCCAAAAGGATACCAACAATATGCAAAAAAACCACTACAGATGATACAAAAGAGGAATAGCAAGCAAAAAAAGCTACCATCTTGAAGTCTAAGTTAGAAGGAGAAAGTAAGAACTGCCAAAATTCAAGCTGGATTTACACTTAGAAACGTCAAAAGTCTCTCCAGCATGAGTAGAAGAAAAACAAGGAAAAAAGCAGTGCAAAAATGTAGTAAGACTGAGGTTTAAATTAAAAATAACAAAGGAACAGCCCTAAGCCTAATTTCAGATTTCGTCTCAGTGCCCAGTATGCACATTCAGAGCACTAGAGTAGAAAGATGGGAGCATGGTATAATAGTTAATAAGGATGAAGGTACATTCATCCCAAGACATATCTTGGTCACTGGTAAGAGAGCCAAGGAGGGGGACAGGAACAAGGTCCAGTCTAAAAGTCTGAAAGAATGGACATATGAATGTACAGATACAGCAGCAAGGTTTTTTATAACTGAATCTTGCTGGAGTGATAATACCTGAATAAAAAAATAAGAAATTAAATATCCGCATTTAAGAAAGGGGAAAAAAAGCTACTTAGGTAACCAACCATTCATTGTCTGACCTCAGTGTATACAGGGGTTAGGACCATTTTTGCAGGAAAGAATAATTAAACATACAGAGCTATACAGAAACTGGGATAAAACATAACATTGGTTTACCAAAGAAAAAGCATGCCAAACTAATCTGATACTTTCCTCTGATAAGATAATTAAATTAGTGGACAAGGAAATGCAGGAGATAGCGTCTGTCTGGATTCAGTAAAACACTTGATACTGCACCAAATGGGAAATTATTATTTAAACTGGACAAGATGGGGATTATGTTAAAAATGTAATACATAAGAAACTGGAGAAAGGGGAGATAATCATCATAAAACCATAGAATGATTTGGGTTGGAAGGGACCTTAAAGATCACCTAGTTCCAAAGCCCCTGCCATGGGCAGGGACACCTTCCACTGGACCAGGTTGCTCAAAGCCCCATCCAGCCTCAACTCGAACACTTCCAGGGATGGAGCATCCACAGCCTCTCTGGGCAACCTGTTCCAGTGTCTCACCACCCTCACAGGGAAGACCTTCCTTACATCTCTTCTGAATCTCCCCTCTTGCAGTTTAAAGCCATTACCCCTTGTCCTATCTCTACATGTCCTTGTAAAAAGTCCTCTCTGGCTTCCTTGCAGACCCCCTTTAGGTACTGGGAGGCTGCTATAAGGTCTCCCCAGAACCCTCTCTTCTCCATAATAATGGGATATGCTAAAAGGAGAATTACTGACCAGGAGACAGTTGCCTAACTAAGCACCTCTAAAACTGGTCTGTAAAGAAGTCTAGTTAAAATATTCCTTAATAACCTTAGCACAAAAGCAAGAGATTGCTGACAAATTTTGCTGATGATACAAAGCTGGGAAGCACAGTCAATACAGCAGGAGATAGAAACTGTTACAGGAAATAGAGTTTATAACACAAGTGCTGCCACATCAAGATTACCCACAAACTGACCTCAGCTCTACTCTCTGTCACAAAAGTACTGACAGTATCAGTGAATCAAAAGATGAATGCCCCTCATTCTCCTATTACAACTAGGGATTCCCCACACACTTCACAGATCTCATTTGCTCAACCGTGTTTTACACTAAGAAAAGAGAACTCAAAATGCTGAGATCTGACCAAATACTGCACATTCCATGAGAAACTCCAGCATTTTAACATTTGTCTTTTTCTCTAATCATTATAAAACTTAAATACGAACATTTCCCACATGACAAAAACTTTCTGGTTAGAGATGGCAAATACTAAAAAGGAAAACATCAGTATTGCCAAATTAAAGCGTGCCATATAAATCTGCTGAACTGATTCACTTAGAATCAGCTGGATATTTGGTTTGATAATTCTAGTAGTGTGCACAACCCAATGCATGTCTGATTCTCGCCCATAAAACAGGGTTTCCAGCCAGCCTATTGCTACCTTGAGGCATTCACTCTAATGGACATATAGTCAAAGGAAATACTATACCACCAAAAGTATAATGCCATTTTCCCAAACAGAGCATTGGTGGGGAAAGATCTAAAAAATACAGCTCTGCTGGGCAATGCAGAATATTGTTGAACTGTTGCTAAAAAAACTTTCAGAAAAGTTTAACACGTTGCCACACTTTCAGTAGGATTAAACTGGTCCTAGGTAAACTACTCTGTTTTCATTTGTCTAGTTAGAAAAATAAATTCCTGAAGAAAATTTGAGCTTGTAGAAAGTGAATTTTCCAATTAAAAATTATCTTAATACCTTCACCTCTACCACAGTATTCATACAGCACTAAGCAAAAGAGAACTGCAGGTTTACAAACCTGACTCCAACTATAACTCTGAAAAAAGAAAAATAAACCCACTTACTAGTCAAAGAAAATCCATTTATTTCATATTGACACCAGGGACATTTCAAATCCTTTTATAAGGCCTGTACTATGTGGACATACTAAGCATACTGAAAAAGTACTTCAAGAGCCAAAGTATGCATT
The DNA here is from genome assembly GCF_000737465.1 of Haliaeetus leucocephalus. NCBI lineage: Eukaryota > Metazoa > Chordata > Aves > Accipitriformes > Accipitridae > Haliaeetus > Haliaeetus leucocephalus. The sequence goes on from NW_010973034.1 coordinate 6,168,373, forward strand.
TACATGACAGAATGTGAAACCAAAATCAATTTATGGCAGCTCACCAGGTAAAAGGCTATGGTTACCTCGGTTTCGTTCTTTGCTTCTGAAAACAACTGACAATACACAAAACTGAATTAAATAAAATCAAAGGCCTAACTTCAAAATAGCCCAGTTCCCAAGGTCTAGAGTTAAAGCATCTACCACCTCTACAGATCTGCCTTATGTATCACCTAAAATATCTAAGCTGCTCGATAACCTGAAGAAGTGAGATAGCAGCAGCCTCTAATAAGGTGCAGGAGGTGCAGTCATACAGACAAATCTGTGGTTTTATCAGCCAAGTTTGTCTCATTTGGGGCTGGGGATGGTTCTACCTACTACCACAGTAGAAATCGCTAACGGTGGCTCTTAAACTACACCTCTACCAGCAGCTCTTTGCTGGTATGGCCTGCTGGTAGAGCATGCTTTGTGCAGACTTGCCATATTACCAAAACACTTCCAAATAGTTTCTTAAGTTTTTCTAAAAGAGCTTTTTAAAATGTCTGTATTTCAATGGAATTAGAAACAATGTTCTTGTTTTTTCATCGAGTATAAATGTTCACACAAACCCATTCTACTCTTCCAAGCACTTAGAACACATCCAGTAAGAAAAAAAATTTGTAATTCCTCCCACTCCTGCTAGAGACACAGACCTCCAAGAGGAAGTTGTATTTCAAACTAAATTTGAGGGTAGGGTGGGTTAAGCTAGCCCTCTAGACCTCCTCTAATGCCGCTTCTTTTTCTTCATTTTTAATTGTCCTCCAATTGCTCAGAGATATGGGTCACCAGAGAAATGTGCAACTGCTTACAATACAGTATGTTAGTACTCAAATAGAAAACATGGTTGCTGCTCAAGCTGAATAAACAACCTGCAGCAGGGGAATCCATAATGATAAATATGCTCTCATTACCACAGAACATGCAGCAGGAATTCCTCACATCATATACTGTGTTTCATTTGGGCAATGTAATGTTTCCCCCTCTCCTCTGCTCAGGGAAAACTGTAAAATTAAAATTGGATGACAACAAAAACAAGAAAAATGGGGTCAAATTTATCCCTTGCTTAATTCTACATGTTTTAATGTGTCACATGGAAGAAGAATGTAGACCACTGCACTAACATTGGTTATGTACGGTTCTACTGTGAAATACAGTTTGTTCTAACTTTAAAGTATAGGTTGATCATCTGTAACATAAATACCAAACAGCTCGGTCCTGAGATTTTTATCTTCACAAACAGTCTTTACTCATATGATTTTTATTTTTCAAGTTACAACATGATTGCTTATTCTACAGTTCTAGCTTTAAAAAAATTAGGCAAAATTTTCAGTAATAAGCCCAGGAGGACCAAGATATAACAGGCAAAGGCAAGGTCCTAAATGTATCTATTCCTTGTTTCAGATGGTAATAGTTGAAAGTAAGCATTACCATGCAATGATGGATTAATTCAAGGTAAAGTTCTTGCCTTAGTAGTTATTATTGAGTATTATAAGGAAGTTTTTCAATATAAAGTGGCATTACAAAGTTCACTGTATGTTCTGTATCACTATTTCTCTTTTACGAAGTTACTTTGCTTTGTTAACTTCTACCCCCTACAAACACAAGCTACTCTGTGAAAACCAAGACAGAAAGGTGAAGCGCTTTGATCGAGCTTATGTGGTAAATTCACAACAGAACTGAGAGTATAATTTAATTATTCTGATTTCTAATGCCAAAATGCTATGTGTTTCCAAATACTCAAAACAATAATTAGCTACTTTACAACTCACTATTTTAGCAAAATAACTTCTAAATCAGTTCTGAAGCTTCAGTAGGTAAACCATTTATGAACATTTGCAACCTTTAAAACAAGGGTTGGCAGTAAAATACACAAGACATATTAAAAGATGTTTTTGTTTTCAAAACCAAACATTCCAAATGAAGATCAAATATTATCAAGCTATAATCATTTAGTGGTAAAATATCAACATTGTTTAGAAAGTCCTTTTGTAACTGTTTAATTTTAAAATTAAAATCAGTACAAACCATACTTAATGGTTTATCAAAGGTTGGTGCCACCTTTAATCACAGGACAATATCAACATAAGCATGTCTCAGATGACATTATAACACATCCTGGGACCTTCACAGCTTTAGCCAATGTCAAAATTGTGCTTTGAAACAAATAACTTAAAGAAAAATAATAACTCTGTACTAAATACCTAAGTTTAAGATCAAAAATACTGCCAAATTGTTCTGGGAACTATTAGACAAGGTGCTTTTGAAAGCTGGATTCCCCTACATCAGCTTTCAGCAACCTTGAAGAACAAAAGGCAGTAATACTTGAACCTCGTAACACCAAGATTGTGAATTTCTTCAGCTGGTGCAAGACTATTATTAGATATAACCAAGGAAAACCATATGACTGTGCCTGTAAAACTAGTAATATGCTAGTAACTTCCAGTGTAAACCCAGGCACAGAACTTGATGCCAGAGAAGCACCAGTAGGTACAAGATGTTTTTGTACCTTTAACTTATAAGTATAAACACTGAGAGGGTTAACTCTTTCACAAATTTGTCTTCTATTCAAATAAGGATTAATCACAGAAGTAGGTGCTGAAAGCATACTTAAAACATAGTTTAACATATTCTGATTTAAAAGTCTCTTCCCGTGTTTTCCTCTGTTAGCATTCCTGTTAGCTCTTCAGTCATATAGTTTTTTCCTCATGGTAACGAATCTTTATTTTTTTAATATAAAACAGTAGTAGAAAGTCTCAATTCTTAATGTAATCTCTGGAGGAAAGATGAAAATGGGTAAGAAAAAAGAAACATGATTTTTGTAACAATAACTAAACATACATACATTTCCTTAAAATTATGAAGGATGATGTGTGTAAAATAGGGCTGGTATCAGCTTTCCAAAACAGACTGACCAGCTACAGTGTATTTGCTTTGTTTCATTTTGCCATGGTTCATGGTGATTGTACATGAGCAACCTTCCTGATACGTGATAGTTTTACACAATTCCATTTGATTTGGAATAAAAAGGAAAAATCGTACAAATAAATGCAGAATGCCTGAATCATGTTAGCCTGGCAGATCACATGTTGGGCTTTACTGAGGTCCAGGTTTTCCAAAATGCATAAATGTCAGATAAAACTCCTGCCCAAATATTAACTGAAATACTTGAAATGAGAGCTGGGTGATCACGAACAAGGAACAGGATGCAGCATCAAGCCTAGTACCAGTCTTGCACAGCAATCATACACCATGTATTCTCTTAGAGATGCTAGTTCCAGCTCAAAACCATTAAGTCTCCTTGCCCCACTCCTCTTCCTGACAGTCTTGAAATTTCATAGTGAGAAACAATCTAACTTCCAACAGGATTTCTGTAGCTTTCATCCCTTTGATACAAGGTGCTCTCAAAATAATTAACTTTTTCTGGCTTATCTCTGAATCACACTGATATTGAAGTAACTGTTGATATTGCAGATATTAAGTAACATACATATAACTGAGCCAAAAGACACACAACTTTGCTAACTAAAAATAGAAAATAGTGGTATTTAATTACTTGTTACAGAGATAAGACTCAAGAAAACAGGAAAAACCATATGCCATGTTGGGAAATTAAAAAAAATTAAAAAAAATAGAGATTTTATCTTCATTTTAAGGTTAGACTGTTGAGAAATAGCAGCTACATAAGTTATATCACTTGCATAAACTCTAACCTCTTTGTTTCTCCTCCTGAAAGACCAAGCATGTATGTATGTCCCTACAAGCCTCTAGGAGATCCAATGTAGAAGCTCCACTCTTTTCAAATTTTTGAAGGGTATTTATAAAATACCTGTCATTAGCTACTGCTGCAAATGTTTAGTGTGACTTTTTAAATGGCCATTCTGTTTTGTATTTACATTTCCCTGTTCTTAGATAAGTCTTTGTCTCTGGTACTTCACACATTAATTTCCTCAGCCTCCATGAACTCATTCTTTAGAAAAAAGCAGAGCAATCATGTCTCTATCTGTGCAGAAAAGCAAACAATTATACAGTCTGCTCTCAAGGTTGTCATTTTCATGAAGAAACATGACTTAGTGCTCATATTATTGCTATTGATTGCCAATCACAATTGGGAACTGAGTCACTCAGATAAAATTAACCTAAAAAGAGCACATTAATATTAGATTTTCTCATACAAAATTATAACTCTATAATCAAGGTTAGCTTTATTATTTTTTTTTTTTCAGTACAAACCTCTGCTAAGTCACTGACTATACAGATGGTCTATCTTCTTCCCTGCTTGTGACTGCATGGACACGCTTTAACAGGCACACCTGACCAAAGGGTAGGCTTCCACAAGCCTGTATGGAATATATACAAACTTTATATGCACTACAGCTCTGTCTCCCGGGATCCTCCTGAGGCTTCGAAGCACTTTAGGGGAAGAACACCAATATGGGCCAAGAGATGAGTGCCTACACAAACCCGAAACTACTGGCCTTAGTTCTAACATGGAGATAAAGGCTGCTGAGTAGTTGCGTACAAAAAATGAAACAGAAGTGAAGATAATATTTCTGAAAAAAAGCAGAATGGTCGTCTGGTTTAGGAAAAAGGAAATTAAAATTCAACACCTTTGTAGATGACTTCTACACAGTCTTCATGTTATCATCATCAAAAAAGTATTCACCTCAAACTCTTTACTATATATTGGCTCATTTTTCCAACATGAAAGTAAAATAATAAGCTTGAACCAAGTCCACAAAGATGAGTGGGGCGGAGAACAAGGGCCTGGGAAGTCAAGAAAAATGTTAATATTCAAAACTCATCAATTTCACTACAGCAAACTTTCCACACAGATATGTAAAATGGCACTTTCACAAACATTTGTTCTTTTTCCAAATGACTGCACTTTCAGCCACTAGAAGGTAAGTAATATGGACTGTTTAATAGCACATATGCTTCAACTCATAACATGGTTCCTGAATACCAGTCATTTGTAAAGGTAGGGTAAAAAGTGCTTTTCTGAAGTGGGAAGTGTGCAGAAGCGTGTAACGATCTGGGGCATTGCCCAGAGCTCTGATTTACTCCACCTGTACCTTGCCTGCCAGGACATTTTCCTACTAGTCAGCAGCTGATACCAGTTGCACATGGATCCCTCCAGTTGGCAGGACTCATGCACAACTCCAGAAAATCCCAGCCTTCCCTCAGGTTGTAGATCCCTGCTGCTTGGCAGCTTTACATGCTGCTTTCCTAGCATACATCTTCTCTGGAGAAGCCTGTCTGTCAGTTCTGTTGATTTTTAACACCAGATAACTTAAAAATGAAAACAAATTTCACCTAGGAAAGCAAAACATTATGATCTTGGTAACAAAGTTGGAAACAATTACTAAGAAAAAGGTAAACATCTAAAGCCATGGATAATCTAAAATTGTGTTTCATTAAAAAAAGCGTTTTTAACCACCAGTGTTTCTCTGCTTCAAGGCAAAGCTCGGCTACAAAGGTGAAATAAATGACTAACCTTGCAGCGTCCTCCCTCTTTAATACATCAGAGCTCAGCTCTAAAGCTAAGTTGCAATAACAGGGACCAAGTTTTCACCCTCTGAGGCTGCTCAGAGCAGTGCTCTCTCCACTCTCTTGCTCTGCTTTGTGTTCAGGATAGGACCTCTCATCCCCTGTTCCCTGACTTACTAGTCACTTCCTGGTTCTTTTTATCGGATAAGAATGTAGCTTTTAGACTGATACACTATAAATGGCTATGACAACCCACATTTCCAATCCCAGGGGAAAAAAAACCAAAAGCAACCAAGGGGATTTAATCATTTGTTGGTCTCATCCCATCACAATTCCTAAATGCCTCATGTTCATTACAAAGTGGACACAAACTACCTGAAGCACACAGGCACTGTTTAGCATTACTAATAATAACACTCCTGAGTAGTGATATCAGGTCTGATCCATGGAAGTACAAAAGATCCCTGTTCAGCCTCTGGGGGGAAAAAAATGCAATGTGTACCACCATTAAGCAAGTTTTAGCAGGGGACAATCTCAGTCCATACTAATGACTGTCTGCTTATCCCAGACTTTCTCTACGTGTTCCTCTTCACAGTCCAACCGCACCAAACGCTCCTGCCCTCTTTCTCACTCATACAAAGTGTGACCACATACATAATCTCACCCACAAATTCTCAGCCCTCTTTCTCTAACTAAACCAAATTATTTCCTCATTTTCTTTTGAAAGCTTATCCTAAGACAGGCATCCCCCATGGTACATTGGGGTCTCAGTGATGAAGCAAGACTCCAAACAACAAGGGGAAAATGCTAGCTAGCAATGTGAATTCTTAGCCTAATTCTTGATAAACTTCCTATATTTTCTTCCTCCTGTTTCTTCTGCTGTGAAGGTAAAGTATTTCTCTGATTTGTTTTGGGAAGGACATAAAAGGAGGAGAAATTCCTAGCTAACCTTCACATGAAAACAGAACTTGGGAGCCAGATTTTGAAAGAATAAAATCTGAGGGATTTTGAGGATCACACTTTCTCAAAATGAGATCCCAGGCTTTTAGGACCCTTTATCTAGGGCAAAAGTAAATATACTTCTCACACAGATAATGTAAAGATGAGGGTCCTGTTTTACAAGGGAAAATGCATTCTTATGGAATCTCTGCTCTCCAAGCAGCCTTGCAAAATCTGGCACAGAGAGAGAGATAGATAAATAGAAAGATAGATCAACAAAGGCATTAACTCTAAATACCTATTTTTCACCACAGTCATGGATAACACAAAATGAATAATAATAATGTATGAAATAAAGAGGGCAAGGGACCTTCTGGGTCATTAAGTTCAGTATCTCATTATCACAGGTATCAAACATCATACAATACCTTTTACTAAATTATATAGTGTTACCTGAAAACTAATTGGCTTCAGGATACTATTCTTTCTTTTGGAAAGCCATTTGAGCATCTCACTTCTCCTCTGGTTCTAATGCAAGTTTATTGAAGTTGAGTTTATAACTTTTAATTCCAGTGCCAACATTTTAGTTTAGTTTAAATAGCTTTTTCGTACCCTGGCATTTCAAACCTTTTTCCCCCAATGTATTAACAGTAATAAATCATATTTCCTTTCAGGCTTTGGGTTTTTTTTCTAGGCTAAACAAGATGAATTCTTCTGGTCTTTTCTCACAAGATAGGCTTTTCCCAATCTGGTTTTCCCAATCATCACAACAATTCTAACATTTTTTTAATCCCCCCCTCCCCCTTTTTTTGAGTGGGAGTAACTGAAATTAAACATACAGCACAACAGATCCTCAACATCCTTGTTGCATAATACCATCCTTGTATAATACCAATTTCAGCTGAGAGTAATACCCAGACAGAACCCAAAACTGTCTTTATTTCATTCATGCCCATTAGCAGTTCACAGTAATCCTACGATCAACTAAAACACCCATTTATTTCTCTTCCTCAGTCATTTCCAACTAATGAGCCACGAGCCTCTGAAACAGAATTATCTTATCCTTACTCCCCAAGTACATGACCTTATACTTTGCACCACTAAATTTCATCCTGTTTCTGTTATGCCAGTCCTCAAGGTTCTCTGGTTCTCTCCATAGGAATTTCTTATCTTCTGCTGTATTGAAAAAGCCTCCAGATATTTTGCCATCAGCAAATTTAATTAACCCTCTCCTACTTCCTGTACTACAATTACTAGTTAAAACATCAGATTTGTCCAAGGGTAAATTTTTGTGGTATTATCACTCAGTTTTGTTTTCGTGTGTGCTATTAATAAAAAAAGTTTTACTAAACTTTAAATGGATGAAAAGCACTGAATTCTCTTTCTCCAACAAATCAGTTATTTTGCCAAATAACTGGTTATGGTTCAATATATCCACTATCTTCTGTAACCCCATCTTGCATTCCATCCTATTTCCATCTTCAAGCTTTACCTACTTCTTCTTTAAGAATTTATTCAAAAAACTGGAATACCACTGATGTTAGGCTAATAAACCTATAGCTTTTTGCCTCTTTAAATAGAAAAAACCAAACAGATTTCTTTGTTTGCATTCCAAAACTATCACCCAACAAGACAGATACCTGACAGGAATTCTAGGGTAGAAGTTATCTCTTACCTTCTACTTCACAATCTCCTCTCAAATTCTGCCTCCTCCTTGGTCAAAGTAATTTCTGTCTGTATACACCCCCATTCTCATTAGCTATCCTGCCTTCTCTGAAATTGTCTTTACTGAAGATGGGAATTTATTTCCATTTACCTGGTGGAGAGAGTAAAATATAATTTTGTCCGCAATCTTTCCCCTGGGCTTGCTTCTCTTCCTTTAATCTTTCTATTTACAGGGTTAAAGAACCTTTTGACATTTGTCTTAGCATCTTTTCAGACCTATTTTCAAGATATAATGCAGGTTCTTTTGGGGGAAATTTTTATTTTATATCTAAAACATCTAAGCTATACCTTTCCTCCATTCCCTAAGGTTGCTTTATTTTCCTAATGATCTTGCTACAATGGTTAGGTTTCAGACTATTCTGCACTTTCAACTGAAAGAAAGTCAAAGCACATGTCCTGGTTTTGGCTTGGACAGAGTTAATTTTCTTCTTAGTAGCTGGTACAGTGTATTTTGCATCTAGTGTCCCTTTGAAATTAAGAAACTTACATACTTAAGCTGAACATCTATTTTAAACAGAATCAATTCATGATACATCCATCCAAGCTTGTTTTCTAAGGCCAGCTATTCTGTAATTCTTACTACATGCTAAAACCAAATCTGAAAGAGTTTCAGGTTTTGCTCATTAAGAAACCCAACTGCTGAAAAAAATCCATCAGCTGTTATCTACCAGACTCTCACCCTTTTTAGAAATAATACCAGAATAATAGTTAAATTTAATAATGCCACAGTTATCAACGAACCACTTGCAATAGACTAGTGGGGAAACATAATTCTACAAGTTTGCCTTAAAATGCTATTATTGACATGTTAAGAACTTCTTGTTTCAACTGTTCTTTTAATCTAAAAAAAGTTGTAAATCCTCCAGAACTGATTTCTAGTTCCATAACAAATATTTTTCCTAACCTATTTTTTGAGAGATGTGTTGAGGAAGCTTTCTGTATTCTTCCAAATACTACAGATATGATTGCTATTTATCTACCTTTACTAAAAATACTCAATAAAAACACTATAAAGTGCAGCAAAAGGAAATATGGAAAATAAGGAGACCAAAAAGATTACATGTATTCCTGTTTATTTTACAGTAAAATTCAGGGAATAACACACTACAGAACACAAATACGGAAGGTATGGACAGATGGAAACTATTCAGTGTATACAGTCATTTTATTACATTGTTTGGTTTCCTGACATTATCACAATGAATCGTCTGTTTCAGCAAAGGCACGTTCACAACTTCTAGAGAGATGGCCCAGGTAATACCCTACTTCTCTACGAGGTTAATTATGTCTAACAAAGCAATGCATGAAAAATAGCTACTCTGCCTCCAGAAATAAGCACTTTTAACTCCTTCAAAATGAGAACAGAAGGTGTCTGAAAAACAGCTTACAACCTAAGTTATTTCCTTGTTATAGCCATGTTTGAAACACCTGAAAAAATGTTTTCTTTTTTTATCTCTTCTCTGTTATTTGCAACATACAATACATAACTGCAAACTGTGCGAGTGTAGTGGGAGAATCCATTTGCAAGGGTTTTCCTTGGCTAATTCAATACATCTCATAAAATTTAATCCACATTTTGAATTTCTAGCATTTTACTGAATTAAGAACAAACATTTTATTTCAGAACCAGCTGAATACAACTGTATTTACAGTCAGAGATAAGATATTTTTAAACACCTGTTCTTTGATACTGATGGGGAAAATTCAAGAGACAAATTAAAAGATGAAAAGGAAGGGAAAACCCACCATTCTGCTCTCCTGATCCTGAAAATGAAACTATTTGTAATCTAACTTCCGGCATTCTGAAACTGCTCTAAAAGTAGTCTCTAACTGACTAGAATGGGGTCATCCCCTTCCTCACCAAAGTATTGCATCAGCTCACTTCCCTCCTACTCTTAACACTTGTTTCTATTGATCCGTTCACTCCTTGTAGGTCTACATATTATTAGTAAGTTCAGTTCAAGTGTTAAGTGTTCAGTTCTTGATAATTAAAAAATTTTGAGGCACTTCAATTTTTATTTGATTTACTTAAGCACTTTGTTGTATTATTCATGTATGGTTATTAAATGTTCTTCAATCACTAAAGAAAACTGATCATGCTTTTTAATTACATCTTATTTATATCTTTGAAGAGTACTGTCCTTTATGAAGGGCTTCACACATATAAGAGAACAACTCATCACAGCAAGATTTCTAGACCAGACTGAAACAAGAGATACCATTCACTGGAACACCTACAACATAACCAGCTGCCAGTACAGTAGACTCTTACAAAACTGGCGTTTAAACATAGTTAGGAGATCTATGATAAAGGGCTGCCTTTGACAAACAACAGGTCAAAGTGAATTCTCAGATACAATTTAAAATACGAATGGACAAAATCTGAAAGTACCAGCTAAATAAAATACTGTGAGGACACCTTCCAGAAAAATAAGCATATCAGATTACAACAGGGATTTCAACTGAAGATAATGAAGTGCATTAACTGAAAGACATCAATAACAACCCCACTCATGAGTTTTTTTCTGTTTCTTCCTTTTTACCAATATTTCCATCACAGTAGTATCTGGGCAGTTTTCAGAAAGAAGACTTAAAAAAAAGGGCATTAAAGTCTAGCTATTTTTAGACATATTTCTAGAGATGGGTTTGAAATAAAATTCTGTAATGAGACTCTACTGTGGCAGCAGAATGTTCTTTTCGTGCAGAGACAAAGAAAATAAGACATATTAGTAGAAGAGGTGAAAAACTTGGAGAACTACATGGAGCAGTAAAGTCTAATACAACAAATCTGATTAGCAGTGGCAGAAAATACCTTTTCTAGATTACTGATGGCCAGATTATTCCAGGTGCCCAAGAAGCTCTATATAGAAGTTTAGACTAGCTCCAATGTTTGAAAACATGGTTTAGAAATACCTTTACTTCATCAGTAAGTTATGATTTACTTTCATTCAAAAACTTGGATATTAAAAGTCTTTGCCTGTCTGGCTACTAAGACTGTTACCTGTAAAGCAGAATCAGATACAGTTCACAGTACAGGGAGTCCTTACATTAACTTCTGTGAAAACTGGATAGAATTTTAATATATCCTTGCTCTGAAATCTGTTACAGCAACCAACGCCCATACAATACCATAGTTACAAAATGATTAAATCAACCAGAAAAAAAAAATAATCTTCAAATATGCAAGAAGACAGGGAAAGTAAGTACTCCTCATACGAATTAAAAAAGAATATTTCCATTACATCTTGCTTTCAAAGATAGCCATCTACCGCAAATATGAGAGATGCCTAGCACTATACACTGCCTGCACCAATGTTCTTCCCGGAACTGTTAAGAATTTCTGCATACATGAAGAACTGGGTAATAAAGCTTGGTGGAATCACTGGGCTTACTGTATAGATTATGGACTTTAGTGCCACACACACACAGCAGCTTTGGATAGGATCGTGTATGTCCAGAAATTTAGGACAGACTTAGCAAGTTCTGAGCATCTATATAATGCAGGATCAAAAATGCTACCAGAAAGGTCCAGCACAGTTTCACTATTAACAGACGTTCAAATCTTCCATTCACAGGACAGATACTCTATCAACTAAAGGTATGGTGGGCTTCACCAAAGGATGCAATGTTTTAACATCCATATACCCAGCCTATTCTGACAGGGCTACATGGCTGCCCGTTGGGAAGCTTTACTCGCAGTTAGTCAAATGCACTCTCTGTCTTCCCAAAGCATAGGTACTTGAGGAAAGGTGGGAAAAAAATTCAACAGCAAAAACCCAATCTTTTATTTATGTAAGCATAGTTCTTTAATCAACTCATGGGGTTTTTTTCATATTGCATCAAATCCACATGACAAAACATTTTGAAATTGCTCATCAAGTTGCTTGTTAAATATTGTACACTCAGAATTACCTTGAATTATTTTGAAACATTTTGTCTGATTGATTTTTCTTTTCTTCAGATTTGCATCTTGCGGTCAACTGAGTTTTAGGTCCAAGGAAGGAGAGGGCTTTTCCTTCAGTGAGGAGATTTATAAGGTCTTTCTCATGTGGATTCTCTGGCACATAGCAAGTTATCAGCACATGCTGCAAGTTTTCCCTCAGGCAGAGAACTTTTATGGTCTCTGTCCTCTAGTCAGCCATTTAATTCCATAAAACTTAGAGGAGCTCAATTATCTTTAAAAACCTCTACCTTGCTCAAATGTGGTTAACATCATTCCACTGATGGAAGAATTTCTAAGTAGAGGCAAGGGCAGAGACAGAAACACACATCACAGAAAATCAGATCAAAACAGTTTCCCTAACACAATCCAAAGGAGAGTATTACACCTTGCTAACTCTTGGTATAGCAGATCTTTTGGATTCTCATCTTTCCAATGTTTAACACTTTTCTTAGAATTCAAATTTGTGCAGTTATGGTTTACACAAAAACTATGTCTTTGATGTTAAATGGCAAGTATGTTTCTACTCTTTCGAAATGTGGGAAAAAAACTGAGGAACATGAAAATACGTACCTAACAACAGACAGCAAATAAAAATATCTTAAAAATTAAAAACTCATAAGAGTTTCTACCATTTACATTTGTATTTAAATGGCTGCAGTTGTAATACTTATTTTGGAAAGCTAAATAATTCTAGCTAATACCAGACCATGGAATCAAAATTTTGATTGCATACTCTCTTCAATTGTTCTTTAACTGCATTTCTACGTCTTAATCACTGGACTAGTTAAACATACATTAAAACACATCCTGTGACATTGCTGAAGGATTCTACAAAGGAGATATTTAAATGTATTACATGCATCCTACCTGGGATTTAGGATTTCATATAGGTAGCTTCTTCTTGCTCTTGTGTTCATTCTTGCAAACCCACGTAACTACTCAAGACAATTAAGCTTGCCTTAGCTTTTAAATCTTGGACAAAACCCTCAAAATCAGCAACTTCCATTTAGATTAGCAGGTTTTTATTGAAGTGCCTATTTATGTGGCCTGATTTTCCAAAGCATCATGTGCTCAGAAGCTTCCACTAAAGATAGTCAAAGGACTTGCCACTGCTAAGTATCAGGTCAGTTCAGAAACCTACACTTAGCTTCTACAGACTGCTGAAAAATCATACGGCCCAGATGCCAAAAATGTGATGATCTTTAGTCATGTTTACCTAATTCTTCTGAGACACCTTGCTTCTAATATGATCAGTATTATCTGCTAACATCCCAAAAGTGTGGATTTGACTGAGCAGTGCATAAAGGAGGGAAAACAAAAATTTCACAAGCTGAAGAACTAAAAGCTGGAAGATGGAATTCAGTTTGCTTAAGCTAGACACTTAATTCAGATTCATTAATTCAGATTCAGGGCTTACATTTCAACTCACTTTGTGACGAAATAACTGGCTTTGAAGGGCTCCAAAAGCAGACTCTGCATAACTGCTGCCTGAACTCAAGCAGACAAGATCTTTATTTAGAGATAGTCAAAAGCATATACTGCTCCCCACTGACTACACAGGAACTTGGGTCCTTATTTTAGGACTACTTTACTAGGCACAAGTGTTGGTACACTAAGATACTTAGGGTTACGCCTGCATTAGCAAGTAATACAGCACTACAGGAATAGACCAAGGACATCAATAGCTGGTGCAGAGACCCCAAAACCTACAGCATATGCAGCTCCAAGATTTTACTGCAGACTGGACTTAGTCTGATCCTCTGAACTGAAAGATCAACTACATGTGGTTCAAAGCTGTACGTAAAAATCGGTCGTTGGTCTGGACACTTACATCTCCATTACAAGTTGGTGCCCCTGCAGTACACACCTGGAAATCTTCTAGTTTAGTTTCCTCCAAAAGCAATCTAGTTCACGTGCATCAAACCAACCAACTCATGGGAAGTGGGGACAGTTGGGGGCTTTCCTCCAAAACTACACTACTGCTGTGAACCACAATACTAATGTAGACACAGGCTAAATAAACCTCAGGATGTCACTATGGCTTCCATCCCTCCCTCCCCTCTTCTTCATACCTGGGTGGTAAGCAGTCATTTGAGTTATTACCAGCACCTTTCTTCTCCATCTCACTGACTGGTATTGCAAAGCTTGTTAGGAACTTAGCATCTTCAGAATGTGAATAACCTCTGCCAGATGTGACTGATCTTTGCAAACAACTTCAAAAGTACATTGTGGTGGAGAGACAGACAGTATGACCTCTTAAGATCATTTCCAAAGGAAATCAGTCAAAAAACGGTTACTCACAACCACTGGCTTTTCCATATTACTGCCTATAGGAGCGACGCTTTCATCCTAAATGTCCTTGATGCTGAACTCCTTAAGAGAAGACCTTAGCAAAAACTGCACTTTATACTAAAGTTTCACATTTATTTATTTCAAAATCTTGTAGTCAATTGTTTGAAATAGAAACGTGCATGTTATCAGCCTATTATAATAATGAATTGTAAAAAGTGGCCAGGATATGAACTTTTTAAAACTGTGTAGGGATAACACACAGTGCAATTTAAAATAAATTTTTATACGAACATTTATTGCACGGATTGTGATGCTATATATCTGTACATAGTTTATACCTTCCCAAATTTTTCTGCAGTACTGCCATTCTACCAATTACAGCTTATTTCTCCAAACTTCTCTCACTAGCTGTAAGACCAAAAGGGTTTCACTTAACTGAGCCTTTTCCTTTCCATGAAATACTAATTTTTTTCTCCCACAAGTAATGTTTCAACAGTAGATGAACATCAGTGATGTTCTAGCTGCTATAAACTGCTCCTTCTTCACAAGGGTTCTCCAGTCCAGTAACTGGCTGTTACTGTTTCTATCACTACACTGGCAGCATGTAGGTATACAACACACAGTGATCAATTCCATAAACAACTATCACAGTTACATCAGTACAGAGAGCACCAAATCCTTCAAGAAAGAGGTGAAAAAGTTACATAGTAAAGCACCTATAAGCTTCCATATGCCAAAATTAACATTTCCAATGTAGTCTCAATTCACCTCCTTGTTGCTCACAGTTTCTGAAAGCAAGACAAGATTTACATAAATGCATATTATATGACATTTAACTAAAATGGGCAGAATACTAGGAATACCTGTAATACTTTCAGGAAAACTATTAATAAATTCATTTACCTGCTCACTACTGTGGGACTGAAGAGATTAATTTATATTCTGGGTGAACAGAACGTAAGATAGGCGATGGCTAACCTGGCAAGCCTGTCTTGCTATGAACACATCATCAACGACTCTTGCCATATGAACATGGTTATTTCAGATATTCAGGGAGGACAAAGAGTTGGACATTTTTAACTGGTTTGTGCTATCAACTCCTTCATCTCCTGGTCTGGCAATAAGAAATAAGTGTCCTGTCTCTGTCTTCACTCGTTTTCCTCCTCACAGAACTCTGAAGCTTCTCCTATGAAAACTGTAAATACTAACCCTGCCAGCAGGCTGAGGCCCAGGTTTCCTCCAAATACTCCTCATGAGGACCTAAGCTGGTCCTTGTTCTGCAGTAAAGTGACAAAACTGGAAACCCCAATATTGCCCCAACTGGCAACCAATATAAGGAAATGAGGAGGCACATTCCATAGTAAGGTTGTCTCCTTTTGCTACTGGGAGTGAAAAGGGCCAGCTCCAGCTCTTTCCCATCCTTTAGTTCACAAAACCATTCCTCCCTCTCAGAGTCACAACTTCCAGTCGGTAGCTATCTCACAGTCCTGAAAATTAACCAGTCCAGATGTAACAAAGAAAATAACTACAGAGATTCTAAGAAAATAAGGAAATTTAAGGCTGGGATGTTAGCTAACATAAGCCAAGAAATTTAAAACTGAAATTGAAATTTTAGTCGAAGACAGACATTTTGGCACAGATATTGCATGATTTTCCTTTGAGTATTGTCAGTCAAGATCCTCACTCCTGGGACTACACCTTCACAGTACATTCCAAATATATACAACATGTGGAGATGCTTTGAAATTTGATGATATTTGCATTTGGACTGACATCTTCTTGTAACGTGTTTGACACCAAGCACTTTTATAACACAGAACTGAGCCGATTTCAACCCAAGTCTTTTCCAAAGAATAATGGGCAACTACACATGAATCAATAAGTGAACAGTTTGCTACAGCAATGAATGCCTCTGAAAACAGCAAGTTTGCAGGCACCAGATGGAAGAAGAACATTATTGCAATTCCTGCATCCCATTGTGTAACAGCCAACAGAGCCGTTAACGCTTTCTGGTGATTTCTAAGCTTTTTAATGTACTTTCCTTTGAAGGTGTTTTTTTTGTGCCCTGTCAGTCTGCAAGCTAGGTTCAGCTGTCTGGGAAAGAAATTTTACTGGCAAGCTATCAAATATGGAAAAATACAAAATACAGATGGAAATAAATACTAATGATCTTATTAAAAAAATCACTAGATGGACACAAGGTTTACATTACAAAGTATGACCTATTACCTACAGCACAAGCCTTTCACCTCTTACAAGACACAGCTTTCTTTTATACTAGAGCTGTCTGTCTTTCTGCATCTTAATCACTTATCCCACAGAAATGTCCACCTCATGATCCCAAGGAGTTTTTTGTTTTCTTTTTCAGAAAGGAAACTTAAATCTTATTTAGCATATGACATTATGTCTTCCTCCAGAATTCAGAGCAAAATGGTAAAAGAGGTTTGAGTCAGTTCAAATTACTTATTTTCATTGCTACCACCACAGATCACCATCAGAAAGATACCTATTGAGCAAAATACTCCCAGTTACAGACACCCATTCATGCTAAGCAGTATATTTTCCTGTTCCCAAACATATATGAACATTTAAACAATGTTCCCTTTGCTTAGAATGTGTGTTCAGTATCTTGTATACAGTAGAAGTAAGTGTGTCTCATCTAAACTGTCAATAGGCATGTCTAAACTAGTCCCTGGCAAACCAGGGCAGAAAGATTACACAACATTAACCAGCTGAATTCAAGTAAAAAATACCTGCTATGTATGAAAGATATATTGTCTTGCTCATTCAGAAAAACACCTGTATCTCATACAAATTCACAGAACCAAATTCATTTCTGCTGTAAACTAGAATAATAATTTTGAAATTGAGGCATTCATAATCACATTAGTACGAAATTTTAACACTTTGCTTTGGTAGTATCATGTTGAGTACCAGTCCAGTATGAAAAGAAGTCTTCTTTTCATAGCTAAGCTACATATTTAAAGGACATATACTAAGACTTGACTACTAAAAGGTAAGAAAGCAGTGTCTCCTCACTGTGCATTTGTCTGTATGAGGAAAGATAAGTTATTGTTATTATTGACAACAAAGCATTTTTCTGCAGCATAAGTTCCTAAATCTCAATCAATTTCAACGCTACTTAGTTTTATCTAGGAAGGACTAGGCCTCAAAATCACACACTGATTACCCAGTATAACTCTGTAATGTCCTCGAGGAACACTACATTCCAACCTCAAGAAGAAAGCTAAATCTCTACAGCATTAAGACAAAACCAGCAGTGGCTGCTTTTTAATTAATAAGGCTAACAAATAAGATTTGTGGTATAGAAAGATTTAGCATGCAGAAAGAAAGTACAAGGCTGCATCTTTTTCCAGAGTAGGAAGTAATAACTGTTCTTTGTAACAAAGGGGAGGAAAGGGTTTTTTCATGTATCTTGAGAGTGACCCGTGCAACCAGTTCAGAGACAATGATGGTGAGATGGTGTTGGGGAGCAAACAAAACTCAGTTAGACCTCACAGCTAAAAGGACAATAGCAATGAATTTTCTACAAAGCAGCAACATATGGAAATTTGACCATTTTGCCTGGTTCTCAGGAAGCCACTGCTCACGCTAAGGCCCTAAAACTGCAATATTCGCTCCAAGCCAACATGACCTGTGTGTTGCAGGAGAATAATCCAAACTCACTGAAAGATGAATCATACAATGCTGCTACAAAATAGAGGCATTTGGCCAAAATAAGAGTATTGCTCCAATACAGATGAGCATTGCCCCTAGAAAATTAGAGCATAACACTGTACCAGTACAATTTAATTTAAAAGAAACAAGGGAAGGCATATATGCAAGACTGGCAACATGAAGTATTTTGAGGTTCACCATAAAAGTAAAATGCTAACAATTGCCTAGATTGTGATTTTGTTTCCTTTGTGGTAAAACAGTATTGACAAATACTATAGTGTCATGTTTCTTGTTTGTGAGCTAATGTCAAACACTTGAAAAATACAGTCTGGACAAAAAGACAATGCTCTGCCCAGAGTTAGGGCAGTGCATCACCAGACTGCCCCTGGAGCAGCCAAATGCTGAAATTATGATTAGGGTGTTGCAATCTCCCTTAGGACTCCCTCACCACTCTGGGAGGGAGCAAACTAATCTACACCTGGCACAGCATATACCGCCCATCATGCTGGTGCGGCAATGCCACCCAGACTGCTGGGAGCAAGACTCATTCTTCTTCACTCCATCCATCCCTATTTGCCACCATCACTAACTTAGGACATATGTATGGACATAAAACAGAAGCACACTTTAAAACCCAGGCTTCCAAATGCTGCTCATGACTCGGGCACCTCTCTTACGTCTCCATACCCCACACTGGCCAAACCAAAACATAATTCTGTATCAATTAATTTCAGAAGTATTTCTATTGCTCCAAAATCCCTTTCCTTTACCTTCTTAAGACCAGGTTACTCCAAACACACATGAAGAAGTGTTTTTAGGAATGGAAGAATTTTAACATTAATCTTCTTTCTATTATATTTAAAATCACTGTCAGTTTCAATGTATGTGCTTGGAGCATAATCCTTTTGCATTTTGCGTATCTCGGTGATTAATCAATTCTGAACAAGTACCACCAATATGTATCGTGTTCTACTGAATCCTAAAGCGTATAATCTTAATATGAAAATGCACACAATTTAGAGATAAAGCAAACTGTGAGAGTAAAATTCAGAGTAATGCATGTAGGTCTTTCATGAATTCTAGTGAGCTTTTAACCACATGCCTGTCCCCATTTATGAGTTGTACTGAGTAAAAATGCTGTAGTGTTCAGCCTGTTCAAACTCCTGAACAATCTAGTTTTATAGGTTTAACTGGGCAAGTATTTGGCACCTACTTGCTCGTACGTGATGAAGAATCATCGCATCTTACTAGTATGCTCCCCCAAAACTCTTCATCCCCATTATCCCCAAGTACAGCACTGCTTAGGAAATGCCACAATGGTGCTATGTTACAAGACACATTAGTTTTAATATATTAAATAATATAATAGGATGCCACAGTGTGGCCATATGAGCCACCATAAGCACTGTTGATATGCCCATCACTTCAGTACCTCTTCCACTCATGGTGGCTCAATTTGAACTTTTTCTGGAGGAGAAAAAAAACGGGGGGGAAACAACAACAATACATTGTAACAGCAGACCACTGTATAATGAACTTTTTTTTTTTTAAGTAGTAACACAACAAACAAGAAATGTCTATTTTTATAGCAGTTTTTCTTATTAAGACTACTACAGTAATATTTTTAAATTGAAAACAGAAAAACAGATTTTAACTTCTCACAAGTCTTTCCACTCATAAAACTGTAGAAGTTGGAACCTCTGAATGTTTTGCCCAGGTATCAAGGCATGCCAAGCATGTGGCTATCCAAGCATTTGATGCAAAAACCATGAAGCCTTGTGAAAAAAAGACATCACCCTGGCAAATTAAGAGGGGAAACACACAGCCCATGACTATCTGAATGTGTGGCGTACATTTCTCAGATACTTCTGCTGTATAAGCAATTACAGTTTTAAGGTAAATTAGTCAGCATAATTTACAGGGCAAAGACAACTGCTGTTGAAGTCCACTCTGGCACCATTTTTAAAAATTATTTTTTACAATCTCATAATAATGACTTAATTTATTAAGAAGGTACACATAAAAAAAGACAGATTGTACATTTATGAAATTAAATCACACTTAAAAATTATTCAATTAAATTTCAACTTGAAGAATTAAAGTTTAAAGACTTCAGTCTGGATTTTTTTTTTTTGTCTAGATGCACTACAACCACCTTTATAAATTTTTCAAAATAACTTTCTGGACATCATGAAAAAAACGCACTAAATAGAACAGAATAACAATACTGCTTTTTAATATCTATAATACAGGATCATTGGGCCAAATGAGGAAGCTTATAAATAATTCTGTCAGTGGTATTACTAGTGTCTCAAAGTTCAGATTCTCGAAAAACCATCTTCACTTATCACAGTCTCAACGTGTGCTCCATAGGAAAAGGAGGTTTATTTACTGCAGAAGGAAGACATTCTACTAGGATTACATCATGCCTTCAACCTTGGTAACTCTGACTTGTCACATTCAGTTACCAAATCCGAATTAGAGCATCTTCTTCTGTGTTTGATGTAGCATTTATTTGCTAATATTAAGCGACAACTCTGAATACTAAGATAGCAGATAAAAAGTTGAAATCACTCTATGCTAACATCTAAACCAAAAAGAAATCACTTTTGGAGGTCATACAATGTGCTGCTTCAGTTCTCCCAAAAGCTTCATAATTAGTTTATATATTTGCTCTGAGATAATTTCTAAGGTTTGTGAAAACTTATTAAGCATATCCTACTGGGTAAAACAGAACAGCAATCAAAGAATGTATAAGATAGAGAATTAAGATCAGAGTCCCACCACCCACAATGATAGTCAAGCCAACAGTATGTCATCAAAGCTGTTGAAAACTAAATGTAACTACTGCCAGGATACCAAAGTGACACACTGAAAATGATCGACAAAGGTCTGTGCGTGGGAGACAAAAACTTCCCATGTCTCCAGAACTTTGCAGAAGCATTTAGGCTCTTCCTTGAAGACTGAGGCATCCCATCAATGAAGAGCCCAGAAGCAGGATGTATCTGGGATTCAAATGACTTCTGTCGCCACAGCACTCTTCCTTCATTGAGGTTTCTCCAGCTCAAGGAAGGGGTGTAATGTCTACACCAAAGTTTCTTCCAGCCTTGATATTTCTAAACAATGTCACTCTTTTGCCAAGCCTTTTCATGTCGAAAACAGTTAATAAAATCCACACCAGAATATTTTCTTGTGGTTTAAAAAAGGCTAATTCCAATTTCAGATTAATACATTTCTAAGCAAAATCACAAGCATCTTCACTGCATTTTGCAACACACTTCAGATCTCCTTAGAATAAGTGGTTTCTTCTTATTTTTTACACGTTTCCATCAACAATTTGGATTTCCCTTCTGTGACCTGGCATTTGAAAAGGTTGCTGGTACATATGCTAGACAATGAAGCATTAAGGAATTTGGAAGTTGGGGCCAAACACTGGCCTGGCTAAGACAGACTTACAGGGCACAGACATGTACTGTGGCGCAGTTAAGGCTGACTAGCAACATTTTGGGCAGCAGCACCAAAGGAAGATCTCACTCCCAGGAGACCTAATGGAATTGGAATAGGAAGCCAAGCATGATGAAAAGGGTCTGAGTAGATCCGAGACAAACTGAAATTAGAATACTTCCTTCCTATCAAAGCTACCAAAGCTCCCCATATCAGTTTTTCAAGGGAACATATTTTGGGTTGAATACAGATGCAACATGATTTATTTCCCTTCTCAGAGCAACAAGGAAACTACTGAAAAGAGTAGGGGTAAACTCACCTGTTTCTGAGCAACTGCACTGTTCTCATCATTCATTACAAACTGATGTTTTTGGTGAGTATGTAATACTTGATTTTCTCCCTCTTTACTAAGGTCCTTTCATTATTTTCTGCAGTGAGTGCTGGATTCCATTAAATGTATTTACATTTTACTCCTTAAGTACTGTCTGCTGAGTTTTCACTTCACATGTTTTAACCATCCAACAAATACTGTGGTTATGCAAATGTTTACACTGAGTTCATCTTATTTACTTTCGCACAAAAAAAGTTGTTGTTCTTAATTCTAAAAATACTGGATTTGTTTAGAGAAAAAAATGATTAATAATTACTAAGAATTTTAATTTCCTAGTTGTTATAAACTGAACAGCACAGCAGAACAGCGAATCACATGGTATTATGAAGTTCAAGAAACATGTCAGACTCATTCCAACGTCCTCCATCAGGCAGTTCTTCACTAACTAACGAACATCTGCCAGCAAAGGCGGAGTCCACATAAAAGTAAATACATAACTTAATCAACATGTTTGTGAAGCCTAGTGCTCATTTTCCAAAGGCAACATCAGATATTAACAGACCTTCAACATTCCCAACCTGCCCACTCCTTCATAAAGCAGCAATGGCTCTGGCTTCAGAAATGGTTCCACGCTGACTCACTTCTGCAATACCCAGAAGAGCTGAGACAAACCACACACAGAGAATTATTACTCCAAGTTATTGCTTCCCTTGAGCTATTTGAATAACAAACAAAAAGAATGCATAAAGTGAATCCAGATTTTCCTATTTTACTCTTTTAGAATATAAGCTCTTTGAGGCAGGACTATCTTCATTTTTAATTTTGTACAGTATTTTTTCATCTTATCAACAATTCACGTAACAATATATGTAATTGTTCTGTTCTTGCTTAAAATATGTCTACACAGCACTTAACAAAAGCTGGAGTTGGATGATGGTAAATACTAAAGTCTAGAATGAAAGGCATCATTTCAGTGCAGTTCGCTACCTAGGCTCATAATAAAGTAAGTGAAATATGACTTTGTAGCATTTGAACAGTTTCAGTCATAGGGAGGAAAAACCATTCTGTTCACTGTGATGTACCTTGACTAGAAAACAAGAGGATGACTGAAAAGGGGGAAAAAAAACCCACAAATATAGAAGGGTCAGATTCCAGTGTCAGTGGAAGCAGAAGCTACTGCCTCACAGTCAAGATACCAGTGCCACAGTATCCCTCAAAACCAAGCCCAGGTTAAGATCATCAAACTTGCTACCTCCCACAGCTGGTCATCATTGCATCCAGTCTCCATGAAGAGCTTGTGACGAACAACTTACACGAATCTCTTTTATAAATTTGGGTAACATAAGATTGTCAATATAGAAATATTTGAAACATGTTTCCACATATGAGATAAGTTATACAAAAGAAGACACAATTCCATGTTCATTGATACAAATCCTGACAGATCCCTTGGCAGGACAGATTTGATTTTGATCAAGAAAGAATATACACTGAAGATTGTGGCTGAATTAGCCAGAACACAGTATGGTGGTTACACAAGATTTATACTGTCTGCAGAAAAGTATAGCTGACACTCATTTGGCATAAAGTCAGGAGAGCACAGAAAGACAACAACTGATTCAATCAAAATTTAACCAGAACAAAATTGCAACTTAAAAATTTTCAAATGGCACCGTGTGTTTGTATCAGTTCCTTGCTTTGCATCTCATGCTATTTTTATTCTATTGGAAGGTACTCTAAAAGATTTATGAACTCTTCAGCTCATATCCTAGGGACCGAATCTGATCTCACTGGTTAGAAGGGTGTTCTCCACAAACTCAGTCAAAAGTTTGTTTATGGTTAGTCACAATGTCATTAGTATTTTCTGTTTACCAATCTGGATGTGAACACAAACATCTTGATGAAACTAAATCCACAGAAATAAGAGAATGGCATTCCAGAGGAACATTCTCAATCTTTTTCTAGTAAGATGGCAAATGGAAAGATAGGGTCTGCATAAAACAGCATCCCCAGGCACCTGGTTAGATAAATAGCTTGACAGCTCCAGTTACTGCCAAGTACAGAGAGAAACTTTCTTAAACTGCTTTAAGAAGATATTAGCATTTAAGCATACCTGTCTCCAGATACCTTGCTTTATAGTGTCAGTGCACCTATGTGGACATAAACCCTTTTTACATTTACCTTCCCCTAAGCTTGTGTTAAGGGTCATTTCAATATAAAGAATACAATCCAACTCATGATGCTTATACTGTACCCACTTAAAGCTGTGAGCCTTCTCACAGCTCCCAACACCCTTTACAGTCCTCATGTGAGTTCATAAGGTAACCTCTACTGCCTAGGACAGCTCAGGCATTAGCAAGAGTGTGTCTGGAAACTAGCGGATATCAAAGGTTCACTGACATGCAAAAAGATAAGAAGGAGACAGTCTGAATTCTGCAGGCTTGCCAATGAGCTGAAGAAATCATCAATTAACTATTATGTGCAAAGCAGAAGCCTCCAAGTTCCAGAAAATGGAAAACCTGCTTCATACTAGATAACATGCCAACTTGCTGCAGTACAGCACAGTGGTTCCCAAACCTGGTCTTAGGTTCCACTGTATTCCTGCTGGTCCTATAGAGCAGGCTGCCTCCCATTACAGCAACTTACTGCCAATCAGGTGATCCTTAGTATCTCACAATACCTGCAATACAGGAACCCCTGTGCAAGTTAAGAAGTTCCAACAGGAGCTAGAATACAGCAACTCACAGCACCCTTACCCCACCCCCCAAAAATGGTGGTACTTTGGCACACTAACATGTGCAGAACCATTACAGGTACTGACTGTGACTGCCCATTCTGACCCCCAGTATCACAAAGGCCACAGCGTTCCACTGCACAAGCATGACAGTCTCAATGTAAGGTTCTCAATCAAAGCTTAAGCCAATGCTCCAACAGTTTCTCCTTAAATCCTTTTTTTTTTTTTTCGCGAGTTGCTACTTTACAAAAGACAGTCCTCAACTAAGTATAAGCTTTACCGTCAAAGTGAAATCTTGGCCTCAGTGAAGTCACCACCAAAAATCACTACTGCTTTTAATGAGCTCAGATCCATATTTTGTTGTATGAGATTTACATGACAAAATGCAAACTTCTACATCGAGGTTAACCATCTAGCTTCCCTTGATCATCAGTGAAGAAAAACAGACACTTTTAGACTTATCTTCTCCTAAAGACGACACCTAAAATAGGTTGACTGATTTATACCCAAAAATGCTTTTTTACCTCCTCAGGCTGAAACAAAGATTTAAGTGACAAGCTCTATATTGCAGATATCTAAAATAAGCAGAAAGAAACCCACACAGAATTTTATTCTTGGTTTTCAGATGAAAACACACCTTGTATAAATGGAACCAAGCATACCACATAATACAGACTGCTCTGTAGAAAAGACCAGGATACATAGTTATTCATCACTCCTTCACCAGGAAGGCTCCAAATATTTAGATACCAGACAATGAGATGGAAAGTTGGAAACGTTAACTGTCCATATGACCAATAAGCTGAAATAAACTTTTCAAATCATTTTATCAGGTTCTCTGGAGATCCAATAAGATTAGCACATTCTTGATACTGTGGTAACCGACAATTGATTTTCTATTTGAATAAAGTTACTTCAGCTATTCTGTGTATTTCCTGTATAGTATCATTACATTTCAATATCTTCACAGATTAAGAGTGAACAGAACAGTAATAATTTTGCTTCTCTGCAGTTTCAACATCCTAACCGTACTCTTTGCTACAACAGTATATACTCACTGATTTATTCAACATCACCTCTTCCCTGATGTGTCTTTGGTTCAATTACTTAAAGAGGAGTTATAGCCTCACTATGGATAACCTTCCTGTATTTCCACCCAGCTTCAAAAATCTGTCTTCCAATTTTTCCCCTAATTTTCACCTTGCCTGCCAAAACTAACATTCTATTTGCAATCTCTGAACTGGATTCCCAGGAACAGGAGAAACTTCTTATGCCCTGTCATATACCACAGTACATTTTTTTCCTTGTCTTTTTGTCAACACTGGTTGTTCCTAAAAATGGATATTGATTACTTGGACCTTAATTCCCTTATTTTTGCTTTCTTACCGTTCCTAGTTAATTATCTTACATAAAACTATTTATCATATATCCTACCACACCTTGAAGGAGAAGATCAGACTACTGACAGATGGAAATATCTCAATAAGACACAAATTGTAGAGATACAATACACTAGATCATAACAGTAACTCTGAAACTGAAAATTGTGAAATATGCAAGTATCAGACAATGGCCACATTTTTTCCAAAAGAAATTTAAATTTTTATCTAGCGCTCCTTTAGACTTGAACTATATAAAAATAAATTTATAAATTTTCTAAGGAAAAAATGCTAAATATTGAAGGCATATAACCAGTGGAAACCTTTCCAACTTCTACCAAGACCACAACTTTTGCTGAATTCTACTCATCAGAACATATTTCAATAACTTATTGAAAGAGCTTGCAGTAACTGCATAACACCATGTGATTTATGGCTGCAACATATACTTTTACAAAAACAAAACCTATTTAAGTAACAGGCTGTTAGTGCAACAGGACTCTGACATTCAACATTTGTGGAAAAGCAGATGCATCTTATACATGCACTGCTGTGTTTGAGTAAATTTACCCCTCTACAGTCACCATTTCCATCTTTCTTCTTAGTGTTAAATATATAGTTTTACTTTACGTATCCATAGGAAATTTCATTTTCCAACTTATTGATGTGCTTCTTCCATTTTCTAGATTAAGTAACTTTAACAGCCTGGTTACCCTTCAGAATATATATTTGACATAATCTCTATTACGCAGTGAATATTTTGGAGAGGAAACTCATTTTTTTTCTTATGCACACCCTCATGTCTTATAACTTACATAATTTTCTAAGACCTTTCTCTTGCTTCACCGTTCATCTTTACCGCTACTACGCAACATGAACAAAGGCTTCTTCTCAAAGAGGACCAGCTAACATTCAAGGTCTCTTTTAACATAGCCATTTCTATGATTCAGAACATGAAAATCTTTCACAATGTTTCAAGAGGTAATTATTAATATCAGTATCTTGATAAACCATATTTTGGCCTGGAATCATATTTCATTATATTGAAGATTGTTTATTATTATATTTCAGTATATTAAAGACTCTGTTTCAGTATGTTACAGGCTCTGAAGCCTTTTTTGTGTTGTGACAGTTTTTCTATAGCTGATACTTCTTTCCAGAAGGACTCAATAGCTTTTTACAAGACATTCTTTTAAAATACACTCCGTAATGAAGACTCGATTCATTATTAAAAAAAAGTCACAATCGTTAAGAGCAATTTTGAATATAAACAGTCATCTGTTCTTACAAGTCAGGGCTGAAGTATACAAATGCTGTCGTAGTGACAATTAAGTAACAAGCTCTGAAGAATTGATATTAGCCTTCATTTTAAGAAATACTAGAATTTAAATTAAACAACAACTTAAAATGCTTCAGCTACCTTTCAGGTGACCTACATACTATGTTTATAATTGGTACTTATCAAACAACTACAGATAATGATTCTAAAGATTATATGGACTCCAATTCGTATCAAAGCTGGAGTACCAGCAACAGGCTTGTAAAATTTTTTTTTTTTTTTTCAGTGTATTAAACAAGTTGTCTTATTGGCAACAGAACCATGTCTTGTTTCCAGCTTACTTCTGGCATGTGAACCCTAGCTGTTCCTCAGGGCACTCAGAGGGACCAAGGTGCTGCTTTAGTCCAGTCCTGTACTTGCACTGACTAGCCAAACAGAACATAAAAGATCAGACTACCACCTGCCAGAAAAAGTCATTTTCATCTAGCCAGCCATCTGCTTTCACAAGATTTTTAAGAAGCAAATACTTTTTGACATCTACCCCTCTTTAAAATACAGCTGAAACGTGTGAGTGAAATCAAAAATCAGTAGAAATTACTACATCACAGACCAACAGACAGCACGACTGTTTTAGATGCCATTTTGTTCAGAAACCAGGCCAAAACAATCTGATTTCAGACCCTGTACCAGACTCTCCGGGGTGGGGGGTGGGGAATAAAGTCTGTGTGCTGCTGAAAAAAGAATTGTTGCAGGAAAAGGTAACTGGAAAATATGGCATGTCCACCTATTCAATAGTTTATAATATATAGAATACGTTGTTTTCAGTCAATTATAATCCAAGATTTGCTTTCATATTTATGGTAACAACATAACAAGGGAGTGAATTTCTACTGGTTTTATCTTGATTAGTCAATAACCTGGAGGTCTGATGCAGAATCAAACAAGCAAATAATCATTCAGATCAGCTCACCCCAAGTTTAAGGAACGGCTTTCATTTTCTGGAACAAAAAAGTTTACTCTCCTTCAAGAACACCAAATCTATTTTATTTCCCACCAACAGTTCCAAAAAATTGCTCAGTATTTTAAGTTAGTTCCACAGTAGAAAAGTATACACTGAGTACAAAATTCTTATACACAACTTATTTAGTAAATATCACTTCAAATGATTATTAACCTCAAAGTTTTCTTTATTTTTTAATTAATATTTACCTCTGAGATAACTAAATCTTCATGTTTAATCTTTTTTCCACATACCAAAAAAAGTTTCCTTAATGTTAGTGAATCAATGTGCAAATAAATATTATCCTTCCATGAGGGAAATATATACATAAGAGATGATGGAGCCTTTCCATTTCCTCCCAATTTTCATCACCAATATAGCTGCATGCATGAATAAGAGCAACTGTAGGAAGAATAATTAAGCGCCACTTGTAACTTAAGATCTGACATCTTTCTGGAGGGAAACAGTATAGTATTTTAAAAAGTCCTGTTCATGATTTATTTTATAAACACAGAAGTCTAAAATCTGTACTTACTTCAACATGTGTAAATAACGTTTGTTCAATGTTATCATTGTTTTTCTCCTTCAGATCTGGTGGGAGGTTTCTACTTCTTACTTGGAACTGTGTTTTACTAAGATAACCATCACCAAGGTCCTGTGTTCAGAAAACAAGAAAGAAAAAAAATTTCTGTAACCAAGTATCATCACTGTTCTAGAAAATAAACAGAGCATGGTATTTAGGCATAAGTTCCAAGTCTCTTTATAGGCACCAATGACAGCATTGCTTTTCAGCATCTTCTCACAGGTAGTTTACACTAGTTCTTGGTGTTAAAGGAGTCAAAGACCTGAACAGCAAAAATAAAATTTAGTATAGCTATTAATTGAATAAGACAACTGCTACCTGGGGGTCAGGTTGAGTGCCAAAAAAATGGAACACAGTGCACTAAGGTCACGAAGAGATGAGCAGCTATTAACAATTTTGATCTATCTATTTCAAGCAGTATAAACTTGTCAATTCTTGGTAGACTGGTTTAGTTTTGCTCTATTCCCCCTCTAACTTTCTTAAAGTCCTGGAAAAAAACAACAACAACACTTCAGAACTTAACATGTGCAGAGTCACAATTTGTTCCCTTCTCTTGATCACATCTGAGGGTCAAATGTAAGAGAAAACAGACAAAGCTGTACCTTCTCCCAGTTCCCTTCTTATCATTCTGCTTCCCAGGCCATATGGTCTACTGTTGTAAAAGGTCCTTGTGCAATTTCAGAGTGGCAGGAGAATGTTTTAGGAGGTTTCCCCCCATGCTGACCTGACTATCTGCACACATATATAAACATTTTTCTTTTTTTAATTGGAAGTAAGAGGAAAGAAAAAGTTTAATAACAGATCACTGGAAAAAATGTACACGCTGAAAGGGGAGAAAGAGTACACAGAACACAAAGAACAGTAGTTGCATGTTAAGAACTTATTTCTCAAAGGAAACAAATAAATTGGGGTTTTATTAGCTGTTTCATTACGTTTTATTTTAGACAAACACAGAAAGCATATGTGCAATATCTGATGAAAAAGGATTCTATTCAAAACAGTCTGTCTACAAAATTCATTAATGTAGCATTAAATTGCTTGACAAGGCTGCAAATTTAACTATAATTTAACTCTTTGGTTAATCCGTCATTGCTGACAGAGTTTATTTCATGTATTCTGACCTTTAAATCAACATGGGTTTTATTCTGACACACTAGCTCTCTCTTTTCAAGGACACTGTAGAATAGATGTACCTCCAAAATCTGCTATGGACTACTTGTTTACTTTGTTCTTACCAAGTTTCACACATAAAAAATGATAATGCTCTCTACATGTATTTTGTCCATGAATTTCTAAGCATGACTCATACTATGAACAATTACCTTGCTCATAACTTCTCCTATTGCATGCTTTATTTTCTCACTAAATCTCATCAAGAGCATGAATCCACCAAACTCTGCTGGATGTCCTGGCTGCAAAACCAACTGCATCCTGTGCAATGAAGATCAACCATGCAGAGGACAACAGTGACAGAAAAATTAAGCCTAACTTGGTGATACAAAAGCCACTTCTTTTACTCTCAACACTCTCTCAAGTCTCTCCTTGTGGAACTTCATGTGAGCGTCAGCAGGAGTAAAGCTACCTGCATTGGTATTTATCCCTGTAAAAGCAGCAAAGAAAGTGCTAGAGCCACCCACAGAGGTAAAATGCCCCAAGGCACAATGAGCTTTGCCAGAGAAGGGTTGGATGTAGTGTTCACCTCCCTGAACCAGTTCTTCCTGTCAGCAGAGAGAAGCCAAGCTCCATAGCCTTTGCATTCTGTAGTATTTGAGTGCCATGAAAAAGTATCTATGGATAGCTAGAAATGTGGAGTTAGCAGTGTCTGTATTTGACAGCTGTATGTCAGAGGCTACAGGAGAGGTGGCAGGAAAGAGAAGCATCCCTCCTGTTGCACTCTCTGTAGTGTTATGTATTTTGTACACTTCTGCCCCTACAAATAAATCAATACTTCAGTGAGGACTTTGATCCCATTAATGTGGAAAGGGAGTCCATTTCTACTCCAGCTGTCTTGTGAGTATCATAAGCAAAAGTGAACTGATATAGCCTTTTATATGATTACATAGATTAATCTAACTAAATATGAAACAAACATAAAGCAAAAGGCAAACAGGGCAGCCTTCACGGCCAAGATTTAACTCTCCATCCCTAATAACAGCACTGAAGTTTAGCTCCATGAGGTTCTACAGTAGAGGTGCTCTTGGCTTTTTTACAGCTTTCTTCTGGGAAAAAAAAACAGATTATAAAAATAACATAGTTTAGAACATTTCACTTACAGCTATAAATACAGGGTTCTGCTTGGGCCATGCAAGCTTATGCCACAACAGCAAGCTCCACAAAAACAATGAGTATTTCATCACCTAAATTTAATCTCTACAGAAAACATAGGAACACAAGAACACAGTTCTACAAGCCTGGTTTACTTGTGTGGTCTTATTGCTATCAATGGCTCTATTCACGTAAGTATGGAATGAGGAATGGGATCCAAGTGCATTACATCAGCAAAATTAAGAGTGCCCCAAACTACCCACAACACATACACTGGTAAAAAAAAGCAAAAAGACAATGAGACATCTTGTTAACGAAAAGCTTCCTTCCCAGACTGCATACTATAAACGGATGGTCTCAATGGCCCGGTTTTCCTCGCACACTGAAATCACAGTCACCAACTTGGCCCATTAAAAAAAAAATCTCTTACAATTTTTTTGTATGTGAGAACAAAAATCTATCTCATTCTGCTATTTCCAGCAAAGCTTCTTATTTCACAGAAAGTTCAAACTTTGACCCATGTATTAAATTCCCAACAGAGGCTCAGAGCATCTTTCTTTGTTGAATAAATCCTCACAAATAGAGCCTTGGACAGAAATCTAAAGTTTCAAATGGTTGCCTGTAAGAAAGAGTGCATTGTAACATTTGGCTAATATTTGCACTCTCTTAAAAACTTCTAAACAGAATGCATCTAAGGCAAAGATCCTGCTTCCCACTGAAAGTGTTTCATCTGTGATGAAAGGGTTACATATGCTAATGTACAATTACTTATGTAGAAATGATGGCATACATTTACTCTGACACATCTTGCATTTCAAAATGGTACAAGCATGATTTTTCTCTCCAATAAAAGCCATTAAACCAATAAAGCCATTAAACTAAAAAAAAAAAAAAAAACAGAAAAAAAAAACCTAGAGCAGTACATTTTCTGCAGCAGAAAGAATACACAGAAAATGAGTATCCCAAACCACCCATTACTGAAAACCAATCAGAGAAGCAATGGAACATATGAAAACCTATATTGCCCACCCATCAAAAGAAGTGTGACAAAAAGAAATCCTAGAACTGTGTGGATTTCTTATTAGATGGAAAGTGACAGAAGCATTCAAAGTAGAAAAAGCAAGTATTCAAAATATTTCTGTTGTTATTATAGAACAAACACAAATTATGTAGCCATAAGCCATAACTATTACGAAGTTTTCATTTCAGCAGTGGTTAAGCAGGACCTTAGCATGAAGTGCTATCATTAGGTATTTTCAAATCAGTATGTAAGAACTGCTGATTTTTGTCAAGTCTTCAAGCACTGTGGAAGTTTCAGAGAATTTTGAAGAAAGCCAGCATTATCCATATATCTTTATATCCTGGGTAATTTGTGTAACTATACACATATTAGCTTGACTTCATCCCAAGCAAAGTATAAGAAGAGATCATACAGAATTCAGTAAATACAGAAATATATACAGTAAATGTAGTTATTTAAGAAAAATAGATTTTGTCAGGGTGACTTAAAAAGACATGTTTCATTGATAAACATGGAAGTCATAACAATGTAGCCTCAGACTTCCAAGGCAACTGTTGATTCCACAAGCAGAAATTAAAAAACTAAAATAATCCCACACTAACTTGATACACATTAACCAATGAAAAAATGATTAATTCACAGATCTAAAATGTAACTTAAAAAATAGGGAATCATCATAAAAGAAGTGATTCTAATGGCCTCCTGTGGGACTACTCTGGGCCCTGCATTATTTAAAATTTTGATTAATGACCTAGAAACAATATGTAATTATTATTGGCGAGGTTTGAAAGTCATGGAGAAGCAGCAAATAATGAGGATTGATCACTAATACAGACAGATTCTTCTGGTTGTTGTATGCAACTAACATGTATTTTAATATAAAATATTAGTCACACATCTAGAACAAAGGTATGTTCTATCTCAGCTTAAAGGGTTAAAGTGATCCTTGGATATATAACCACAAGCACTTGCCCGGAGTAGGAAGGTTTGCATTTCACAGTGATACAACATTCATTGTCTAGTTCTGCCCACAGCTGAAAAAGGATTTTTATATACTGGAAAGGATTCAGAGGAGATCCACAAAACTGATTAAAATATTGGAAAACACATCAAATAGTCAGGGAGCTCAACAAGTTTTGCTTTTACACTGACAAGGTTAAGGGATGAATAGATCTGAATCTAAAGTACCAAAACAGGGAGAGTTCTGATAAAAGACAGGTCCTCGACTTAGTAGACAAGCTACAGCTACCAATGGCTGGAAGATGAAGCTAGGCAGTTAAGATTAAAAGTAACAGCTTTTTTTTTTTTTTTTTTAATCAATTTTAAGCATAGCCAACTATTCAAAAGCCTTGTTGAGAGCTGTGACTGTTTCCCCATCATTGGGAATTCTGAAAATGAAGACTGCATAATGTCTTAAAAAGACATTTTCTGATCACAACAGAAATCACCTCAGGTAATCCTACCCCTTTGTTACACAACAGGTTGCACTAGGCCATCCCAGCAGTTGTTTCTGGATTCATGAACCCCATTCAATACATGCACTGGCCTAAATCCTCATGTAAGCCACCTATGCACTATTTTGTTCTTGGACCAGCTGTGTAAAATCCCATTTATTTCACATGTTGTAAACCTCTCTTAAAGGATGTTCTGGCTTGTGGTGGTTGTCAACAGCTTAAAAAGGCCAGCAAGAGCATCTAAAAAGTAAACTGTGATTATTTTACCTTGCTAGTTCTCCACTCCCAACCATCTCCTATCTGCTGTGAATGTTTAATAAATTCTTCACAGTACTGTTTGAATCTTTTTTCTTCCAAAAAGAGGTCCTCTTCACCCGCCATGTTACAGGACATCTGCAGAGCAAACTAAATGTTAGTACTGACAGAAGAAATGAACACTAAAAACTTTCACTGATTTAAAGCAATTGAATCATAAAATTAAAACACACTCGGGGGAAAAAAATGTTTCTTTAAGAAAAACAGACATGTTTCTTCAAGTACATTAGACAATCATAGATACACAGAATGGCTGAAGTTGGAAGGGACCTCTGGAGATTGTCTAGTCCAATCCCCCTACTCGCAATAGGGTCAACTAGAGCAGGTTGCTCAGGATTCTTTCCAGCTGGGTTTTGATTATCTCCAAGGGTGGAGAAGCCACAACCTCTCTAGGGAACGTGTTGCAGTGTTCAGTTATCATAGCAGTAAATAATTTTTCTTCTGTTTAAATGAAAAAATGTTATCAGGTTGTGCTCATGGCCTCTTGTGCTTTCACTGCATAGTACTGAAAAAAGTCTGGCTCAACCTTATTCCCTCCACTTTATTCCCTCCCATCAGGTATTTATAAGATCCCACTGACCTTCCCCTTCTCCAGGCTGAAGAGTCCCAGCTCTCTCAGCCTTGCCTCACACGTCAGACACCCTTAATCATCTCTGTGGCCCTTCACTGGACTTGCTCCAGCGTGACATTGTCTTTCTTGTACTGGGGAGCCGAGCTGGACACAGTAGTGCAGTGTTGACATATGTTTCCTTAGCAATATGGTCCAAGAGATGACCAGAAACCTGAATCCAGTCATGGGCTACTTCCATGGGCCTACCACCTCTTCCTTGGGCAGCTGAACAGCTCCACAAAAGCTTAACAACTCTAGTGTTTATGGACCCAGAGCCTACACAACAGCCATCAGAGTCCAGCTGAAGCAACTGTTCATGCTCATGCCAGCAGTACAGCTCTCAATGGCCCAACAATGTGGCTTCAGGGGGTTATAGCGTGCTTCAAATGAGCACCTTCCCTCCCCCCCAGATGCTTCCCTCCCACGGTCTTAAAGATAACAGAAAAACTCTCTTAAAGAATCTGGCCAGTTTTACGTTCTTCCCCTCTTTCACAGAGGATGTGTCATAAATACAGCTGTTTCAATGTATTCATAGACATCAGGCACCACTGCAGCACCACATGCAAATACTCAGTAACAATTACTAGACCACACCTTTTCTTAAGAAGAAATACAAAGGACACAGCACCTCATGCAGTGTTCATTATTCTTCAGGATCTGGCCCTATATCACAACATCATCCTGCCTGCCCATGACATAAGTTATCTATCTAGCGCTTGAAAATACGTTCTTTTCGATGGCAGTTAAGCCAAGCCCTGGATGCCAGGGAAGAGGAAATGTGGGAAACAGACACTGTAAATGTTTCTGCGATTCCCAAACTTCCCAGACTAGACAATGGACTGCAAAGCTGCGGTTAAGCGCCCGTAACGACAGCCTCGTCCTGACATACGTTCCAGGCAGGGCTACGTGCTTTAGGAAATTAGCAGCTGTGAAGAGACACCAGGCTGCTGGTACCTGTGCAGCACGCCTCCCTTTCTTTCTGAAACCACCCCAGAAAGAGTGACGAGCAGATCCCAACTCATCCGTCTCACTCGGCCGCGGGCCTCGCAGGCGGCAGGGCGGCCAGGCGAGCCCCCGGCCGGGCCGACTCCTTCTCCTCCTCGCCCACCCCGCGCTGCGGAGCCCCTCCCGCCACGCCACGCCACGCCGGGACGG
>NW_010973034.1:6204044-6204412 GCF_000737465.1 Haliaeetus leucocephalus
CCCCCTCAGGCCTCCCGCCGCGGGGAGGGGAGGGGGGGGGGGGGGTTGCGTCCGGCCGCCATAGCCAGGCGACGTCCACCGGGGGAGCGGCGGGGCGCGGGCGCCCCGTCCCGCCTGAGGTGATGTGAGGAGGCGAGGCGAGGCCCGGCGCAGGCCGCGCAGGGAGGAAAGGGGGAGCGCACCCCCCAGGACGGCCCCAGAGAGGGACGCGGGACGGGGAGAGCGGGAGGGAGCAGCCCCGCCGCACCGCCCTCCACATACCGTGCCCTCCTCCTCCTCCTCCCGCCAGCTCCGGGTCGCGCACCCACCCCGCTCACCGCGCATGCGCGGCCCGCGGCGGCCGGCGGCCGGAGGGAGGCAGCTGCGCA
>NW_010973034.1:6204483-6229498 GCF_000737465.1 Haliaeetus leucocephalus
GCCGGGGCTGACAGGACTGCGGGGCGGGCGGCGGTGCCGGCCCTGCCGCGGCCCTTCGCGTTCGCTGTGTGAGGCGATGTGTGAGGCGGGCGGACGTGAGCGTGTTCGGCAAGCCTCTGGAAAGGCCCTCCTCTCTCCCAGCTCCCTTCTGTCGGCCCCCGACTCCCGCCCCCAAAAAAGTGTTCGCCCCGGATAAATTGAGTTCAGGCTGGCCTTCTTCCAGAAGCTCAACTATGCCAGTTTTATCTGAATGTTTCTAACTGGTTTCGCAGACTTAATCGCCCTTCTCTCCCTACAATATAATGTTATCACTTCTCCCTGACAAAGATGAGGAGGGGGAACGTGAAATTAAAATGGCCAGGTCACCTGAGCGCTGCCTTGTAACATAACACGGGGGTAAGTAGAAGAGTAACCCAAAAGGGTTATACAGTTGTCTGGATGAAAAGAAGAAGAAATGCAGGGTCTCGCCAAAACCGTAATCCTGATCTGTTTCCAGGAGATGCCCAACGTGTAGTTCAGTGCTCATTTTGTTACCCAGCTGTGTTGTCTTCGTAATTGCTTTTAGATCTGAAAATTTGGTAGGTGCACAGAAGCTGTTTTGCTACACAAATGCTAGAATAATTATTTTTAAATTTACGAGTCTATTAAACCATACATTTTCCAGTGCTAAGGTCTTGTCTGGCATGACTAAGCTATCCAAACTGTACTATGCAGAATGCAGTATATTTGCATAGTCTTAAGTGGAAGGTAAAATGTTGGCTTTACCTATCTAGCTGTAAACAGCCATTTTAAAGAGCTTTATGACTGTTGCATTAAGAGTAAACAAGAGCTATCCCATCAGCTTTGGAGACCATGCTGCTCAGTGGAGAGCCTCCATATGCAAATGGTGCTTTGCTCTAGCTGGTTGTAATGTGACGTTCTCCAACTGTGCAGTTCCTAATTTGCTTGTAATTTGCTGGGTGTGGAGAGCTTACAAGGGCCAAAGCATTTTGCTGGAATATCCCTGAGGTAAACCATTTCTCTTTGTTCTTAAAATTCCATTTTCTAGATTTTGGCTGTTAGCAGCCAAGTTCTTCAAATATGTACTGTGATTCATACTTAAAGATAATTTTCACTACTTTTTGTGAACAGTGAAATGTACCATCTAAGACTGTACTTTCCAGCATTAGGTATATATAAGCAAAGGGTTTTTTCATGCAGATATTCTGGAAAATTATTAATTGTGTGTGTGCTTTGAACAGATTATGGTACCTCCATAGATTACTACTTTGACTGCATATATTATTTTTGAAAGCAACTGCATAGATTGGGTGATGCCATTATAACTACAAGTTGTGATGCTATAGGCATTATTTAATCATCAGAATTAATTATTTATATTGTTCTTCACTCTTTCTTTTAAATGTTGGGGGTTTGAAATTTGGTAAGTAAACACCATGTTGTCATCCAACCCTGAGTTTTGAGGGAAGATTTTTACACTGTGGAATATATTCTGTAAGCCATTTTTGCTAACAGAAAATGCCTGTGGTATTGAAAAAATGTCACATAATATGCATTGCCTTGGAAGCTACAGCTCCTGATTTCTAATTTTAGCTTTGTTACTGTCTCTCTGGATTTTCTTAGGGAATAATCATCAGGTTTAAGACATAGCTCATTGAAAAAGTGGCTGATAGGGCCCTGATTTTTCACTGGTTAGCAAAGGAGTCGCCATGACTGGCAGTTTCCAGAAAACTAAGCTATAGTTTCCATATATTCAGATCCCTTTATTTAAAATCATTGAGTACACAGCCCCTGTAAAAATGAAGGACATCCAGTGACTAGGATCTCAACACTAGTGGCCATTTTTAAAGAGTATAGGCTTTAGCTGTACTGTTGGAGTGTCACAAACAGGCAATATTGTCTATGGACTTTAAGCTGAACATATACAATGTTAAGTAATTATGTATTGTTAAAAATAATAAACGGTTGACCTGAATATCCCCTTTCAGGACTTGCTGGCTTCCTCATGACAAGCATAACTAAGTCTTCATGTTAGAGAAATTAAGGTCTAAAACACTTAACTTTGAAAAACTGTTAGTATCCATACATAATTGCTAATAGAAATACTATATATCTCTATGTAGACAGGACGCTGTAACTACTAGAGGTGGATTCTAATCCTGGCTCTGCTGTTGACACGTTTGGGCTAATAGTTTCAGTTTTCTATGTCCGTTTCCCTTTATGTCTGTCTGCAGAGCAAATCAGACTCATGGTATATTCTTACAGCACCTGGTATCAGCTTGGTCATCTCCAGTATTGTTGCCAGAGCATTTCAGTAAGTTGCAGTGAGTGCCTCTGTATCAGGGGAAATGCATTTGCTGTCATTCTAAAATTACTTGACAAGAAGTCCCAGCATGAGGGTTGCTTTCCTTCCTCTTCCTTCTTTTGCCTGTACTCTGAATAAATGCCTCAGGTTTCCATCTCGTCTCTGCCATACAGAAGCATTAACAGTCCTGTTCGTTGTGTCACTACTTAGATGTTTATATACTTAAAACAAATGCATAACAGGTCATCAGACTGGTTTGTTTTATTCTAAATATATTAATATTATATATAGATATCAATATATTAATACATTATCACATATTGGTAATTTTTGAGAGTAAACTACAGTTGTTGTAGGAACTTTGTTGGTTGGGAATTTTAGAACTAAACTAAAGATCATGGAAAATAATCCTTCATCAGCCAGGCTGTGAACTGAATGATCTCTAAAAGGTCTTTTTCATCTCTTCATCCTGTTGTTTGGTCCCAAGAAACACAGCTTCATTCAAAACCCATTGATCAGTCAAGCAGTTCAGGCAACACTCTACTCTCCAAGGAAAGAAGGTAACATTACAGCTCTCGGACTGATAGAATTAACACGATGTACATTCATCTTCACAAATCCTCCTTAGTATGGCTCAGATCCTGAGCAATTCACAGTAATTCTAATGCTATTTCTTCCACTTTCTTTTCTGATTACTCTTAATTTCCGATGCTGAGCAATGTTGCTAAACAAAAAGATAATAATCTGTTATTGCCAGTGCCTGACAGTACTGGGGTTGCAAAGTTTTAGAATAAAATAATATTGCTAGGTGAGCCAAATAAGAAATAATGGTATAGCCAAAGCAAAATGCTTTTGAAAATGTCTCGTGAGGCTATCGGACAGCGTGTTCAAACCCAATACATCATTTGTGCTATAACAAATAGTTTCTTCATTTGCTGTACTAATATGGTCACAGGAGCATATCTACAATTTAAGAAGGATTGCATATATAGACAACATCTGCAAAAATGAAAGCTGGACTTCGTTCCAGTTGAAACTGATATTAGCAAACATTCACCATAGCTGACTGCTTAATTTAAATCTCTTCATTGTCTGTCATTAAATTAATAGTGCTTATGGAGATTCTGCACCAATAATACATTGTAAGAATTAAAAGTAAGATATTCTGCATTCTTCTGCTTCGTCTGTTTAGGGGACTTAATAGTTGAAATTCCCCTGATAGAACTTGGTAGGTAGAGAGTTGCTATTTCAAAATTGTTAACAAACCTTATTTTCCAATAATCACTGTAATATTACAGTGCTCTTACAAGGTAGACAAGTAGTGTTATTTTCCTTTTGCTGGCAGAAACAGACGAATTAAGTAATTTGTTGAAGGCTGTGGTGACTGTGTTAGGCTGGCAAATGGAGCTGAATTTTGAGGATGTGTCATCTGTGCCTTCAACATACTTGCTCTTGGGCCCTGTGATTGTTCTGAGAGAAAGTTCAAAATGAAACAAACTGAGAGGCATACAAACAGCATACATTTTTCATGAGTATTTTTATTCCACTCCAGCAGCTACCAACCAGCACTGAAGAAAGTACTAGCATAATGCAGCAATTGTTGCCACCTTCTGGTTTTGGCAATTTTTCCTACTTACTTTTACTTATTTTATTTCATCTAAAAGTTCAATAATTCTTTCAGCTTCAGATTTTTTTTTTCATTTGTTTTATATTCCCTTTCTGTTACTGTTATTCATGTTCCATTCTGGTTTTATTTATTTTTTCTTTTCCTATTAGACCAATACATATCAAAATCAACTAGAGACAGGCTACATATGAAATACTTAGGTCATTAATATAAAAGATAACAGCAGTTGAAGGCCTCAAAAATGTTGCTCCTAAGCAGGGAAATAGATTTGGGGGATGTTGAGAATAATGAGGATGCCTAATTGATACAGAAAGATAAATTTTTAAATCAGCTTACAAGTTCATGGTCAAAACAGCATTAAAATATCTGCAGATGGTGAAGCAAAGGTCATTATAACACAGGATTATATGAAAGTACAATAAAAGAATACTGTTAGAACCTATAGTAAATATATATAATTGTAATAAATAAGCAAGTTACCGTCTGTCTCTCCTGTTTTATTAAACGAGCAAACCTATGCTACCACTGTCTGGTTTGCTAAAAGCAGCAAATCAGAAACCAGTTCAAAGTACAATGTGTGAAATATTTTTGTTCAAAATGCTAGCTAGATCAGAACTAGGATTCATTTTACACATATAAGGTAAATAAAGCCTAGTGCTAAGCTCCAGAGTAAATTATTCCAATTATTTATCTGGTATAGGCATGCAGGTCTACATATAAAATTAGCAGCTCATAATTAACACTGAAGTGAGTCAAGATGGACAGATATTGATGCTAGGAAAACAGGACTTTATTCTTGATTCCTACAACATATTATGAACCCAAAGTGATATAATGTAACATGCAAAGCTGTGCTTTGAGAATCTTTTCCTCACATGATATGTAGAAAGGTCAAGAGGGAAGCTGCCTGGATGGGAAATGACAGGCAAGAGCCAGACCAGTTATCATCTGCCTTGTGTAGAGCAGAGAATCGGAGCTTAACTTGAAGGTTTACTGTAAAAGTTAAGAACTCTGTTATTTAAGGAGACTGACTGAATTGAAGAATGAGAGGGAATTTCTTCATCAATGAAGAATGACAGATTGTACATTTTTTTTGTAAAGTAATTCAACAACAGAAACTATCCAAAAGTAAATAAAATAAAATAAAATAAAATAATCTTGCACCCTCCACTATCATTTTTGCAGAGAAAAATATACGAAGACATTTAGAAGCCAAGCAAAATGTAATACAAGTAGTAGCAGACATCACATGATGTTGATCATTAGTCAAAAATTGCAGATGGATTCCTATCATTACAAGGCAGATACTTTTGAACAAATGAATAGTGACAAGAATTAAAATTCCACCAAAGTGCATAAAACATTCCTTTAAACAAACACTAGTTTTTAATCACTCTGGTAGCAGTCATAACACCAAGTCATATTTACTAAGATACTCTGTTTGGGCACCACTTCTGACCCATCTGTCTGACCAACGTGCAGCTACTAAAGAATTGTCATGTGGGAAAGAGCACCAAGAGGCGATCTTGTCACAGCCAATTCCTGACTGCAGGTGTGCACCCTCATCCAGGGAGATGTATAGCAGTAACTTTTGCGCTTCATGCTTAACAAGTTCTGCTGAAGTGCAAGCCTAAACATACTCCAAACCCTGCCTGCAACACAAACTGCACGACAGATCAGGACTTTAGCCTTTGCTGTACTGATGTTCAGCTAAGCACAGGAAAGCTGGGGAGGCACAAAGCCACCTTCCCTCATTTGAGGCTGTCTAGGAGACAAACTTTCCCTTATGGTCTCTCTAATTTACACTGGCTAAAATAATCACTCCAAGGCTGTTTTGCAATCTATACCAAACCCTTTTCCTGCCTTAGAACTCCCTCTGAGCATTTAACATCCAGCCAACAACATCCCCAGGGGTGTGCCTGTTAAACAGTATCTGTGTATAGTTCAGTGCATGTTGTATCCCGGCAAGTTTGACTTAACATATATTATTCATGTCACAGCATTGTATGCATACAACATCCTGCACACAAGGGATGTACCTGATCCGTGTGTTTGATTTCAGGATTCCTGGGGATCATCATAGGTGTCTTTCCAGGAGTTAGATTGTTTCTTGGGTTTCATTTTGCTTTGTAAAACCCTGTTTTTTCCACTTATGGTCCCGAAGGTGGAAATAAATGGCTTTCAGAGACTAATGCTTCTGTAGCTGAGTGAGGTCCAGGATAGCTCTGGAGATACTAAGGGACTGCAGATGCCCCCAGTTTGTCCTTAAAGACTTACACCAGCCAAAAGAGCAACGTGCTGTAGCTCAGTAAAGGCTTGATGGATGATAAGGACAGTGTTTTGAACAGCAATGTGGGAAATACAGCAAGGCTGGTGACACCAAAGTAATGAAGCCTAGTGCTTAAGCTCACAGACAAAATTAAGTCCTTCCCAGTCATGTTGCTAGCCATGGAGTTTTACTGCTCACTGTTATTTTAGTAACAATTTCTCTTATTAAACATCATGAAATCCTTCTCTAATTGCATAGGTCCCAAGAGAAAAATCAGTTGCATACCTAGCAGTGGAACAGTAGAACTGGAGTGTGCATTTGGCTGACTGAAGACACGCTGGTGCTGTGAAAATAACTTCTGATGTCAGCAAGGTAAAAGCTGTGGATATGACTCTGGACTGCTGTACCCTAGAAAACATTTGTTGGGCTATGAACATGGACCTACAGTACTGAAATTAAACTGATTTGTGCTGTCAGAAAGTATGCCTGTTAACACTAGTGCAAGTTTTTGAATAGCAGATTGGAGATACTGCTGTAAGAAATTTACCAGTTTACTTAGGAAAAATGTTGTCATGTATCGCTCAAGTGCAGGTGCACAGCCTGGTAACAATCTTCCTGTTACCAGTTGAAAGCCACTTTTAAAAATGTGAGCTAAATGGGTGCAGAAACAAAGTAACCTAAACCATGGAACTTGCCCTTAATATTCAACAGAGAAAGCAATACATAAAACTGCAACCAGGTGGAGTGAGAATTGTGTTTCCTGTCTGGTGTGCCCCTTGTCTGTCTTTCCAGATACTTCATCTCACCTGTGTTGCACTGGTTCAAGCAGAGGGTCAGCGTCAAGTGTATTGGCCTCTGTCCATGCCAAGGCTGAAGGTGTCCAGTTCACAGGATTTCCAAACCCCATAGAGTTGTGTACAGCAAGGAATGGGGAGGGGCTTGCACAAACAACTGTAGATCTGCTCCTCGGTGAGATCCAATGTGGATGTACTCGACGACTACACAGTTCTCCTTCAGGCCTCTCCTTCCTGAAGTTAAGGTTTTTTAATGTTTTATTACTCTCTAGCATCCCTAATACAACAATTGTGGCTGCCAAGGTGTGGACCAAAGACAGAGCTAGGCTCACTTGTTTTCCTAAATGGCCTCTCCTGCTGCTGTTACCATAGGTGGACTAGTTGGCTGCGTGAGCCCTTAGTCTCGCCAACCAGGCTGTCTCTCTGATTTTTACTTTCTGTTGCCAATTCTCTTTCATAGCTGCCAAATCCATCTCCTGAAATCCTCACTCGGTATTGCTTCTCAAACACATTGTCTGTCGTTCCTTCTTATTTTATAAACAGCTGGACTGTTTGCTTGTTCAGCCTTCCAAGCGGCATAGCTACCTATTCTTATTTGGATGAGCCTGTCACAGGAATGGAAAAAGGAGTATTTATCCAGTTTGATGTAAAGCACTGGAGAAAGACCCTGTACTTTATTGTTTTCATCAACATAAGATCATGGCCTCTAAATTAACATTTTTAGTATTTTCCTGTTTGTGAGAAATCTAGCAGGTGAACAGCCTCAGCATGACATGAACATTATAATCCTTTCTAAAATTACATTTCTTTTATCATACAGCAGGTATTACAAATTGAGAATAAGGTTGATTTCTAACACATCATCTTTTATTGTCATAAGTCCTGTTTTCCAAACTTACTACTGAAATTATAAATGTACTGAATGCTTCAGAATGCAAGACAAAAATGTCATTTCAGCCAATGATGGGGTTTTCATCAGGATATGCAAATGAGACTTTCAGAAGCCCAGTGGAAGAACATCATATCAATTAATGGGGAGTTTAGAAGTCAGTCTGCTGAGTTTGTTTCTTCATCAAAGACGGACAAAGAAAATGCTCGTTGCCTGAAAAATACACTTAAGTGTTACCTGCCAGGATTCGAAAGAATCAGAAGCCATCCTGAGAAAATGATGAAGTGAGTGGTGAGCAATTGGTCATTCAATTGACAGTGAACTATTAATGAAAATGTTTTTCTTCACACCACAGAAAGGACCTGCCATTTAA
This sequence comes from Haliaeetus leucocephalus, assembly GCF_000737465.1. Classification (NCBI taxonomy): domain Eukaryota; kingdom Metazoa; phylum Chordata; class Aves; order Accipitriformes; family Accipitridae; genus Haliaeetus; species Haliaeetus leucocephalus. Next base: position 6,212,741 of record NW_010973034.1, read on the forward strand.
AATGGACACACTGGCACATGCTAAAATATCATCTCTGTACCAGACTTCACAAAGTTCTCTGTTAACTAACATAAGTTCATATATAACTCTCATGCTTTTGTTTATCCTTATTTGGACAAAGCCAAAGGCTTTTTTCCAATCCCTTGAATTATATAGTCCAGAAATTCACCAGACCTTCAAAATTCAAATCAGCTGTTAAATTACTGAGATATTATCAAATCCATTTTGCAATTTATTTTTTTTTCCCCCAGAAAAACTGTACATTTATTCAGACAAAGATTAACCTGCAGCATGGCTTATATCAATAAGATGATCCTTTGAACAATGCTGGAGTACTTCCCTTACCCTGAAACTGATGAAGATTGCTACTGCAGAAATGAGTGCAAAAAAAGGATTTGCAGGGGTCCAGTCCCCCAAACTGCTGTCAGCAGAACTTCCACATAAGTTCTCTTGCAGTGTCAGTACTATTTTTTTCCCCCTAATACTCACCTTGTAATTTCTTACTTCTAGTCTATGATTCCCAAATGCACTGACCTAGTTGACCGAATTTACCCTGGCATAAGAAGCTGTAACTCCAGGTTGTTCACTGAAGTTATATTTACACGTAACACAGTCACACTGTGCTGGAACGTTTCACGCAGGGATGGTGTAGAGATTATCCAAACCACTTTCCCATCCTGAGCGTCAGTCATCATACTTTAGCCACGTGCAGCATTTTTACAAGGTAAATAATACAGTAAGAGTCAAAGAAAGTAAGACAAGAAGTTGAAGAGCAGACTGTCACTGAAATTGGAATGATTTGTTTAATAACACTGTGAAATAGCACACTTCAGCTTCACCAGCTCATCAGTGTCAGCTCCCCTCATCTGTACATGGCACTGAGAGCTTCTTAATGTAACAATGAAATCCATGGGCCAAATTCATCTCTAGTGTAATGCTGCTGAAGTCGATGAAGGTATGTCAGAATTAATTTAGCCCAGTAGTTACTCTCCATTATCTGGAGTAATGGTGGGGCTGCAACAGCTGACGAATGACAAACATTGATAATACAGGTACTCTGCCGCATGGCTGAAAGCATCAGCGTGACCATGCTTGGAAATAGCTGAGATCCAGTGTAGCCAGCACAGGCCCAGAACTGGAGGTGAAATGACTTCTGCTGAACTTCTCGGGTGTCTTTGTACAGTGCTCCAAAATGCTGCAGGCTGAGTATGGGTTGCAGAGCTAGGGCATCCTCCCCCAGCACAGAGGAGCATAGTGCAAACTGCAGGAATGGGATTCCCTCTGGCCGGATTTACTAGTTTCATTTCAGCACCAGCCGATGGGTTCATGGCAAATCAGAAAAGGAGCTGCACCCCCCTGCTCCTTGTAGCTGGAGGACAATGCTGAGACATTATGGCTGGATCTGCACAGAGCTGAAGTGGATTTATGGGGGGCTTTAGCTGATATATACCTAAAATACAGCTTGTAAGCATTTAGCTTACACATAGCTCTGTGCCAAAATGGGCCATGTCTGGCACATATTGTCCACAGATAATTGAGAGTTAACTGGATATGATTCAAACTAAATCATGTTTAAGAGACAGATTTCTTTTCCTAGGAATTTTCATGAAAACAGCCAAATTCAAGAAGCAAAGCCAAAATAAGATGTAAATTTAAATTGTGGATCCCTAATGCACAATGCACACACATTGTATGTGATTTGTAATTTAGAGGCCAGAGACGCAGTAATTGCGTGTGTAGTAACAGTGGCACGTACCCCCAAGCACCAATTCAAATGAGACGCACCCAGCAGAAGTGAACTGGGGTGCCTGTTTCTCATGCCTTGCCATCCGGAAGGCTTACACAAATCCAGGTCACTTTCTGTTTAATCCCCTTTATCCCAACATTTTGTAACTTTTCCCATCTCCTTACCTGCTCACAGTCAAACAACGTGGCTTTAGGGATGGATGCATTTTGTTTACATAAAAACCATTTCCACGTATGTCTTCAACAGCACTTATGAACATTGTCTGTCTGGTAACTGTCTTCCCTTTTTTAGGAAAACGTTTAGACACAGAAGGGGCTAAAGTGGTGGTTAGCACCCTGGGAGATGACAGCTCTTTGCAGGTATCCAGAAGTGGAGAAGCAGCTGCTGTACCCTGTTTTATCAACTGGAGGATCACTGGGGGCTGGTGGTGAGGGTGGTGTCACCCATTTTCAGCTCACATCTGCTTCCATCTCTGCCACTACCTCTCTCTTTTACCTTTGGCAGGTTACTTGCTTCTTGCTGCTATTTTCATCTAAGTGCAGAAAGAGGATGAGGATGATAATGTAATAGGTGTTTTGAAGACTAACTCAATACTACTTAAGGCCCTTTCAGACACTCAAGTGAAAACATGGGTGTATAGAAAAATCAAAGTATAATTATTATGAAACTGTGTATTATTGTTTTGAGTAAAAGGGAATCAAAGGCAGGGTGATGAGATAATCAGACCACTGGAACTGAAGGATTTTTGAGACATACTATGAAATAAGTGAAAAGCAGAACATTTAATTGAGCTTAGGGAGGGTTTTCCTAGCAAGCAGTGTTCATTTCCTTCATGATTTTTTTTTTCATATTGGTATCTTAAACAAGATGTGAGATGTTGCAGTATGACTGGAAATAGGAAGTTGTAAAACAGTATTTTAAGGGCCCAACCCTGTAACCTTATTCACAGTCCCAGTGAATACAACACTAACAAGGTAAGTCCAGATTTAGATCCCTATTGTTTTATTATTACTGTTTATATCATTAGATAAAGGTCTACCAGAGACAATATAAGTTTTTCACAATTGTGAGACTTCTTAAGAATTATGTAATCAAAAAGTACCTGAAGTTTTACCATATTTGGATTTATTGGAGATGAAAGGTCCGAACTAACCCACATTGCCCTCAAGTCCCCTGGCTGCCCCTAAGAAGTCAATGTTACCTCTGTGACTAGTGTTCTTTTTCAGAGAACATCTGGTACTTCATGAAATGGAGTATCTACAACTCGATGCAGAAAAGGCTAAAGGGATGACACTCACAAAGCTCAGGTTGCCACAAATCAGATTTAACTATAATTGTACTGCGCGTGATGTAAAGCCAGATATAAATGAGGTATAACACTAAGACAGTGGAAGTATATTACCCTACATTTCATTTATTTAATTTTCTTTAATTTATCTGCTTGTTTGGATTACACAGAACCATGAACATTCCAGTAGCAGCCCTCTAGTTGGGATTTCTATTTATAGCATGCTGTCTTTTCATTGGATGCCCCTCTGCATTAGTTTCAATGAGGCAATAATTAGGCCCTTAAAGCAGAGTTAAGATATCTTTAATAATTGAATTTAGATAAAAAATTTACCCAGTATTCTTTCCAAAGATAATAATTTTTTATAATTCTTTGGGACTGTGAAAGAGGATACATTTCTAAATGTTCCTCTCTTACATTTTCTCGCTTTTCTTTTATGTATTTTGGGTCTAAGCAGCCACCATCTCCACAAATTTCAGACTTCATACATGCACATATTTAGCCATAAGGCAATTCTGAACTTTGAAAATTAAGCATACAGCTATTCCCTGTAGAATAGAAGATTTCTTTTGCATTCTAAGTAATTTCTGTCTTGATAGCCAGGGGAACTACTTAGCTCTACAGGATGCTTAACTAGGCTTAGACTTTGCTGCTAAGTTGGAGAGAGATGGGTTTGGTGGATGGACTGTTCGATGGGTAAGGAACTGGCTGGATGGCTGCATCCAAATAGTTACAGCCAAAGGCTCAGTGTCCAAGTGCGAACCACTAACGACTGGTGTCCCTCGAGGGTCCATACTGGGACAAATCGTATTTAGTATCTTCATCAATGACATAGACAGCAGGATGGAGTGCACCCTCAGCAGGTTTGCAGCTGACACCAAGCTGAGTGGTGCAGTTGATTTGCTAGAGGGAAGGCATGTCACCCAGAGGGACCTTGACAGGCTGGAGCAGTGGGCCCATGTGAGCCTCATGTGGTTCAGCAAGGCCAAGCCCACTTGTGTCAGGGCAACCCCTGGTATCAGTACAGGCTGGGGGATGAAGGGATTGAGAGCAGGCCTGTGGAGAAGGACTTGGGGATACTGGTGCATGAAAAGCTAGACATGAGCTAACAGCGTACACTCGCAGCCCAGAAAGCCAACTGTATCATGGGCTGCATCACAAGAAGCGTGGCCAGCGGGTTGAGGGAGGTGATTCTGCCCCACTCTGGTGAGACCCCACCTGCATTACTGTGTTCAGCTCTGGGTCCCCCAACATAAGAAGGACATGGACCTGTTGGAGCAAGTCCAGAGGAGGGCCATAAAAATGATCAGAGGGCTGGAGCACCTCTCCTATGAAGACAGGCTGAGAGAATTGAGGTGGTTCAGCCTGGAGAAGAGAAGAGAAGGTTCCGGGGAGACCTTATGGCAGCCTTCCAGTACCTAAAGGGGGCCTGCAAGGAAGCCAGAGAGGGACTTTTTACAAGGGCACGCAGTGATAGGACAAGGGGTAATGGCTTTAAACTGCAAGAGGGGAGATTTAGACGAGATGTCAGGAAGAAGTTCTTCACTGTGAGGGTGGTGAGGCACTGGAACAGGTTGCCCAGAGAGGCTGTGGATGCCCCATCCCTGGAAGTGTTCAAGGTGAGGCTGGATGGGGCCTTGAGCAACCTGCTCTAGTGGAAGGTGTCCCTGCCCATGGCAGGGGCTTTGGAACTAGGTGATCTTTAAGGTCCCTTCCAACCCAAACCATTCTATGATTCTGCAATTTTAAAGGAAGAAAAAAAAACCAAGAAATATTCAACAATCTTAATCCCAAGTACACTTGCCAGCACAGCCCTTAGTGCAGCTCTCAGTACTGTAGCTGATGCTATTAGAAATATCAAGAGTGGCACTAGAGATAAATATTTCTTCATCACCATCTCTTGTCTGACATGAACTCAAACACCAGTTAAGAAAAACTACATGCAGTGGTTTTCACTACACAGTGTATGCAATCTAGACTAACTGCTTATCATCAACACCTAATTGTATGTGCTGCAGTGTGCCTGGTCAAGGTAGGGGAGCTCACTACGTCAGCTGCGGATGGTGGGGATGACATGGCAGAGGTTTAGAAAGGACACCTGTGAGTGTGTAGAGGGTTGAATGACATAGCTGTGTATTTCTTTCCTCTGAGTGTTTGAGTTGTTTTTTCAGTGTGGAAATTTTACTCCAAAATTACCTTTTTAGCGTGTGGGAATCAGACAGATAGCAATTTTGAGAATGTCTTGAGGGAGCAAGGTGATTTGAGTGATGAGACTCATAAGCCTTGTAATTACAGTAATTATGAGACCATACCTCTACAGGTAAGAACTCATAAGTAAAAACATTAGCATGACCATTTAAACAGCTCAATAATTCATTCCAGGGCATGTGGTTACAGTGCAATGCTTAACATAAACTTCATGACTCTGTTGGCTCTTGGTCTTACCTCTGAAGTGTGCATCCATCCTGTAAATATAGATCCCTTTGTCCTGTACTATTTGTATGTAGTCTTTTTAAGACAAGTCTATAGCATCTGTAGCAGCTGGTTACAGATGGTCAAATCTTACCGCGTGTTTTAGGCATTGTTTTCCCTGCAGCTTTATAAAGAAATAGCCTGAAACACTGGAATGTTCTGAGTCAGACAGATTTTACTCAGATATACTCCACAAAGGGAAGTTTTCTGTCCTACAAGTCCTACATGTGCTTTACTCTAGCCCTGACCTGCTGCCTAATGGGATGGATGAGTAAGGGAAGTTTGGTAGTATGAGGGAATGCCTCCTTCCTAGTCATCCTGTGCTCTTTTTTTGATTTATTTACACAGCACTTCAGTGCCAGGTATGTCTTCTGTCACTGTGAACTAGTAACATCACAAACCTTTTGAATGGTACTGAGGGAAGCTTGTTAGAAGTCTCTCACCAAGTGGACATGCTGAGGCGGAGGATATAAAAAACACAGGGTCATTAGATGGGATATTGTTAATATTCTTCAAAGTTTGTATCCATGAGTTATAACACTAAATGCCAGTCATAAAATGATGGTATCTTATGGAAACTGCAGATGATCCTTTTGATCACAGCAGTATATAATATTTCTTGAAGGTGTGTGCACGACAAGTTTGCACATATCTGAGCTTGTTTAGTTTTTTTATTCAGTTTCATTTTGCTGAGTTTTACTCTCATTGGGGAATACCTGCATTGTTCATCATTTACATTTATGATGCTTACAAACACATTTTATCATCCAGTGATTTTTCTACTTCAGTGTTACAATTTTGTTTGGAATTCGGAGTGTTCTAATCATACAGTTACTGCTCCATACTAAAATCACTTTTAGTATCAATCAGTTTCAGCTACAGCTGAAATGATACATTTATGTAAAATGTTATCAACAAGTAGTCAGGTGTAACATCTGCAATCCAATTAAAACATTTTTTAAAAATACAGTGGGCATAGGCTGAAACAAGAGTTCTGGCTTAGATACCAGGAGAAAACTTTGCATCATGAGGACAGTCAAGGTTGTCTGGAGAGGTTTTCCAATATCCACTCTCCAGCCTTGGAGCTTTTCAAGACCTAGCTGAGAAAAGCCCTGAGCAACTTGGTCCAATCTCATAACTCGCCCTGCTTTGGGCAGGAAGTATGACCAGAGACCTCCTGAGGTCCCTTCCAGCATGGATTGTCCTACAAACCTGTGAGTTATTCCAGTTATCTGAGCGGTTGTTGACAGTATGTACGTCAGGACTCAGAGCAATAGGTATGGATTACACTCCTGACAACTACCAGTTCTTTGGACATCTTAAGACTTCTGTCACTGAGCTCAGTTTTACTGTACAGTTGTTTATTATGCAATTAAAACATAATTCCTCATAAAAGCTGCAGTGTCCAGTCACATACAAAATCACTGCATCTGTCTTTCCAAAACCTGCCATATGAAGCAAAACCAGCCTCATAACCTTTGCATTATCTCTGTCTTCGTATTTGTGCTGATCTTGCATTAAAGGCTGCAATAGCTACTTTACAGATAAGGTTAAGAATTTGCTTTTTGATATAAACATGTTTTAAGCATTTTCTCCCCTGTGGCCTTTTTAGCTTCTGTGTAATAAAACAGCTCCCCCTAAAACTTTGCATCCTTTCTCACTTCCAGATATGTTTTTATAGGAGATTTTGGTAAAATATATAAAATAAGATCCTGAATTACACTGTTTTAAAACAAGCTGAAAATTCTTTTTTATTTCATTTTGGCTGAACTTTTCTCTGGAATCTTTGCTTTGATTTTGGTTGTTTTGGCCTCATTAAGGAGAAGTGCCCTTTAGTATTTTAGGAAGACTGCTGAGGGATTAAAATATATATACAGGCTTATTTCTTTGGGTACTTTTTATTATTTCTTTGGTTTTGCAAAATGGGGATTTATCCAGGACTTTAAGTGACCCTCCCACTAGTAAAGTGGACCTCTGAAGAGCAACATCTGTATTAGCAATACTATCAGCATTTATACATACCGTACACAAAAGAATATGTTAAAAGAATATTATTACATTTGCAAAGTCAAGTACTCAAAAGACAGAATTAAGCTTTAATTTGTCCATCTTACACATCAGCATTCTGGTATAGTGACTAGTGACTGAATTGTGCAGTACTTGCCCACCTTTTTGGGGCACAGAATAGACGATGTTCTTTTAATGAGCAGCTATACATTTTTTATGCTTTTTCTCATTCTCTAATGTGTTGTTGCAGGTCTTATTTACTGTACTGAATTTAAACCCTGTTTGGAAGACTGAATTATTAATTGCTTTTTGGGGTGTCTCATAAGGAAAGCATTCCACTTCATCAGAGGAATCTTCACAGTTCCTGTGTGAGATAGGGCAGTACTTCCTATGACTGTACGCTGGTTTATAGGAGAGAACTGCAGTGCACAGAAGAAGATCAGAGATATCTGTTAATTTGGTATGCCTAGGACTTTGATTTTTTTCAGAGAAATGACATATGCCAGAACTGACAGTCCCCTCTGATTTTGTTTGCAACCGTGAGTACTCGCAACTTCCACAAATTAGGTCACAGAGTCTCCAGTCAGGGAGCTAGAAAAAGAGGAGGGAACAGACAATGACCACCTGTGATAAATTTGATTAAATGACTTGCTTCATGTCATGACAGGGACAGCATCCTGTCATGGGATTTACCGGAGTAGCATTCAACAGTTTTAATCATTAAAGCATCCTTTCTGTGTCAGCAATATCCTGACTCGCCAACCAAATACCTTCTACCTTCCAGACCAAATGAGTTACAGCTCCTACAGAAAACATCCTCCCTTCTTGCAAGCCATGGTTCATCTACAAGCAGGTCCACCCTGGGCACTGACAAGGGGAGAGTGCCTGTGAATGATCACCTCACTACAATATATAAGCATGTTTACGTGTCTAAGTTGGATGTGGACAACTGGCCTGGAAAACTTCAGCCAGAAGACTGGCGAAGTTATTACCAACTGAACACACTCATGTCAGCAGGAAATGTGCGTGTCAGTCACAGGAAGTTACTATCCATACCACACCATTTACAATAAACTTTCAGTAACATAAATACAGATGAAATAGGAGGTCTAATACTCAGGCTTACCAGAACACATGAACTGAGTGTATTAGGCCTGGATTAGGGGGGAATACAGAAGGGACAGAATACATCAGCACACAAAGCTCAGAGAGCAGCGGCTTGCAAAGATGCATATAGGCAACGACCAGGGGTGGGAGACCAGGGGCACACGGCAGGCAGTTCCCGCAGGTGAGGGGTTCTGTAATCGCAGGAAGGGGTTGGCTTGACACCCTCTCCCTGGAAACACAGATGAAGATGTTGGGCAAATTAGAGAGAGAATCATCCTGTGACTGAATTGCAGCAGCTTCTTTGCAGTTCAAGCACCAGAGCTTTGCGATGAGACCAGGAGAAAGGGTGGTGCTACAACCTGAGCTGGTGGGTAACCTGAACCCCAGAGATGGAGGGAGCAATCCCACTGTCACTTTGGGAGCTGTTTTGTCACCCCTAACCTCTCTGAATCGCTCACTGATTATCTCCTCATGATTCCTGTAACCCACAAATGCATGAAGACTTTAGTAGCAGGATCTAAAATCAGGAACTGCTTTTCTGGTACTGTCATCATTCTTGCACAAACCCACAAGAAAAGTCTGGGCTAGAGTGTGTGTGGGGTGGATCCTGGGTCCCTCAGGAATCCCTCTCTTATTGCTGTCCTCCTCGATGCGCAAGAAAAAACTTCCTAACATATCAAGAGGACTTTTCCTTCTAGGAAAAGAAGTTCTAACTATTCCTTTTCCAAAAAATCTTAAAGGAACTGATTTACTTTTTTTTTCTCCTCTCTCTTTCTTCAGGCAAAAAAAAAGTTGTCCAAGCATTCTCTTTCTCCAAATTCCTCACACACCCTGTTTTAAAAAGCAGCAGCACTAGCTCTGCTTTGGTTTCACTTTTTCCTCCTCAACTCCCAGAAACGAGTCTGTGATTATTACACCCTGCTCAGCTAATTTTTTTAGAGGGAATACAACTTACACTGTACAACTGAGTGATCTGCTTCTTTAACATCAGCTACAGTCTCCCATGCTCATTATTATTCCCTCCCAGCTTACAACATGCACATTTTTAGAATACTTGCATAGATCTATGCAAGTCTGATGATGTTACAGCTATTTATTCTCCCCAGCCAAAAATGCTAGTATCTAGACTTAACCGTGTAACAATAACAGTAACCATTTTCCCCCCAAAAGAGAAAACGAAGGGCGCACAGAGCCGTTGACACAAATTGTAGTGGTAACACAGAATAGTTATAAATACAAGCATGCTAGTCTGCAATAGCCACATAATCATATAATCCACACATTTCCTAGCACCAATCAGATCAATCAGTTTAATTCTCTTCATAAAAAAATTCCTTTACTACACTAACTAATCCCAGCAGGACCACACCTACAACCTAAACTGACGCGCATTAATACGCTTTGGAGAGATACTTCTTTTTATACCTCTGCTACATCTAACTACTGCTACACAAAACAGACAGGATACATCTTTTTACCAGCACAGAACAGTAAATGAAAGTTAAGGTTGAGCAGGGTGACAGCCAATGATGAATGCTCGCAAGGCTGTGGGGAACAGGTTAGCTCTCACAGGACTTTTGTAAGCGGTATCTGGACCTTGTAAACTGTTGGTACATTTTTGTAACAAAAACTTAACAGTAAATTTGCTTGTTAGCTGGGCTCCCTATCCTTGTATTACCAAACTCAGCTCTCAGATGACACATTTAATCTTTCTCATCGTCAGTCAAAGCGCTTTTAATTTTGAGACACCTTTAATATGCAGTCTGAAAGCATCACAGCACTCCCTCAAAAAACATACAGGCAAAAGATTGAGGGTGCTTTTCATGTGGCATGCCATTCACCTCTGGTGTACTACAGTGTAACCCCAGCTGAAGTTTGTGGGAGCTGCATTAGCACACAGAGGTATATGAAAACAGTCATTCTGCACTACTCTGGAATAACCTTTCCCAGACTGCTCCAGGGGAGAGCCATGCCCACTCCTCCTTAACTGAAGAATGGTTCCTGCTACACTACCTTGCTGTCGATGTGCATGGGCTGGTACTACCGCAGGAGACTCAGGCTCTTGGCAATACAGTCTTTGTTCGTATTGCACCACGCCGATCCCTTCCTCCCGCAAAGGGCAGTTCTGCACCCTCTGAAGTCACTGCAGAGGTGACCCACAGCAGACCTTCAACTAACACATTCTCCTTCTCCTGACCAACTATGTGCAGACTGTGACCCTTTTTTTCAGCAAGGAAGAAACTCTCTCGAGACAAATCTGACAGTTCTCACACCGTATATCTGAGCAACAGAGGTGCACAAAGGCTCTGAAATCACTCGACACTTGGACCAAGATTTGGCCCCTAATGACTGATCAGAGGAACCAAGTACTCCCAAAGTGTTACCCTCACTCACCAGTAGTCAAGCCAGGACTCAGACTAAACTTTTCTGACACGTTACATATTGAAATGTTTTAAATAATAGCCAGAAAACTTCCTAGACAGGAGCTGCATCTTGATACTTCCAGTATTTACCTCCTCTCTGTCTTCTCTTAGTTACTGCAAACAGAAATTAAGATTAACACGACTGTTAACTTCTGGAGCTAAAAGAAATGCAAGCAGATAAAGTGCATAAAGAAAGAAAAGGACAAGCTGGATGTTTGTTAGTTTTATGCATCATCAGGAATATAGTAGTAAGCCTCTGCCCGGACAATAGCAATTAATGAGGTAGTGAGCAAAAAGGTTTACCTTTCATAAGGACTGTCAGATACAGGATTGTGTGGTCACTATTGCAGTTCAGACCTGTATCATTAGTGCGTTATAAATACAGATTTCAGTTTCCTACTGAGTTCATTTGCTGACTGTATTCACATTTTAGAGAGCTGCTGAAATGTTAAATCCACACTTCAGATGTTTATGTTTTCTTATTGTATACATTAATGAATCAAGCCACATGCCAAATGGGCATTTGGTGTATTATTTAAGTAATTTCCTAACACACAGTAAGGAAAAACATTTTGTAAGCTCTGCCATAAGAAGGAAAGATTTAAGATTTTGTCCACAGGGGTAACTTAAATACTCTGCCATGATTCATGACTAGAAGATTGGTAGCCACTGTACCAATAAATAAACTGCTGCCCAAATCTAAAGTAATTCAAGAGATAATAACTATAAGTTAACAAATTATTTTTTTCTAGGCTAAGAAATTTATCTAGCAGTTAGACAACACAATGCAATTTTTTTCAGACAAAAAGTATACATGGAGTGTTTATTATAATGTAATCCATTAGCAACTGTTTATCCAGACCTCATTAATTTAGTTTTTACCACCTTCATTTTCAAACCTAAGCATTATACATGTTTTAGCTAAACATAAAATTAGCACACCCTCTATGTATCATACCTTCATTAGCACTACTGCTAAACATGTGAAAACATGATAGACATTATAAAACAGCCACAGATTCCAACTTCAGGCAAAGTATTCTCTGGTAAAACTGGCATGAACACTAACATAAAATTACTCTTGCACAAAACATCGCAGAGATGGTTATCAGCTGCAGTGAAGAAGAACAAAAAGTTAGCATGAAAACTTTAGAAAGACATGAATTTCATTTGCATGGGCCATGGCACAGTCTTCCCCTTTTATTATTTCTGTTTATTTGTATTACCATAAAATTTTTAGAAAACTGATCCTGTACCCATGAGATCTCTGGGAGTTTTGTCACCAGCTTCAGTGGAAGCAGTTGTAGGGTCCTGCAAAGTTGCCTTGTGTTTATGGAGTTTGATTATTACTGTTATGCCCACATATCATACGACCCTCTTAATGAATGGTAAATATTGCACTTGGATTAAAAATATGCATAAGATGCACTTACAGTTACAAGGCAGTTAAAATACAAGTAATTTTTGTGTAAAATGTGGAACAGATTATAGCTCAGATTAGATTTAGAAAAAAACTTTAGCCAATTTCAGAAGTTTCAGACACTACCTAGTTACCACCAGGTAACATGCAAGGAAAATAAGTTGGACCTACTATTTTGAGGACTCTTTTAAAACATTAGTCTATTATTTTCAATGCAGTCAATTCTGGTGTTTTTCCTCAGCTGCAACTGAAGTTAGGGTTTTAGGATTTAGCCTTCACTGAATGTACAGTCGTTGCACTCTAAAGAGATTAAACCATTTTCTTCCAGTTACTTTCATTTCATCTGTGTATTAAATCATTACACCAGCTAACTGTGGACTGTGACTACTGCACAAACTCTTTCTGTTTATCATAGCTGTATCTATTGCCCCACCATTTTTTTTTTTTTTTTGTGCGGAACAATGCTGCACCAGATTTATCTTTACTCTCATGCAATACATTCTCTACACCTGCCTTATTATTAAATATGCATAACACAAACCCTGCAGGACATGGTAATATATATATAACTGGGTGTTTGTTGTAAGAAGAGTTTAAAAGTTACTGCATGAGAATACTAAACACTGAATTGAATGTCAAAATATTCCAGTCATTCTAGATATTATTCCAACATTTAAACAGTACTTTTAATGGAAATACTAAATAAATGAAAAAAGAAAAGGTATGCGCTTAAATGCTAACTATTGACAAGAAAATCATCGTTACCATGTTCTGGTCAACCTTGTGTGAATTCGCTCTCAGCTGAGGCTGATGACCAGCTTCTGTTAACACTGTTACAAAATGAGGTATTTCATAAACACAGCTCATTAGAGTGACATTAGGCTGCAGGGGGAGGATACAGACTAAGAGTACAGAAGACAAACTATCACACTGAGGTTACTTTTTATGCCCCACACTTTTATTGTCCCAGTTTACCTCAAGTTGTACTGAATTTACCAAAATTTGTCACGGGATCTGTGTGACTAATGACAAGAAAATTCAAATATTGGCTAGTACAGTGTCCTCTATGCAGGCACAACTTATGCCGCCTCGAGTGTATGAAGAGCAAATTTTGCTGATCTATTTATGTGCCCTGCAAACAAAATGGTGGCGAGTGGGTCAAGTTAGAGTACAGGCATTCATTTGCCATTTTCAGAGAAATTTGCGTAAGCAGCCTCTAATATGCCTCAGCAAATTTAGACGAATGAATGGGTCATCTTAGCAATCACTGGCATACACTGTATGAGCATGCATGCTTGATGACATATACTGTATGAGCATGCATGCCTGAAACCACAGAATTGTTTAGTCATTCATTTTCAGTTACCAAAATGCTTCTGTAGGTACAGATTAGAGAAGGAACCCCTTAAAAGTCTCAGAAGGAAATTTCTCAGACTGATGAATGTGTGTCTCGAGACCTCATTCAGAAACAGCTTTGATAAACAGCTTGATCGAATAATTTGTGCCTCTCCAAGAAGGTTTAAGAAGTCAAACACACAAAAGTCACTATTTATCTGCAACGCTAAAGCAGTATATTACCCACAGACTTCTTAATGGTAGACCCACCGCAGCCAGCTGAGGCAACAGACTTAGGGGAGCCCAGGGCCCAATCCGTCAAGGTGCCAGCCATCTAGCGCGCAAAGAGCACCCCTGATTCCAGCAGAAGTCAAAAGGACTGTTTGCCAGCAGCTTGAACAGCTCACAGGCTTAGGTATTTAAATAGACTGGTAGTCCCACTAGAGGAACATAAAACCAAATACATCTTAAGGATCATACGGAACACTCCCTCACCTGCGGTTCATGTGGATATGTAGTTCCAATGGGAAGGTACATCTTAAGATCCCAAAGCCAAATGAATTCCTTATCAGTTCTGTCACTCAAATAGGCTTTAAAATAAAACTTCTTTGAAATAAAACTTTTGGAATAAAAATCATGTAATTACAACCTGTAATTAACATGTGACTTTAAAGTGCGATAAAAAGTTCCAAGAAAATATTCAATGAACTGTATACCTTCAATATTACCAGCACCCAGCCCCACACACCTTCTGTACTTGGATGTCCTACCTTGGCCCTACACTAAGGCATCTGATACCAACATTTGCAAATTAATTTATTATTTAACTTACAAGTAATTGAATCTGAACGAGTACAGTGCTCAGACTCTTCACTTAGGCTAATAACTTTCACTTAAAAACTGTGCAAGTAATGTTGGAGACAAATGCAATTAGCAAGGTAAAAGTATCACAAGAATATGAAACTGTGCATATTTCAAGTGTGTACAGCCATACACTCATTCATTATTTTCCTGAGTCCATCAGCAATTTTTTAAGCCTTTAAAAACTAGGCAAGTTTTCATTGCTGGTACAGTTTGTTACGGTTAGAAATAAGGACTGGTGAAAATGACTTAGCTGTCTATCTGGAAACTCATCCAAAAACACTGTCGCTTATGTTTCACCTGTGCCCCACAGCTGGCAGAGTCAGAAGTATGTGGTGGGCAAATTATTACAGGAACTCCAACTCCTTTTACCCAGAACACAACTGTAGTAACTAGAAAGACACCTCCTCACCCCCTCCCCAAAAAGGTCAGCATGGTCATCTTGGGCACTAACACAGTATTTTCCAGAAACTTTATAAGAGGACAGTAAGATTTTTCTTAGGGAGCAGTAAGAACATCTCCGCTTTTTGTTCAGGCAGCTCCAGGCATTCCAAAATACATTGGCAATCTTTCATTTGTATGATCATAATTTTTAATAAAATAACCCGAAACACAGCTATTCACCCGTTCTAACCAAATTAAGTTTAGAGGAACACAGAATGTATGTCATCAATCACCCCAAAAGAAGGAGGCTTTGTACAGATCCTAGGAGTCAGAGACAAGTATTCCCTCTCTAGCAAATGGGAAAAATATTCTTAGCTAGTTGAAGACAAATATCTCCTAATCAATCTATAACATATGTGTTCACGATTTTTTTATGGTTAGTATAGAATATATAACTACTATTTCATTCAAGAAGTTGATCAGGACGAATCGCCTGTTGTCTATAGCACAGCAAGTAAATTTGATCATCTTGCTTGGTCCCTTGTGAACTGGTTGCCCTCAGCCAGCCCTCACAGTACTCCTCCTCACACCTTCTTCCCCAATGCACAAACACCCGCAGGCATGTTCATTTCAAAACTCATCTTCCCCTCCTAGTTCCTTTTCCTATATTAGGGATGCTGGGGAGGACTGAACCACTGCTGCATCCTTATTAGATACTACAAGATCCCTGTGGACAGATGCTCAGTTTAGGCTGAAAATACCCAGCATGTCTGGGGCACTGCGAGCAGCAGGGTTACTACGGAGTACTGTGATTCTTCCCTTTCAGGACCGCATCCTTCCAAAGCAAGTGGGACTGCTCACTTGGTGAAAGCTAAAAGTGTCCTTTGAACAGTTCCTTAGCACGAGCCGCACTGATGGGCGGCACTTTGCAGGCCAAAGCTTTCCACCTTTTAGGCTTTCTGGATACAGATGAGGGCACTGGTGCAGGTACACTTGCATGCTTTCTGCTCACCGATGATCCGATGCTATAAAACATGAAGTAAATGAGAGGGCGGAAAAAGAGCCATTGACAGCATTTTCAAGTGTTACTGCTTTGCCTCCTCTCCTTTCTCCCTGCAGCTGTGACCCTTAGGTATGCCAGGTTATGGCTTTGCTGAAGAGGCCCGTTATTTTTAAGAGGTCAGCGCTGCAAAGGGCTGTGTATGTGGAACGTGCGTTTTGAGCCCTGCAAAGAGTTAATCCTGCTTTCACGAAGCCTTCAGAGGACTCGGAGGGCATGAAGCCAAAAGAAAACCACCCCCCAGAAACCTCCAAACCCTTAAGATTATGTAGAAGCAACTTGAAGCAACCTTGGTCCAATGTGAGTGGAAGGCATCGACTGAAATCTTTGGCCTGCCTGACAATGAAGGTGTGGGCATACCTGCTCGTACACCACGTGTGTATGTGCGTGTTCAAACAATCAGCATTCCTCAGTTCCGTTCGGTTTCGAGAGGCAAGGACGGACATTTTCGGCACCTCTCTTTGTTCGAAGGACGGCCACCGCAGCAGCAGCAGCAGCAGCAGATGCCTCCATGTGAACCCCACCCCTGACTTTGCCGGGCTGCCCTCTCCAAGTCACGCAGCGGGAAGCCCAGAGAGCACTATCACTTTCCCCACATATTAAAGAAAAAAAACCCCCAACAACAACAAAAAACCCAAACCCGTAAAAAACTAA
>NW_010973034.1:6229508-6230481 GCF_000737465.1 Haliaeetus leucocephalus
AACCCCCCCACACTGCCGAGCTGTGATGTGTGTGGGGGGTACCCCTAACTGAGGGGCGTCGGGTCGCACCCCCCCTCCCCACACACACACACCCACACCCCCACACACACACCGCCCCCCGCGCGATGGCGGTCGCCCCGTTCCCGCCGGCGGGAGGAGCGCGCGGCGCGCGGGGCGCGCGGCTGTTGACAAACTTGGTGCGGCAGCCAGCCTGTGTCAGCACAACTTCCAGGAGGAGGAGAGGCAGCGCCGCGCGGGGCCGGCGGGAGGCGGCCGCGGGGACGGAACAGCAAATGCTATTCAGCCCGAGCAGTTTCAAGCCGCCCATGCTGGGGAATTACTGTAGTCTAGCTACGGCTCTTAGCGCTGGCTGTGTGTGCGTGTGCGCCTCTCTCTCTCTGTGTGTGTGTGTGTGTGCGCGCGCGTCTGTGGGTGCGTGTGTGAGGGTGTGCGTGCGCCCGTGCCCGCGCGCGCCGGGCGGCAGGGCGGGCTGCCCGCGCCGCAGCCCCGCGCCCGCCTGAGGAGAGGGGCGGCGAGAGGGGCACGGGGGACACACACACGGGCACGACACCCAACTTTTCCCCCCCGAAAACTCCCTCTTTGTCGTGTGTGTGTGTGTGTCCCGGTAGGACTCTCCGAATTTAAAATAATAATAGCAATAATAATAATAAAACCCCCCAAACCACCAAAAAAAAAAACCCAAAACCACCCAAAAAAACCCAAACGTGTTCTCGGGCAGACTGACAGCCGGGGTCAAGAACCAGCTGCTGGAGTTAATGTTTCTTCCTCCCACTCCGTCTGATGGCGGTGCCCTGCCAAGACGAAGTGGGAGCTGGAGCGCGGCTCCTGCCTGCCCGGGAGGGCTCGGGGGGGCGGCGGCAGAGCGGCACATGCCGTCCGTGCCGACGGACAGCGGCCGCCCGCAGCGGGCCGGGCCCGGGGTCGAGGCGGGGGAGGCAGAAGGGGTCAGGGG
>NW_010973034.1:6230491-6273547 GCF_000737465.1 Haliaeetus leucocephalus
GGGTGAGGTCTCTCTGGTGCTGGTGGAGCTGGAGGTGGTTGGCACTAGATGGGCTGCTGTGCTGGCCAAAGCACGGCGTTCTGGGTTCCAGAGGCGATTTTTCTGGATACGTGCTCAGAGGGCCGTTCTGAATTTAATAAATGTCTGATATCTGACAACGGCCACAGACCCAGCGGCTCAGCACCCTTGGAGGACCGGGCTCCTGAGCAGGGGTGTAAGGACCTACCTTTGAGCACCCCTTTTTCAGGAAGTTGGGCGGTATTTCGTGTCAGAGAGCAGTAACGTTACGTCGCTCTTGTTTTTCCCACTGAAGACGACACTGCCCCTCTGCTCACATTTTATGGATGTCAGATCAGCCCCACTATCAGCAGAGTTATGGCTGCCGTTAACGGCAGTATCGTGATACTTCATCACCGCATCAGCCGCCACTTATGACACGGCTTCATCATGTGAAGGTGTTGCGTCGACTGTTAAGGTTTTGTGTCTTTAGAATATTTATGCATTCACCATTGCCACAGAGATGTCTATTCATAAATAAAATAAATGCAGCATGAGTACTATTGACATCCTGCAAACGTGGCTTGCAAGAGACTCATTAAAATCAGAGCTGTCCAGTAAGCCCTGCTGCCTCCTGGCAAGCTGGCCTATTTCATTTCTTCCCTAATTCCCTGTCCAGGATGGTTCACTATTCCAGCCTATCGCTTTATATCATTCTGTGAACTCCGCTCCGTCTGCTGCTTTTTCCAGACTGGTCCACTTTGCTCTTTCAGCTGTATTCTCCACACAGCTCTTTGCCCAACTCCACTGCTTGCTGCTGATTAATGCCTGATTTTTTTTTTGCTATCTAAAAAAGATAGCACTTTGATTAGACACACACACACACCCCAACATTAACTCTTCTGTTTCTGAAGAGTGACATGAAATCCAGACACTGAAATACCAGTTCAAAATTCCCATTGAGTTCAGTGAGATCAGGGTTTCACGTGTGGCACCCAGAGCTATGTACCTTCAACATTCGCTCATCAAGCAGATGGGTGCCCATTACCCTAATTCAGCGTTCCGGTGTCAGATTGAGACTCGCCCATTGCCCTAATTCAGATTCACCCATTACCCTAATTCAGCCTTCCTGTTTAATTCTGTAATTCTGATGAAACACCCATACATACTTTGTACTAACCATGGGCTTTTCTAAGCCAAATCCTTGCCACTGCAACCTATACAAAACTGAACTGTATTTCTTTCTTTTTTTTCAAGTTTTTCTACAACCTCAGAAGAATGAACATGTTTGGTCTCACTCTTTAGAGACTTATTTCAAGCACTGAGGTTGCAGTTCATGAGAATTAGCTCCCTGGCTTTTTCAGCCATCTTCTTTTTCCATGCAAGTAGCTTCCAAACGTTAGCTGCTCTCTGTCCAAATTTTTTCTCATGCACAAATAATATGGAACTTGGAACAATATCTGGGTTCAGTCAAGGAAGAGTTTGGTCCAGGAGCTCCGAGAAGCTCTCCAAGAAGATCTCGAAAGATCCTGAAGGTCATCAGAAGAGATCCTCCACTTCTAAGGCTTAGTGCCACAGCATGGTGATCTAGCACATGAAAAACCTGAGTCTGGGAACTGGGAGTTGGAAAGAAAGAGTGTTTTCAGTCTCAGGCTGGGGAGACACAAGCTATGATGTACATTTCAGTTGTACATTTGGAGGAGCAATTTGCAGTGGCTTCTTGATAACGCTGGAAGAAGCCAGATGTCCTTACAGGGGCCTGCAGATCAGTCTGTGAGCAAGCACCTCCATTTGCAGAGTAGGAAGGGTGTATTTATGAGGAATTGGTGAACTGCGTGCAGGCAGTCCTAATGCCTGAAGCCACACAATTCTTCATGTTACGCCTTTAGAAACTAGCATAGCACAACTGAAAAGTTACGGGGGGAGCATAGGACCCCTTTCGAGTCTTTATTTTAGTGTTTTTCTGAGCCTCTAAGAGTTATTCATAACTAAAAATCAACAATTTTAAGATACTGTTTCCAAAAGATATATGACCTTGTTGATGCACTGGCAGGGGCCAGGCAGCATTTTAGACAGTTACATGTGCATAAGGATCGCTCTGTCCTTACGTGCTGTGCCAATGTTGATTTCATGGTTTGTTGCAGAAAAATGGTTGAGAGCTTCTGTTCCCACTGTTTGATACATAAGGACAGTGGAACAGTCACTGGAAACAAAAGCTTACAAATTTACTCCCAATGAAAGTAAACATTTTATCAAACCACATGATTTGAGATGAGGGAATGCATTGCCAGAACAGATAACTGAGGTCAAGTAGTTCCCAAGCTACAAAAGAAAGCAATGTTTTTTCTGAGTAGGGAGAACATTCAAAACCATAATAGATAAACAACACGTACAAAAGGAGATATAAAACCTCAGGTTCCAGATCAGCACTCGATCTGAGAATAAACAGTGAGATATAGACAGATACTAGGCAGATTACTACACATCTTTACTGATGGTTCCTTGAACTTTTATTTGAAACATCTGATTCTAGTGACTACTGAAACAGATTAAAGAACAAAAGAGAATAGGAGATCTAATCCCTAAATGATACACCTATGTTTGTTTTGAACTAAGAAGAAATTGCAAATTAATGAGTTGTTTCAAACTGTGTGGTCACTTTCATCCTGCTGGAGAATACCTACTGTGGAGACATACTCTTTCAATTACATTTGTTGGTGCACGTGACTTGGGTTTCTCAAGCTGAGAGGCTAGTATTAACCCACTTTACATCCCCCAAAACATTTATTCATATAGCAGATTCTCATTTTACAAACTTGACTCTTTGATGGCTAGGAAGTCATTCATCTCTGTTTCGGGACAGTAACAGTCTCGCTTCCACTGTGACACTGTTAGGCCAGATTGCCTTGGGATATGAACACATGGACAAGTCCCTGCAGGGTGAGTTAGGGTGTGAATTTGCCGCAGTCAGCTCCTGTGGTGGAGCTGACTGTGTGCATGCATAAAATGAGGGTTAAGCTACCTTGAATTACCTCACTTTTATTCCTGAGTAGAAGTGTGCGCACAAGCTGTTATTGTGGAGTGTGTCGCACACTTTAAACGCGCAGGTTCACTTTCACCTGTGATCAGGGCCAGGATGAGGATTTTCCACCCCGCCGAAGTGTCTGCCTACCACACCTCCCTTAAGGCTGCTGGCAGAAGCTATGAACAACCTGCTTTCATTCCTCCTGCTGCAGGACAGAGCAAATGGCCGTGGATGTCAACCCGTTGAACCGGGCAAGCAAAGCCACGGTAGCCCGAGATTAACGCTGTACCCAACCACCTGCCTGCCCCTCTGCACGGGACGGCAGCACGGCTCTACCGTCAGCTGTCCTGGTCTGCAGCCTGCATTCCGCAGCCTGTCGTTGGCGGGATTGTCGAGACGGTTGGCTACAGGCCGGGTGTATTTCTGCCCCCGGTACAGCCCGCTGCCTTCCCCGTCCCCGCGGTCGTTTGGCCGTCCGTCCGTCCGTCCAGCTGGTCCCACACTCTGCGGCTTGACTGGGTCTGCACCCTTATGTTGGACAGAGGTACAACAGCAGTTTTAGGGAGCAGCCAAGAGTATCTTTCTAATTTCACCCATCTTTACGCCAAGTGAAAAACAACAACAGGGAAGTGAAAACAACTAATCTTAACGGGGCTTTTTTCAGTATATCTGACTGTGCTGCTCATACTTACCGCAATCTAGACAGCAGAAATGTGCATTTTAGCACTCTTAAAAATGCAGCCTGTGAAGATCACTGTTACAGGGCCCAAAGTTTTTGCTTATCAAATCCGCTTAGTCATTACTGAGATTTTTCGCTGTGATTATGAAGGGTGACAGGGCTACTCACCTTTCGTCACTCCACTAAACTAATGCTGTGTGCTCCATGCTCCGGTACGTTTCCACCAACTCAGGGCTTGCTCTAGTGTCCGTAGGAGGCTTGTCTCCTACAGGCCTTGGTTCTGTAGTTTTCATCCAGTGGTTGAAGTTTCATCAGTGGACTAATTATTCCTCAGCATGGACTGATAGGGCGAAGAAGTCACAGCTGGCCAGAGGGTGTTTTATCCTCCCGTTCTCCCGAGGCTCTCCCCAAGAAGAGGTGGGCAAAAGTGGCAGAGTAATTGTGCTGAGTGCGTGAACAGAGATGGTTTTAAAACCACCTAAGGAACTTAAGCACGGCACAACACCACCGCATGTATTTCCTCAGCTTTTTAAGCAGCCCTCCTCATTCCCAGCCCTTGTTCCCGTACCGCCCGCTGCATTGTGCTGGCACAGCTGTTTCTTCGGCTGTGGGCGGCCCAGGGGTGGGAAGAAGCAGCTGGAGAGGTGGGAGAGCTGCTTACGCCGGCTCCAGCAGCTCTGCCGCTGAAGATCCGCGGAAGGTGCTCAGGAGGCAAGAGCCTCCGGTTTTCGGGTCACATCCGAGTCGCCCACTTATTTTTTTCTGAACGTTCGGCAGGCGATAGCTGTAGTATTCCAGATGCCATTGAATGGTCATTGTTGGTAAATGTTGGCTGATTCATGGCGACTGCTATGTATCGGTTTTCATTAGAAACATAACATAAACTAGGAGCATTGAAAAACAGCAACAGCAGCAATTATGCATGTGATCATCACAGAGAGTTTGAAAATCATGCTTCAATAAAGCCTGAGTAGAGAGAAAGCAAATTCTTCCACATGAATATGATTTCCTTTTGCTTCTACTAAGTGATGGCAATTATCAGTGGCATTAAAATACACTATTTTGATATTTTTCACATGATTTTGTGACAGGGAGGGTTCTGCATTATAAACATCTTCTGCTAATCTTAAAAACACCAGCATACTCTAGCTAGTAATGTTCTGGAAAAATCCCAGAAAAATTGTTAGAGAATTTCCTGAGAAGCTTCCAAACCCAGTCTCTGTCATCTACAGAAAAAAAATTATATTGATTAATAAAAGTTCCTCTTAATATTTGATCCAGAGAAAATGCTTAAGGAGCTTTCAGAAGACAAAGATTCTCATGCAGCTGATGATTCAATGGAATCAAAATATGTTGGGGTTTTTTTTTCTTTACAAGCATCTGGTAGAAAACGTGCTTTCACAAAATGCTGAAAGGCTGTCCTAAATCCCCCCAAATTTTTCCTAACAGCTTCTCTAAGTATCTGTGGAGCTTCAGTAACCGAGGGAGTTTTACTATTATTAAATAGCAGAAATTTTCACATTTTTCATTATTTCCTCAAAACTGGGCCTTATTTTAACAAGCATTTGAAAAACCACCTTTCAGCTTAGCCCCTAGCTCAGCCTACTATTTTATATATTTTTCAACAGAGTTCTTGATGACTTCTGGTAACATTACATTATTTTAAAGGAGTCTTTGTGATTATCTCCTTTTGCAAATATCAGAAAAAAATGAAAGAAATAAAGCATCATCCATCTTCAAAAAAGTAGAGAAAAGGCAATGTCAGAATTTATGGGTTTTCACACACCTGATAATAGTTGTGGCTGGGGCAGAATACTGCCACTGATGCGCCATTTTGAGTTGATGAAGTGGGCTGCCGTCGGAGTCTAAATGGGCTACTCAGGACCTCCCCAGGTTTCAGCTGTGCTATAGTTCAGTGCATTTCTATCTTTTTACTGGTTTCAGTCTACATCTGTATTATTTTCCGGATTTAGACTAGGTCTATATTAGTCTGGGGCTTAAGCGTACGCTTAAGTCCCAATCCTTTATAAAGCCTATATATCAGCGAACTGCTGTGCTGCTAGTCTTGAAAAAGCCAGATAGCTTCTGTGTGCAGAGGAGCTCAGGTGTAGGTGCAAAGCATCTCACGCTTGAAATCTGTCTCTGCACTGAGTACTGACGCGTGGCATGAACTGCATGGCTGCGAGACTGACGCCCACAGTCAGGCATGGCTATGGAGGGCAGGACAGCAACCAGTCAGTGCAACCCCACATGTCAGAACTAAAGCCCATCCTGAGGGAAATCCTATTTATCCTTCTTCCAGTCATGGCCAATGTAGTTGTACCTCAACGAAACGGGTGCTTAAAATTTCCCCCTTTGCCATAGTAATATGCAGAAATTGGTCAAGAACTGCTTACTTAACAGTGGAATAAAGTATTTGGGGAAGAAAGACCTCCAAAAAGTAGTTTACAAACCTATTTATCTTATCTAGATCTCTGTCCTTCCTGATTATAACCCAGACTGTCCTCCATGTCTCAGTCTGGTTCCCTTGAACAAGTATCTTCCTCTGTGTGAGGGCTCCTTTTTAATCCTGCCAAGTTTACTTGATCTCCTGTTTTAGCCAGCCCTTTCCTTTCTTGCTTCCAGCCTCCTGCAAGCTAGCTGGAGAGGAGAAAGTGTCTTTAAAATTAATTGTTCTGATTTCATTTTGTTAATTGGGATGGCATAGGCTTGCAACCCTAGTTATGAGGACATTAAATAAGAAATAATGAGAATTTGTTACAAGAATCTGTGTGTTTGTTAAAAAAGAAGAAGTTCAGCTCAAAGGCCTGCAAGTAGAATAGCTAGGGATATTCATAATAGGGTTATAGGAGGGACAAGGAGGAGGATGAAACCATCTAGTCAATATCTCACGATGCTGTATAGCAAAAACTAGGGGGATTAACAGGAAGAGCTAAAAGTCTCAGTGCATGATCAAAACTGCAAGTTAATTGGCATAGCAGGCACTTGTTCAAGTAATTTACATGACTAGAATATTAATATGGAAGAGTATAACTTGCTCTGGAAGGGTGGGGAGGGCAAAAGAGAGGTAGTGTTTTCTTGCATATCAAGATTATACAAGAATTGTTCTAAGGTCCAGGTGAGAAAGAAGATAGATGGGTTGTAAGTTTGTGGGTGAAAGTAACAGGAAAAAATGAGGGCATTGTCACAGCACAGGCTTTTGTACGCCACTGAAGCAGGAAGATTCAGTGAATGATGCTTTTGTAAACTGATAGAATTGTCTGAAAGCAGTGGACTTGGTGAAATGCAGAAATTTATCTGCTCTGGACATCTGGTAGGAAACCAGAAAAAATAGGAGACAAACCAGCAAGTTCTAGAAATGTATTGAAAACAATTTTATAGAATTATTGAAAAAAAAAAAAAGGAAGCTCTTCAAGCCACCCACTGGGGCTTGGGTGAGACTGACCACCAAGTGTCGGAGTTCCTAGTCCTTAAGCTGGGAAGGCAAAACAAAACCAATGGACATCAAGAAGACATTACTCAATAAATACACAGAATTGGAAAGATTTTCAGGGAAACAAGTCAGAGATATCCAATAGATTCAACAGTTCCTTATAAAACTTATATTAAAGGCAGAAGCACAAACTCTTCTAATGCAGAAGCACATTAAGAAATGAATGTAGCTGAATCAGGAGTGTTTCAATGACTTAAATAAAACACAAGAAGACAGTATAGGAAGTTGGAAACTAGGTCAAATTACCAAAAAAAAAGTATAAAAACATGAGGATAAATTAAAAGGGCCGAGACCAAAAATGAAATGCAACTGCTGAGAAATATAAAGCATAGCAGGAGGGTATTCTAAATGCATTGTAGTAGGAAGAAGAAAATCTAGGGAGAAAGTTGGTTTACTTCTCAAAAGGAAAAAAAAGATACTGATACTGATACTGAAAAAGCCATTTTTTTAATTTCCATCTTAAAAGCAACAAAACCCATGTTGACACAACAAAAGTCTTTAACACCAAAGATAAAGGGGTAAGAACTGAGACTACACTTGGGAGGGGAAAAAATCTTGGATACCTGAACAACATGACATGTATTAAAATGAGTTGCATCTGGTGAAATTCAGCCTGGGTATTGCTTAGAGATCTAGCTGTGGCAGCTGCAGCATTAATACTAGTTATTTCTGAAAGCGCACAAAGGATGGTTGAGGTTCCAGACTGCTGCAAAGGGGCAAACAAGTGAGAGAAGAGAAACTCACAAAAGATCAGTCATCTTAACTTCAGTCATGGACCAATTAATTAAACTATTTATGGGCTTCTAAAAGACAACAGAAAGATAAGTAGCAGCCAACATGAATTTGTCAAGAGCAAATCAAGTCAAAACCAATCTAATTTTCTTCCATGTCAGAGTAACAGGCATCAAGGATAAGAAGAAGCAGTAGCCATCATACATCTTTGACTTCATTGGATTTTTGTCACTGTGCTATATAATTCTTATATGCAAGGTAGAGAAATATGGCTACATGAAACTACTAAACAGCTTACCAAAAATGTATTTTGAGAGCATAGGTATCAGAGGTTCATTATTAAAGTAGAAACACATATCAAATGGAGTTCCACATTGGGGGTCTTTTCTAGTCCAGTACTGTATAGCAGTTTCAGTAATGACTTAGATAACAGAATAGGAAATGTTTCTATCATCTGAAGATAACAGCAAGTGGAGGGCAGCCACAGTCATGTTCAAGGGCAGGGCAATAATTCAAAATTCTGTTGAAAAATCAGAAGAATTCTGAAAAGCAGGTTGAAATTCAATTAGATAACTGCAAAATTTCACTCCCAGGAAGTAGTAATCAGCTACACACAGTAAGGACAGACTTTGTACTGCAGAAAGAAATACTAGAGTTGTAGTAGACCAAAGTTTAACAAGAGTCAAAAACATGAGACTGTTGCAAAAAGAGGTGGACATTACTCAGAGATATATATTTGGGAGTGTCATCCTCAAAACTTGCAAAGTAATCCTTTTACTTTGCTCGGTGATGATAAGGCCTCTTCTGGTACACCCTACAGAGTCTTGTGAGGTACATATTTGCTAACAATCTAGAGAGAGTAAAGAGACAAGCAGGGAGAATGAGGACTAGAAAACTTCATCTGTGAGGGAAGAGTGAAGGAAACGGGGTTGCGTAGTCTCCGTAGAAGATCGAATACAAGACTTCAAATGCCTAAAAAGTAGCTGCAAAAGAAAGGCAATGCAGTCTTTTCCATGTTTGCTGGTGGATTAAATTGCAGTTATGAAGGTATATGTTAGGTATTAACAAAATCTTTCTAATAGTAAGGCCAGAGAAACACTAGAATAAATAGCCTAGGATGGAATCATCATCACTGGAGTTTTCTAGGATGAAGTTAGATGGACCACATATACAGAATGATGTGTCTGGAACTGAATCTGCACTGAGGCAGCGGCATTGTCTAGATGTTCCAGATATTTCCTATGATTTGTCTGATTGAACAACTTTAAATTATTATGGGAGAGGTGGGGCCAGTCAATTCAATTTGTCTTCAGCTGCCTATGTTTTTTTCAGTCATTTTGCTTTGGGTTAAACTAATATGATCATAAAGTACCATAGTAACCAGATCAATGTACTGGAGCTACTGCAAAACCTCTCCAAATCTGTCACAGCCCAATGAGTGCTGCAAGTTAAAATTTTAGAAGTTGTATACTCATTTTTCCCCATACATAGATTCTGAGGTTTTAATAAATTTACCTGAACAAATGCAGTGTTTTTATTTAATCTGGTTATATTAGCCTCATATGGGTGCCACAGATCTTTACAGCTCCTTCTCATTGACTGTGGTACATGTATTCATGAATAAAAAAATGATGAGCTTTAGGCCTTCCTCTTTGCTTTCCTTCCCTTCCCCTCTCCCATCAATGACTCAACCAATGAGCTAATAGAAACTTTACTGAGAAACAGAAACCTTCATGTAAGTAACTGCCAGTCTGTTGCCAAGGTTAGAAACATATGGATAGGCTGGAGAGCCATATGAGGTGCCGAAAAAAATACCCAGGTGCAGGGAATTCACTAAAGGACAAAAGCATGTTTGCTGTTAAAAAATTTAATTTTTAATATTTGATATTTGTGACACTTTACTGAGGTTCAGCGGGAGCCGGTATTAAAATGCATTTAATCACTGGTGTCTACAAAACAACATGTGACTTAAATTACATGTGTAAAGGCATAAGCCACAAATCTTTAGTCTGTTGCCTTTCTTGAGTCAGGTAGTATTTAAAGTTTATAATCCTGCAAGTTTTGTCTGTGAGGAGAGAAACAGATGCAGGAGCTAGCAACTCCAACATGATCCAGTTTATTTACCAGGAGTATACACAAGATGAATGAAAACAAAAAAATTGTTTCTTCACTTTTTCCTTCTCACTGCTCTACAAGTATTTGATACTGTGCGTGGTGCTTCCTTGCTCGTAGCCTCCCTGCTTTTTTGCCCATTGCACTCATAGGCATGAAAACAAAAATCAGAGATTTCTAACTCAGGTAATGCCCAGCCTCCATACACCCCCGTGTTACAAGTAGGTAAGCTCCAGTCGGCAATACAGCATAGCATTATTGTACACCTGTGTTCCTCCTTGTGGCCTCCATTGTTTAAATTACCTGATTGCACAACAGCAGTCCAGTAATTTTAACAGCTTCTTTACATTTGCACCACACGGGTGATGCCTCTTAAACTGATCAGTTTTAGCTGTGCTTAAATGAACCGGTAACACCATGTGTTGCCTGTATTTAGATGCATCTAACAACTATTCACAACAATTATGAAAAAAGCATTGGGAATTGTGGGGGTTCAGGCAAGTATACCTGCACTGTTCACCCTGGGCCTGATCCAAACCTCACTGAAGTCTGTGGAAACATCCCCACTGATGCCAGTGGGCTTTGGATCAGGACCAAGGCTACTCCAGCCTTTGCTCAGATCTTACTCTGGCAGTTCTCCCATTGAAGTCAATGAGATTATTCCCTGGTATAATAGAGCTCACTGTCAGGAAGATTTTAATGATATTCAACCTACATTTTCCATGTCTTCATATCACCCCATTATTCCTAGTTATGTCTCATTATCTTCTTTTTTTTTCAGGGATCCAATCCTAACCTCCTTACTCAGGCAAAACTCCCACTGACTTCGATTAAGGAAGCAGGATCTCACTGTCATCTTTACTATTCGGAGGCTGCTGTAATGCCACCCCTATGATGTCATCATATAGGCAACCATGCATGGTATTTTTGCTTGTACAGACCACAGTACTGAGTCTACAGCAATACTGAAGAAGAGAGAAAAAATGAAAAGATTTGCCAGTACAATTTCAAGACATACAGCAATATGAATTTTTAAATAACATTTGATCTTATAAAAACATTTTATCATCTTTCCATCAGATGTACATCCTCACAGCTATATAAAAATCCATAGTAAAATTATTGTAAGTAGTTTCTTTGATTAAGAACTCAACATTTGTGGTTTAGAATAGTTTTATAATTTGCTGTGGACAAGACAGATAATGTGATACCTATTTCTCAACAATCATTTATTATGTATAATTTGGCCTTTCTGGATAGTTGGATTGGAACGTGTCCTAAATTACCAGAAGTTAAATACTCCTAATACATACTAAAAATGGTAATTTCCTATAAAATTGTATTAGAAGCTTGGATTTTATTTAGAATTAAGACACCATATATCTTCCACGGTCTTCATGCAAATAATTTTTTTCACACTTACAATTCTGTTAGCTTAAAAAGTTAAACTCTGGTAGTGGAACCTCATTATTTTCTCCTCTTGGTCTCTGGTGTGCCGGAGAGGAGTATGCAGAGTCTCTTCCCCTCCCTCTGGTCACTGGTCAAAAGAGCACACTACCAGGGCAACCTGGTCAAGATGGTACCTGTGGCTGGTGGGCTAAAACACTACAGCACCTCAGTGTAGAGCAACACTGAGCCCAAAATCCCCCGGTCAGGTGTCATGGGTAGTTGTACCTTTGCTTGTTTTTAAAGTTCTTGGAACAAGAGCTCTCTTTTTTTTCTGTGTTTGCACAGCAATGGGCATTGAATGAAGGGGATTTTATGGTAGTACAGTAACACTAATGATAATCTTTATAGTAAATAAAGTAATACCAACTAAAAGAAAGATTGTATGGACATTACTCAGTACATAACGAAGACTCCAAAGTATGTTCCCATCTCTGATACCGGGTGCTTCCCTGCCCTCTTCTGAAGAAACAGTATGAATTCCTCCAGCACAGATACATGGGACTCCCTAGTGAGGACATGATTTTTCCAGTTAGGGATATCAGCTATACCCAAACAGCTATAGTAAACCTCTTTTTCTCTACATGCTAGATTTCCCCAGTTTTTTATCATATGCTAGTAATTAATCATTGTAGATTTACATGTGTATTCCCTCTGCTATTAGTTATATTCATTTTTCAGTAACTGCCCAGACATCACATACATTAAGATTAAAAATGTAAACCATTATTGCAAGCTCTGTGTTCATCACCGTTGTCCTTATTTGCCCTACCCACTCTAATGTTATGCTGGTTACGGCAAATGGAGGTCCAGCTCTCAGGTGACTGCTCAGACCTATTTCTTTAATAAGATAGATAAAAACACTCTATTGTTTGTGTAGTTACGGAATTGTTCAGGAATGCTGCTCTGAAATTCAGCATATTCAAGAGGCATTGACTCACCAACTGAAGTATGCTTCTTTACCCCAGCCCATCTCTCCTTTTCAGATACAAGGAAGCACAGATAACTAAGATGCAGAAATGTATGGTAAAGAATGACCTGAAAAGCCCACCTGCATTAGCACTTTTAGTTCAGACCAGTTTGCTTTTCAAGTGGATCTCCCAATTATCCTAACTTACCATTATTTTGTTTGCATCATGAAGCGTGCAAATTAGTTTGCTTTCCGATAAAGCTGTATCAAAAGATGCACCCTAAGAGCCCTTGCAATTTGTTTCAGTACAGCATTCTGTCCAGGGCGCTAGACTTGAGTTAGCCTTAAGTGACACCCCCCCCAAAATACAGTGTGGACATCAGGTCCACAGCACCAGCTCTGTTGGTCTGTAGATCTTCATTGTGCTGCACTAATGGGGACAAACCCTTAATTGCCTATTTCAAAGAGACCAGTCCTGTAGCGCCTCTTCTACTGTGTCTTTTCCACCCCATCTCCTGGTATTTAACCTGATCCTTCTTTGACTACATACTGATGGTGCAGCTTTTTCAATAAAACAAATAAGACAAAAAATCAGCAGATAAGGAGGAATTCTTGTCACCAGAGTACAGGCACTGTCTTAGCTTGTTTACAGAACAATGGAAAAAGAGAATAGGGATAAAATTCACCCTTCAAGCTTGGATATACTGTATGAGAAGGGCAATAGTAGCTTGTTCAGAAACAGCGTCAGCTTGGATGTTGAGCCATCTCTAATCTTTAATTTTAACTAGTGAAATTAGACAGTCACATTAATGCATTGTGCATCTATCCATTATTTATTGTAGCTGTACTCTTTTGTCTCATATACTAAAAAATTGTCCAGTTAAATTCAGATATGTTTGAAAGCATCTGATTTTGTAATCAGCTTGATAGGAGTACTATTTTTATCTGATATCACATGGGTTTCACAGAAAGATAGATGTTGGACTGTCAGCATCTCCTATTTCCATTAACCTTCTTTTCCTCATTAATAACTGACCTAGAGCAATAAGAGCCACCCATGAATTCAAGCAAATAAAACAATCCACTTCTCTAGGCCCAGTGCTTTTGCTTCATTGAGCCTTAGCAGAGTAAGCAGCAACATGTCTGTTGGAAACTATTTACAACTCCACAGACAACAGCTTTTCACTGCATTTCTTCAGTTTCACCCATTTAGCCATTCTATCCCTAATACAATAACCTAATCCATGCACACTAAAAACCCTGTTAATATTCTGGACCTGGAAAATTAGCCAAAAATCCATAGAAAGATAAGCATAATAGAACACAGATGATTAACACGTATATTTAGCATAACAGATCCCAATATCAATATCTCCTGTATATTCTTTCCAACTCAGACCAGTTTTGTAAATCTCAACCGTGAGGTTATATCTGATGAAACAGTAAAGCTACAGTGAAGAAACAATGCCCAAAAAATGTTTGTAATGTAATATGAAAATGGTGTTCGGAATTTTAATACACTGTAATTGACCACACAGATTTCTTCTGTGAAAAGATAATTTGGTATTAAAATCGTGCAGTACTTAAATAATGTAATTTTGATAATGACAGTAAAATACAATTTCTGTAATGCAAGTGAATCACAAACTTTTTCTCATTCCAATGAAGTATGTAATATGTCTGAATGCTGTCACTAGTATACATTTTAAAAAGAACTCTGCCATGAACTATTAGTGAATACCATTATATTTCAAATATATAACAAAAACTGGTGAAGTCACCATATAAACATATTGAAATGCCATGTTGCATTTATTTGGGAAATAATGAATCCTGTGGGAACGAGTAAAATTTTTTGTTCTAGACAGATTTATTACAGGTTTTTTAAAGAGCTGAGCCTTAGGAACTCTTTCCCCAAGTTAAGTTGAAAACTGAAACTGTGAGAGGTTTTGACCTTCCAAAGATAAACATTAATTCCCATTGGATACTCAAGGTTCCCATTGCTTCTTGCGTTGTATCAGGCTTCTGAGACGAAGGGGTTTCAACTGTCAGGGATCTGACCAGAGTGAAATTGCACTAGTAGTAAAAGTGCTACTTTATTTGTGACATTCATCCTAAGACTTTTTTTTGCTGCCGTTTGTGCAAGAAGTAGTGTTGCACCACTTCTAAGAGATCTTAAAGGAATTTTGATACACGGAGCAGTTGGAATGAAAGAAGCTATCATCTGAGTAATTTCTGCAAGCTAGTTCAGTTAGTTTTTCAATATATAACATCCCTGGCTTTTTTTATCTCGGGGCTCCTTCCTCCTCTCCTGCACAGGAGAGTTGCACACTCCTTCTCCACAAGCGCAACAGGCTCCGTTAGAAGGCTTGTGCATTTTCCACAGTAGGAATGTAATCTGGGGCACTGCAAAAGCCTACTTTGATGTTTTAAACTTATGGTGCTTTTCTCTTTACAGCTGGCAAGTGGAGTGGTGCAGATAAGTCTGCACCACATCATGGGGATCTTTGTGTAAACTGAGGTGAGTGTTGGATAGATTATGACTTGCATTGTGCCCCCTTTGATCTGTTCGTATATTCGCATTTGATCCCTGCACGACACATTCAGCCACGTACGAAGCAATTCTGTCTCCTTTGTCTAAGGCTGCTAGATACTACATTGGGCATTCTCTTCTGTTTTCTCAAATGTATGTTTAAAGTGGAATATATATGTAATGTTCCCTTATGCTTCTATATTTCATTTGCAAAGATATGTTTTATATACTGTAAATTTTACTTCTTACCAAAAATACATTATCCTGGAAGCAAACTGAGTCAAGTGTTCTCAATGTGCCTGTAATTCCTTTGCAATTGTGTGAGGTGTGAAATTCACTTGACTGTTCTTACTGAAAGATCTGAAGGGTGGGAGATAGATAAAAAATTGTTTTACTTCTGCCAGGCAAGCATGGAGAAGTATAGATTATGTATATCATTTCTGGAAAGAAGATGGAGGAGTTGTCATTCCAAAAGACATCCTCGAAAGAAAAAGAAAAGAACCTAGGACAAATATTTTCTTTTTTTTTTTCCCCATCATATATATGTAAAGAGACAGTAACGGTTTATTACACCAAAAGATAAAATAAATGGCTGATTAAGCTAAATGAAAGTTTGAAGTAGAAAAAAAAAAAAATATGCAGAATGTCCCTTGTACAAACTTCTTAAAAGAAGGTGTTTCTCTAACTCATGATA
Organism: Haliaeetus leucocephalus; assembly: GCF_000737465.1. Taxonomy (NCBI): domain Eukaryota; kingdom Metazoa; phylum Chordata; class Aves; order Accipitriformes; family Accipitridae; genus Haliaeetus; species Haliaeetus leucocephalus. The sequence continues at coordinate 6,246,113 of NW_010973034.1, forward strand.
GAAACCAGAAACAACCTTTTTGGGGGTGAACAAAATGGTCTTTTTGATTTTTTTAGAAGTGGATTTAAGATATTTTTTTCTCTTTATTTGAAAATGATGATCCACTCATAAAAGCGGGCATTAAAGTTCATAATAAGAAATTTACTCATTAATTAAATGCTGGACTCACAAGGAAGTATCTGCATAGGTATTGGTGATTTGGTATTTTGCCTTCTCAGTCATTACCTTAGCGTGGCACTAGGAGGCAATCTGCTATTAGAGGTGTCATCCCTCAGACATCAAAGTCTTTGAATATTGTGCTATTTCAGCATCAAATGGCACTGTTCATGAGAAGTTTTTTGAGTGTCAAATCCCAGCCTGCATTACTACAGTCTCCCTAGTGTCTTCCATATACTTTTAGAAAATGGCAGATTGGTGATTAATGCCTTCCTGAGACTCTGACCACAGGTTTAGCCAGTCATTCCAATTCCTAATATGCCAAATATGTAAGTGAGGTTAAGTGAAGGGATATTTAGACTGCAGGTCTTGACAGGGCTGTGATAGCCAAATTGCCTGTGTTGACAAGACATAGGTCTTTCCAGGTATGCCCAGAAGCAGACCAGCTTAGATAGATAACCTTAACAGGGAAAATGTACGCATCTCTCTCTACTGGGAACATCTCTAAGGTGGACAGCAGCCAAAAAGGGGTTGGGGTTAAAAATGCATAGTTTGGATTCAGGTACTGATGGGGCAGCTAGGTAGAGTTTAAGCTGTTAATGGAAATGAACATCAGAATAATAAAAATGCTAATTGGTCAGAAGAAAGAACATGGACGTTCTCAAATTGGGCACAAAAATTTGTTCATTTTTAATTTCTCCTTACCTTGGCTTGCATCCTTGTTATTGTCATAGTTGTTCTGAAAATGAATTGATTAATACTTTTGTGCCTCCAGATGTTATAAACATATGAAAATCATAGGCAAACCTAGGAGAAAGTTAATAGTTCTGTTTTCACAACAGGGTCAAAAAAGTGTACTATACTATACATAAGGCTGTGGTCATATATTGAAAAATGAGGTTGAATAACTATTCATTAGCTTGTAAATCTATTTCTTGTGCTAAATTAGCAGGTGGTCTTTCAAAAAAAGTAGCCTAAGTACCCGTCCTGCAAGATTGCGTCAGCATGCATATGGGCAGTAACTAAGGTTTCACGGGCAAGAGTCATGCCAGCTCTTCCTGGCTGTTGCATGCTTGACTTTGCCGCCTTACATTGTTTTATTTTTATAAAAGTTCTTTTGTTGTTTGGGAGCAAATGTATATTTATATATTTTGTAATTCTGTAAAGAACAGTATTTAGAAGTTTTGCAAGAAGCAAAGCCTATCACAGAGGTACTCTGAGATAAAGCTGGAAACAGGCTTTTAAAAATGCTTCCACGAGTGTTTACTAAGACAGAAAGTTGAATTTGATTTGGCTGTGTTCGTGCTCCTTTTGTTTACTTTTTGTGAATATTTTAGCTAATAGGTTTACTGTTAGGATTGTTTATAGAAACAGCACATTTTAAGCAAATATTTCAAAAATTTAATGGATAATATATTTTAGACTGACAAATGTAAATGTTTTCACTACAAATCTAATTATAAGCTTTACTAGTTTTAATGTATGTTTTATTATGTAATCGTTAAATCAGGAAGTATGTCTATGCACACATGGTTTTACACTTAGTTAGTAACTACTATCTCCTGGGTTAAATAGCAACTACAAAGAGGGCATTGCAGATCACCTACTTGACTCTCAAGAATTCTAGATATTAAGCACTTTCAACAATGTAGGATAAATCCTCAGACCTTTTCATTCCCTTAGATGCTGCCCTTTGCAGAAGCCAGTCTTAAACTCTGTATTTCAAGTGTTGGGATGTGTTGTGATACTGTTATAGTAGATCAAAGGATGCAAGAAAATAGAAACCACACAGTTTTCAAAGAAAACAGAATTTTGAACTGGGATCATGACATATGTAACAGAGTAAAAAATTTCTAATAATTTCCATTTTCAAGTCTGTTTAAATGTGCTTCTTTATCTACAAATTCTCTTGCAGGTTTGAAATCTTACACAGAATTTTGTCTTGTTTTTTAAAACCTCTCCCTTCACATTTTAGAAAAAAATAATAATCATGTTTGTGTCTCTCTAACATAAACATAATTAACATTGGTGGTATATGGCATTAATGCTGCCTGTAAGGAAAGAGCTTCACAATTAAATCACAGATCTGCTGCTCTGCAGTTTGAAGACGTGAGCTTCGCTCACAAGACAATGATTTTGTACGCCATATTCCATAGATTCTCATTACATGTCTTGTGTCAGCAAAATTATATTAGGCAATCTCACCACTTGCATCAGCTCATATTAATATTATTTGTAAGACAAAATGGTCCTTGATATTATGCTTCTACTCATTATCAGAAATCATTTTGCTCCAGAATATTAATATTGAAGTTTATATATGATAACATTACTATTTGTTTTAATAATTTCCAATAAAAACAACTACCGTTTTAGTGACTCATTTTATTTTCTTGTATTTCCTGGCAAGTACTGCATGTCTTTTTAAGGAATACAAAAACAAGTTGGCTGCAGCTCAGCTGAGCAGCTGATTCCACAGGCCGTGGTCCGTGGAGGCTTCCATTTAAACCAGTGGTCTGGACAGGGCATACAGGATGGGCTCCTTTTTCAGCTTCCAAATTATGCCCTCTTGTACTGAAACACTATAAAACAACATTAATTAAGATTTCAAATATAATGGAAAACTGCTAATCATGAAATAAAAGTGAGCCAGGGAAAGAGAAAATCTGAAAAAAAGAGGGGGAATACCATCAACCCTGTCTGGGACATGCCATATCAACATCAGCTCATGAAACGGCAGCTTCTTGGGTGCACAACACCATCCTAGATGTGTGTTACCTACAAAACTATTAAGCAATAACAACATTTGTAGAATATGCTACCAACTGCAGTTTTGGTGGTTTGCTTTTTTCTTCAAGGAATAATACAGAATAAAAAGCAAGTTCAGATTGCATGTTGGCATAATTAAACATACTTCATTTTCAAATTCAAGAACAAATTCACTGTCCGTGCATAACCAAAGCTCTCAGTGAATAAAATGCATATGTATTGCCAGATTGTTCCACATTATATAATATTTGAAATATTGAAGCCTACTTACAAAAAGGAAATCATGGAAAATATAATGTAATTGTGTTGGTATATTTTGGGAAATACATTAAGTTTTGTTAATAATTTAAAGAAAATTGTAAACCCTCAAGTTTACAAATATAGTTCTAATTACAACCCTATCACCAAAGCTATTTTAGCAAAAAATTGAATTTCAAACCTTTGTAAACTATTTTTTGGCCAGTTTAACATATTTTTTTACTGGTAATTGTGATTTAGGGCAGTAAACATTTACACTATTATCTCTTTTCAGGAAGAAGGAAACCATTCAGACCCCAAGTTGAAGGCTGTTCTTCCTCTGTTCAGTTCTTAACAACAATGTGAAATCTTCTTCTTTCAGCATTTCTATTTATTTCAGTGCTCTACTTTGGCTAGTCTGGCTTATATTTCCACCTAAAATGGACAAAGTCTACAGTCATTTAAATCCATCCAACCCTATCGACCTCAACCATATTCTTATACTGATTTACAGCCTCATTAGGATTTTAATGATGTAAATGAAAGTAGAATTTGCCCCTAAATCTTCACTCTAAATTAAAGAGTGTATTCACCTCTCAGTGCAGGATGTGGGAGTATGTGCCTCAAACAGAGAACACACAGCTAAAACTTGGCAGGCAAGGTCTCGGCTAGAGAGTGGATTTTTTTTTTTAATGTTGAGCTCACTTCTTTCCTTAGATAAGCAGGCGCACATTCTCATGTATCTTGTAAAATCTTTAACAGTTCTACACATGCATGTACAAGTGTAGTGCTGTTTTTACAAGATAGACAACAATTCTTATTCACATATCTTTCTGATGAGAGAATCAAGTCATCAGTCTAAATATATTTGGGTTTACTGAAGTTGCAAGTCTATGGAAAGAATAGACACTTACCAGCTCTTGGTACTTTCCTGGAGCATGTGTAGTCCAAAAATACGTCCTCCTGCACCAGAGGTCCAGTCCTAAAAATCTCTAAGTGGGTGGCGAATGAGAAAGTGTGTGTGGGTGGTTGTTTTGTTTGTTTGTTTGTTTTATTTAGAAATCTTAGCCTTAAAGCCTGATCCAAAGCTCACAGAAGAAAAATTCTCATTAACTTCAGTGGCCCAAATGAGTTCCTCAAAAAGAAAATACCACATCTCACTTCCAGTATCTTCTGTAAATTTAAGCCAGAAAACCTATTGCTTCTAATACAGCATATATTAAACAGTGGCTGTGAAGGACTTAGTATTTATATTACACAAATCCCATTGTGTTTAAATGCATTTTACAGCACGAACTGGGAAGTGCCATAAGCAGCACATTTACTCTGCCCTTACGCTCTTTGTAGCTCGGATATATATGTAACTCCTAGTAGAGACCCACGTTACCTGAAATCACTCTCCTCTCACCCTCAAAACTGCACCTATCACCAGAGAAGATATTTGCCAGAACTTGCTCCAGAAGAGTCATTTCCATATAGTCTTCTCTTAAAAAAAATTAGAAAAGCAGAATGATGGCAGATCAGAATGACCGCGGGCAGCTGATTTGATGCACCAAGCCTAGAGTTCATTCAGCCATTTCCATCTGAATGCCAATAAATTGTAAACAGTGTCATATGCATTAAATATCATTAATGGAGAATGACGGTGTGGCCGGTAACAGCAGTACCATGGTTGGGGGGTGCTTGACCAGGGATGCAGATTCACAACTGCAGCGAGATCATTAGTGCAAGATCAGGCTGCATGTCACATGGACAGCTTTGAATAATTATGCACAAGAGGAAGAAGTTAAGAATTTCTTGCTTATATTAAATTAGGGCTGTTTGGTTTTGAGTTTATTTTAATGCATATTGAAGCTTGATTACTTTTAGTAATAGGTGAAGTGCTGCAGAGTCAAGGAGCAGAAGAATTTTTAAAGATCTTACATAACTCCAGTGATATTTTTAAGCATATTAATTGGCAAGTGCTTCTCACAAATAAGGAGGTGACTTTCTGAAAATATATCTGCCCCTTGAGTATAGCGCGGCTTATTTTGTGGCTTTTATCCACAACAGAATTCATCACCTGTAAAAATGAAGAAGGTGGCGCTCATTTTTAGAAGGAAGTAATCAGGAGGAAGCTTTCCTCCCCAAAACAAAATGAAGCCACGAATAGAGCAGATCGGGGAGGGAACACGATCAAAACTAGGCAATTTTCAAATTCTGCACAGGCGTTCAGGTTCCCCATACCTCCCCCCCCCCCGCCCCAATCTGACAGTGACTGCAAGTGGTTGGGACCCCATCATCTCTTCAAAGTGATCGCTGCATCAGTGGAGATGATTCACACAAGTGAAGTTTGCAGGATCTGGTCAGCGTGTCCACAGCACAAGCGTGGCCCCAGCAAGCCCATGGGTGGGCAGCAGCAAGCCCCATCACTCGGCTGCCCGTGGTCCTCGCAGCTGAACAAGGCAGTTTCGGGGAAAGACGGCAAAAAATCAAAGTGTTTAATAACAGTGCTGTCAGTAACTGGTTTATATTCATTTCCTCCCTTTTGCCTGATACAGCTACCCTTAACACCCAGCAGAGAGAAACACTTGGATCATGCTGCACACACGCGGCTGAGCAGGAGGAAGAATCGGATGCTGTATACCTCACCTTGAGGGTGACAGACAGGGCATTTTACTATAAATGTTTATGCATTAATACAAAGAAACCTGTCTTAGTAGGTTTTTTTCTGGATATCTTAATTCTGCTGATGCAAAGTGAGAGTGAAATTACAGGTGCCAGTTTGCAATGTAGAATGCTGATAAACAACTTGCCATTTTGCAGTGGCTGGTCACATCTGGAGCCTTTTGGGATGCAAAAGTACTGGAGGATTATTGCAAAACTTAGAGACACTTATGTTACCATAACTTTTGTTTTTAACCTAAAGTTGTAGGTTTTTTTTTTCTTTCGGAGGATTTTATGGGTTATATTATACTTATTTAGCTAATCAGCTAAGTCAGCAGCAAAGCAAAAAGAGAGTCAGACCTATAGCTCTTGTCAGAAAACTTTTCTAGTCTGACCTTAGACTGAGACAGGCTGGCATAAAACCATGGATCAGTGGATTGTGTTTCATTAATTTCAGCATATTTTAAAACTGCATAATCTACAGTCCCCAATACGAACCTAGCACTCTGACTAAGTTAGTATGCAGTGTTCAACACCATTGTACCGTGTTGAAAAAAACCTGTGTGGTAAATTTGGATTTTTCCACCTTTAAGTTATCATACTACTTCCATAACATAGATAATCAACAGACACACATATGGAGACAGATAGATGGATCCACAACACAGAAGGCTATGGCAGTAAGAGTCCCTCACTCTTGTATTTTGTTATCTTTATACTTATTCCTGTATGGACTACATTGATACAACATCCAATTTGATTTTATGTGTCACTGCAGTCTTCTACCATTTTCCAAGCACTCAGTTACTCTCTCTTGAAAAATCTCTGCTGAAACTGAGAGGCTGTTATGAATTAATATCTGTTTATAATATTATTTGTCATTTCTGCTTCTTAGCATGTGTATGGAAACACAAAAGGGCTTGAGAAAGGTTTCACTCTTCATGTTTCTAGTATACAGTAGTATTTTGAAATCCTTGCAAAATTTCCATCAGGTCACTGTAGTAATAATTATGCATGTATGCAGTTAATGTTCCCTGACTGCTTCTGATCCGCTATGTCTGTTCTCTTTCTGTGCTCTCCTGTTGAGATCATACAGTCTGAATATAACGCACAGCAGACTGGTCAGAACTCCACGCCCTAGCAAATTTATAAACCCTGCTTGTGGAAGAAATATTCCAACCTATACAAAATTTAAACTTGAATGCTAATATGCACATTTTCTCCCCCTAACATTTAGTATACACTTGTTGTGTTAGCAATATCTGAAATGGCTTTGATGTAGTTTCTGTGATTATCCACAATTTCCTGTTATGTAAGGTATCTCTCAGGAGACTTTGCACTCAAGAATAGGTTGCATTGGGAATTATAACTAAGATCTGGCCCAGTCTGTTTTTTTTAGCTCACTGAGCATTACTGTTGTGGAGAGCACTGTATTTTTCCTATACTGTTTAGTGTGTTTATATAAAATATTCACTCTGAAACTGAGAATGCTCCAAATTTATCCTCTTGTGGCACACGTGATCCTTCATGAGAATCCAGTTAAATATAGTTTTTTTGCTTCAGAGAAGATATTGTCAAGTTGGGTCTGGCTTTCTTCCCCCTTCTGTTTGAAGGTCAGTGATCATTTAGGACAGTTTTCTATCATGCATTTCAAATGCTAAGGCGGTGTTTGTAGCGGGATATGGGCCACAATTTGTCAGTGAATCTCAATTTGTTCTTCAACCCCTTTCTGGTAATGTGGTGCAAAGAAACATGGTTTCATTTAAGTTCCCACTTGATGATGGTAAACATCTATACACGTGTGACTTTAGTCCTGTGACAATGCCACATGTGCTACTTCTATCCCATCGAGAAGTATTTGGTCATGCTTTAATAGTTATGGGAAGAGAAATCTGATAGTTCTTCCCCTTGACCACGTGCTGGCTGCTGGTGTCACCTTTGGTAGCTTTCTTGGGAGGAACAGTGTGGGGGACGTAATACTAAAGTTGGATGCCTGCCTTATAGCTCAGCAGCCTTGCCACCTCCCATATCCAAGCATACGATCATCCTTCTTCCACTTTTGTGCATTTATTGCAGCAGCTCCTATCTCAGCTTCATACCTGACAGTGTCCTTGACTTGCAGTGTTTTCCTCTTACTGTCTTCTTACAGCTGCTGCATTCAAAGTCTGTTCTGCTCCTAGTTTCATCTTATTCTGCTCTCCTAGCACAAAACAGCTTTGCACAAAGAGTGTATGTGCATGTTTGCAAATGTAAGTGCATGTATAAAGAAGTATCAGCATATGCCGGATTTCTTCCATCGTTTCCTATACCTAAACTGCCCTTTTTGCCTTTCTTGACATTTTCTATGCGCAAAACATCATGAAGCAACTCCTTCACAGTTCTGTGGCTCAGTGCAGAAATATCCATGGCTTTAAAATTTTGCCAGTAAAACATTTTAAGAGATATTTAAACTGTTAAATGTGTCAAATATATTCAGTTTTTATTAAGCGAGCCAGCTAATAACATACAGATTTCCTTCGTGCTTTTTGTCCTACCTATCTGCAGACAACAGGGCCCCAGTTACCCCTCTGCTTTTAGTGCTTGTCTCCATCCCTGCATTCCAGCACCCAAAAGAGAACAGAGAAACTTTCACATTCAGTTAAAATATACTAAAAACCCTTTACTTTTGACTGACATACATCTTCATGCAAAGAAAACAAAAATAAGAAGCGGCCACCTTGCTGTACCTTCCGGGGAATTGGGCATTGGTTTTGTCGTGCTGTTGGCTCGTGTAACACACCTACACACGCTACGCAGCGTCCTCAACCACACCAGGTAACGTTACGTTAGATTTTACTTCACCGAGGGATTTTTCTTGACGCTGGCTCTGATGGCAGCAATCCAGAGGTCTTTCAACAAAGCACTGGCTCAACAGTGTCCACAGAACCGCCCCTTCAGAGCACGGCACGGACGCTCGGCACACCATCCTGCATCGTCAGCAGGCAGAGAGCAAGAATTACAAGGATGTACGGCTCTCCGAATACTGCTGATTCATTGACAAAACTGGAATTAAATTGTACCATATTCGTCCTATTCATAGCCCTTCCACCCCTGTTGCAGGCCGTAATATGTCTAAACACATTGCCGTCGGTGACAGAAACTGAAGATCATCTGCGAAACTCTGGCCAGCACTGGATCAGAAATCACTAGTAGTTTCTTACCCACAACTCTACTTTTGTTTGTAGGTGCGGATTTTGTAAACTACCTAGAAATATGGCACCTGGATAACTTGAGGAGGAGTATGACATCCAGATTTATGGATGCATTTAGGAAAAAAATATAAAAATTAAAGGCTGCTGTTCAGCTGAGGAGCATTATGGATTAGCGTGGTGCAGGAAAAACTGCATCCCAGTGGACGATTTCCCTATTACTATTCACTTGAGCAGCTCCAGGACTGGATGCCTGGGTGCTATACTTGACCCTCAAGCCTTTCCTGACAGTCAGCTGCAGTATTCCTACTGCATTGGTAAATAATATAATGAATATGGTTAAAAGGAGGGGGATACAAGGGTTAATGAGCTGTTGGCATTTCTCCTCTGCTTTGTGGTCCGCTAAGTGCACAAAATAACTTCATGCCAAATTCAGCACATTGGGAGTCCTTATCAGAAAGAATCTAAACTTGGGCACAGAAGATTTATTGTGAAATGGGGATCCTTCTAAAAAGATGTGGTTGCAAAGAATTCACTGATACTGAGACTATTTATGCCAGGGGAAAAAAAAAAAAGCTATATGTGGCTTTTAAGCTCCATCCCCAGGAGGGGAGCCTGGGACCAGTTGTGAGCCCAGGGGCTGTTGGGCGAAGCATGGAGCCCCAGATGGCAGCCAAGTTGCTGACTGGGGAGATAGATACCTTGAGACTGCAGTCAACAAACCTGGGGAACTCTTGAGTTTTGGACTGAGCCCACAAAACTGTTCTTGCTTGCTTGATGATGGTCTCAGATAGCAAGCTGCAGAAAGTGTCCTGGTGTCCTGGTTTCAGCTGGGATAGAGTTAACTGTCTTCCTAGTAGCTGGTCCAGTGCTGTGTTTTGAGTTCAGTATGTGAAGAATGTTGATAACACTGATGTTTTCAGTTGTTGCTCAGTAGTGTTTAGACTAGAGTCAAGGATTTTTCAGCTTCTCATGCCCAGCCAGGGCACCTGACCCAAACTGGCCAACAGTGTATTCCATACCACGTGACGTCCCATCTAGTTTAGGAACTGGGAAGTGGGGGGCAGGGAATCGCCGCTCGGGGACTGGCTGGGTGTCGGTCGGCGGGTGGTGAGCAATTGCCCTGCGCATCATTTGTACATTCCAATCCTTTTATTACTACTGTTGTCATTTTATTAGTGTTATCATTATCATTATTAGTTTCTTCTTTTCTGTTCTATTAAACCATTCTTATTTCAACCCAGGAGTTTTACTTCTTTTCCCGATTTTCTCCCCCATCCCACTGGATGGGGGGGAGTGAGTGAGCGGCTGCGTGGTGCTTAGTTGCTGGCTGGGGTTAAACCACGACACCCGGGAGTAAGGTAAATGACCTGATCATTGGTCTGCAGGGTCATTTTCACCTTTTCTACATAATCCTCCTGGAATCTGGCATATGTTTCTGGGGAGGTGGGTCTATCTTCCAGCTAGCCAAGTCTCTTCTGTCCCTGTGGTATGTTGAAAAAATGTGGCTAGAGCTGTATTATTGGAAGGGTCTGATCCGATGTAATATATCCTGGGAATATTTACCAGGGGTGGTGGAGGAAACCTGAATGGAAAGCCATGTAGTTTCCATAGTGCAGTGGTAGTGAAGGCAGGAGATGTCAAACTGGGCTGTGTGGTGCCTGACAAAATGTTGAGTCAAGAAGGAACAGTCCTATGAGCCCACAGCTGCCAACAGCTGGAAGGGGATATTTTAGACCACAGTATTCTGCTTGGTGCTTCAGTTCCAACTAAGCCCTTTTTCAGGTACCTGCATACACCCTTTGCTGAACCTAGACCATTTAGTTTACATAACATTTTGAAGAACTAAAATGCTGTGCAATTAGTATTGATATTGTGATAGCTCAGGCAGGATCAGGGCTGCATTGTGCTAAGCTCTTCCAGACGGCTAGATAAAAGTCTCTGATCCATAAAGTAGACAAGGCATTAGTAGAAATACAACAGATAAAGCTGAAAAAACAAAGAAAGCTGCAACAACAGCTCACATATTTCTCCACGCTGAAGGGTTGACAGTCAATCTCGTATGGCATGGAGAAGGGGACAAGGAAAGGTGGCTCTGCTTGGCCTCACAGAGCACTAACTGTTATTACAATCACTATCAAAGTTAGAGGAAATTGCATCCATTTTACTGTTGAAACGTACAAAATGTACAAAGCTTTCCTAGCATCAATAAACAGTTAAATATATTAGAAAATAGAGGACATGAGCTTGCTGTTGTTCTTCAGTCTCAACTTGTATTGCTTTCAGTGGCCATTTAACCTCGATAAAGACAGAAGGATCCAGGCACAATGTTTTTAATTACAAGTGGCATTTCTAAGCCTTCTGTGGTCAGCGCCTAATCCAAAAAAGTGACTTCATTTTGGACTCTGGTAGTATGGATACTCTGTGTAAAAGGCAGGCTGCAAACTAGTTTCCATCCTGCTTTAATAATAGGTTCACAATCCAAAAAGGAACTTTAAACACTTCACTTTAATATTCAGACTTAAAGCTTTCCTTCTGTAAAGGGGTTTATAACCCAGCAATAAAAGACTGCCTTTGAAAGTTAACTTAAAAGGTCTTAGGAAAGCAGTGGATTTTTACATTTAAGCTTCCAGTATTTAAAAAAAGATTAACCATTGAACAGATAAACAAATTGGTAGCTTGCATGACCAAATATGCCCTGACTAGGTGACAGAGTTAACCTCCTTTGCACAGTCAAAACGTGCAGGATGCTCCAACGCAGAAACACTTTCAGTAGTACTTCCCGCAAAGTGAAACTGATGGGGATTGATGCAGCTGGGAAGAGGTTCTGTGGAGCATGGCGCGAACCACGCTCTTCTGCAACTGCAGACCTGGCCTTTAGCAAGAGGGCAAAGGCATGCAGAACGAGTGGGAAAGGAGAGACGGCATGCAAGAAACGTAAAGAAAGAACTGTAATGAACGCTAAGATCTGGTTTCTACATGGCAGATAGCCAGAAGAAATATTTTTCTACTGGGTGGATAAGGGCTTGTCTTCTGCTGAGGTGTAACCAAACCCCACTGAGACTCCTGTGAGCTTTCAAGGAATTGGCAGGGGGCAGGGGAATCCACGTGGAAAAAAACAGGTTTTATCCAAATTAGATGTAAATGCTCTGATGGATGAGCTATTTACTGTTTCTTTTGAGAATGCTGTAGGATGTTCACTGTTAGGAGTTTTCCCTTTACTTCAACTACTTATTTCTTTTATTGATTTCAACCCAGTTTGCCTAGCTGTACCACTTTCTCCATAGTCAGCTATTCTGTATAAACCCCAAGGATGCATCTTCCCCTCAGGAAGATCCTACTGGAGTCAGCTGCAGTATCCCTGAATTGACTGGTAAAGGCCATTTGTATTTGTATTCTTATGGCCTCTGAATGCTGGTACCTTGCCAAACCCCCATGGTTGCCTTTTAGCCAAACTATTTATACTACATATATGTGTGTGTGTGTGTGTGTGTGTGTGTGTGTGTGTGTGTGTGTGTGTGTAAAAACATGAATTCTAGCACATCAGCATCTGGACATTTTGCTTTGCTCCTTCTCTAAAGTTACCTCTGTTTGTCAGTATTTTTTCTTAGGATGATGCCTTCAGAACAAAATGTGAAATGACAGCAGAATATTTTATGTAACGGTGTAGTGTCTCTTTTCCTTGGCACAGAGGAACAAATCAGTCTCAGGATCGCTTGTGTTCTTTAAAGATCTCTGTCTCCTTTACTTTCCCTGGTACATAATCATGCTGTTAGGGGCTCTCACCCTTGTCCCAACAAAGCAGGTGGGGTCTGTTGTCGTCACCCCCTGTCCCCCCACACTCTTTGAACAGGAGAACCAGAATCTTCTCCCTCAGATGCCAGCATCACTGACTTCCAGGAACGCAGCACCTGACTCCTGCCGTGAGACCAAGCCCCCATCCCACACGGCAGACGGGTCGCACGTTCCCGGATCACATCAGCAGGCTAGGTTCCAGTCTTCCACCCTAATCCAGTATGACCACGGCAGCGCAGCCAGACTCGGCGGGAGCCCACAGAGAGCCTTGCAGCAATATCTCCTCATGGAGGACCAAAGGTGATGTCCTCAGAGCACTGAGATCAGGGGCACAGGCAAGTCTCTGCTGCCTCTTGTTGTTGTCGTCCTTTTTCATGAGGTTTGAGGTCCTTGTCCCACATGTCAGTGTTCTACTCGCAGCCAATCTGAATTAATTTTTCAAGTAAGATTTCATGAGGCAGTATCAAATGCTTTCCTGAAATATATTACATCTACTGCTTTCCCATCATCTGCTAATTTTGTAATTCCATCAAAAATGCAATCAAGTTTGTCTGGCAAGGTTTATTCTTTACAAATCCCATGATTCAATTTACCTACCAGTGGAGGATGAAGGACTGAGTCAACCTTTGCAAGCTTAATCAAACTCATCCAAACCTCTGTGTTCAATAGATTGAACTGGAAGTTTTGCAAGAAGAGGCTTGCTCTCAGCATTTGCCTCACTTTGTGGTTTCTAATAGGATGGAAATACTGGAAGAAAAGGCTTTGGCACTGCATTTCAGTACTTCTCCACTGTTTAGAAACAGGGAAAAGCACAAAAAAGTGTTTCTTTTAAAGCAGAGTGTGTAAGACTGAAAAAAGGGGTTGTGGAAGATGGAAAAAGAAATTGTTAGGTAACAAACAGTTTAGGTCCAACTTTACTCTTAACTAGTTGTTTCCATTACCCTTGCTGAACTTGCCAGAAAAAAAAAAAAAAATCAAGACAAAATAAAAATCCTAGGCAGTTTGGGTAGGTTTTTGGCTCCTTAGACTCCACTTGCACATCTGGCATCCTCTAGAGCCCCAAATGAACAGACATTTGACAGACATACAATTGCATGACAGACAGACAATGTCTGCTATTTAAGATGCTTAAATTAGCACAGCATCTGATGAACTTAGAGACCTTGCTTGGTATACTTCTCCCCATTTCAGAAAAAAAAAAGCACCTCAAATCTTCCTTTCTAAAGATTTAGAATTTTTCTTTTCCTAGACAACAGCTTTCCCCTACCAAAAACCTTATCCTTTCACTTGCTTTCCAGAGTATTGTGGAAAGCAGTTGTGTTTGCATTTTTGTGTTTGCATTTTGTGTTTTTATATTCCTGTTTGCTTTTATGTATTTGAATTTGAAAGGGCTCTCTTCAGAGTCTTTAATGCATGTACTGCTCAGAGAAGGGAGTTTTCTTAGGACTAGTAGGGAACTTGGGCACTGAACCCAAGATTCATAACAGATTATTTCTATAGACAAAACACTGAGGAATATAATAGTGGGGCAGAAATCAAAATTTAATTTGAAAGAGGTTTAAAGAGAGTGAATACATTGTATTCTGTTGAGTGACATAGACCTTACAGATGAGTCTGGTGTGTTGCTGCATCCAGTTCAATCAAGTGATTAAAAAAAAAAAAAAAAGAAGGAAAACAGAAAACCAGCCTGGCTGATTAATGTGTAAAATACCTGTTCTTTGAATATTGGCTAAACCATGCACAAGTGCTAGGCACCTCATCTTAACAATGAAGCTGGAAAAAGGGGTGAAGTTCATATGAGTGCAAGGGATCCACATACCCTTTTTGTACTGGGTTAGTGCCCTGTGTTGCCGTTGCACAAGCAAGTGCAGTGAGAACATCTGCCTACAGGTCCTCCGCTGCAGCTGGAATAGCAGCATCGCTCCTGATACGTTGCATCTGTATGGCTTGTGCTGTAATTAGGGGATAGCTTACTTTTTGACTAAAATGGTTCAAGCAGCACATGCTGAAGCAGCTTGCCTGGCAGACCTGGGAGCACAACCCTTGGAGGGGTAACAGCAACAGGGCACCATGCTACGGTGCCAGTTTCTCCAGCTGGTAAAGCTGCAGCTGGAGGAGGACATGCCCACAGCCTGCTTTGCTTGCTCCTTTCAAAATGTGTTTGGTCAGCCGGGCTGGTGGCTGCTCCTTTCCTGCTAGGTCCTGGGTAGTGAAGAGATGGTCTCTTACCTGTAGTCAAGTAATTCTTGAATGCCCTGCAGAGCCATTATATCTGTACCCAGATACACAGGCAGTCCTTTGGAAAAACTGGTAAGTAGTTGTATAATCATTTCTATGGTGACAAAGAGTGAGAACATACCTTCAAGACATTTTGAATAATAATGTGGCTAAGCACGTGCATATTTTAAAATGTGTTGCTTGTGCATGAAAAGGTCCTGGGCAACTTTTGGCAGTCGGGAGAGACAGTCTACCATAAACCTCCTCACAGCAGGCAGCTGCTCAGTCTGAAAATTAACTTCAAGAAATGCAACTGACCACTGAGCAATTTTAGCAGTAGTTTTTGCTGAACCTTTTGTGGTAAACAATGTTGTTAGCTGAGCACAGAGTGACTGGACTTCAAAATTAAGAGCCAGGCCTACAGGCAAGTACAGAAATACTGTGCTGCCTGTGGTATGCTAGAGCATCCTTTGTCACAAGGCACACTTACTCCTGAATTCTCACACACACCAAGTGCAGCAGCTAGAAGAGCAAAACAGGCAACTTCTCTATGTGATACCCATGTATGTTCATCTGCTTGCCTGAACTGTTTCTGAAAAAAAACCACTCCTAAAATATTTCAAATAAAAGTTGGTTAAAAAATGGGCTTAAAGACTTCCTTCAAAAGATATGAATAGCTTGTAAGCAGTAAACAAATGCTTTTGCAAACTTGAGTCTGAATGTAAGATTTCCTTGGGAAATGTAGTTGTCTGAATTCAGATTCAATTTGCAAGACAAAAGCAAAGATATATGTATATATATATATTCAGGGAAAGGTGCATCAGGTTATTCTCAAAAGAATACGAAAGAGCGGAGTGAATCTTGCCTTCTCTGAGTATTGTACATGATTCTAGACAAACAGACTTTCCTCATGAATCTTGAGAGAAAAGATAGTATCACCAAGAAACATCTTAATAGCCTCAGAAGATTTAGATAGTGAATTGTATGGAACGTGTTGTTTATTTCTGTGCCTTTTGCTTTGGCTTGGTCATTTTAGCTCATCTTGACATAGTTGGCTTCTAACGTACACTTAAACAATGAATATATAACATACTTTAAAATTTAATATGCTTTTCATAATGTAAGACAATTTCTGTGTTTCAGATAGCTTGGACAATGTCACTAAACTTGTCAGATTCCCCTTCTGCTTCTCATAAACTAACACAATACAGTTGAGTTAGGCTTCATACTCACGCACAGAAATATCCAAATCCATCCAAAAGATTGTTTACATTGACATCAGAGGGGATGAAAAAAAATTACGACATTTGTATTTGTGTTAGGAGCCAGATACTGCCAGAACCATGGAAATCAGTGGCAACACTCCGATTGGATGCTAGCATTTATAAATCCATTTTTTATTTTTAAGCAGACCTAATTTGGGAACCTTGAAACTGTTTATTAGTCCCCTACTGTTTTGACTTCCATCTGTCCAAGTACTTCTTGAATGAGAAGGAGATTGTTGGGTAATAGTTCTTGAAGACATATATATGTGTGGTAGATTCACTGGAAGGGGTTAAGAGAAGATTTTCTTCACAGTTTCCCTCATGACCTTCCAAAAATTTAAAGTTTGTTATTTCCTTACTCCTTAGCAGCAATGCTTAGTCCTATACCATGACCTGTCCTGGTTTCAATGGGAAAGTGGCTCACGAATAGACAACATGATCGGACCTGTTACATCTCAATTTAAAACTTATTTTTTCCCTAGACATTACAAGCACCTATGGACGTGAAAGGTGTAATAAAAGGTAATGAAAGAGAAACAAAAACTCTCAGTGGAAAAAAGGTATTTCTTAAAATTGATGTTAAAGAATCAGTATGCAGGAAGAAAGAGAAATATAATCTAAAATGGACTCTATTATTGTGTATTTCTTTGCTGGGTTAATTTGTCATTTCCATTAACATGAAAGTTATCTTTAATACTGACAGCTTTTAAAAAGAGGACTGTGTTTGTCAGGATTGAATAAGCTCAAACAGCCGTGTCTAAATCCAGAACAATTCTCATGAGCAGCCACAGACTGACGATGGAAAATGGAGTATTTGGGAAGTCACATCAAGTACCTACTCCTGCTTCCACTTCAGGCAATGAGAAATCAGGGCCAAACTCTTTAAAGAACAGTAGTCTTACAAAAGAAAGATGAGGGAGAAAACTAGCATGTGGAAATGAAATGGCTCCCTGATCCCTTAATGTTCTGGGCAATTGAGGTGTCTTTTTCTAGTAAACCACTTCTATCCCCACATTCATGCATGGCATTTTTTTCCTTTTTAAGGTAGGACACTTCAGGCTTACAAGACATTTCAATACACTGAACAGAAAATGACTAAAATCTGACATATGACCCAGAGTCTTGTCAAGAATAGATAAAATAACACAACTTTTCAGAACCATTAATAAATGTCTCTCTGGTCTGGCATAAACTTGTTGAACTCAACATGTGGGAAATGACTCAATATTGGGGCTAACTAAAAATGGCATTAGAAGGACCAGCTATGCAGGAAAATTAAAATGGACTCTTTCAGAAAAGCTTCCCGATAGGACAGACATGCCAGTCTCAGGATTGCTACAAGGGTTTTGTACCGGGCAAAGAGAGTAATAAGAAACTAAAAAACTTCTGGTATTTCAACTTTATTGAAAAAGGGTACAGAGGAACCACCTCTGGATATTGTAAAACTCACAAATAAATTCTTTACAGCTGCACAAGGAAAGATAACAATGAGTGCCCGATATTTCATTCCTAGCACAGTAAAAAATCCTATTATAGCCATTGCAGTTATGGGTGCAGCAGCTGTATTCTAGGAATTCTATATAACTCCTGTCTGTTTCTGAACCAAAACCCCTGAGGCCAGCTTGCGAGATTAAAAAGTCCTTCTCTTTCATATACATACCCTTCCACATCCCTGTTCATTTACCAATGTCTGGAATTAAGTAAGTTGTCATAATCGGACATGATGCCCTTCCAGGCCAGGGAGGAGCTTCTCAAGAGCTGCCTTCCTATCCTGCACTCATATTTTAGCAACAGTCATATAAAAAATGCATCTCTTCCTTCCTTACTAAAATCTATACCTTAGGATGCACTAGTCAGACATACCTCATGCTGCTGGAAGAATGTTTTGGTTGGGTTTTTTTTAAGTGCAGAAGAGAATGGGGAAAAAAAAAAAAAAAAGGAGGAAATTAAAACATCTCTGCTTCTCAAGCCCACTTTTAAATCACCGAAAAAGGCTGCTATAGGTCAGGTAAGCATAATGAAGCTGGGCTAGAAATTTTGACCTTGGGTATGAAAAACAATAAAAGAAAGCTATTTTAAATAGTACAATTCACCTTAAATTTCAGGCTTCTTACTCAGATATCCTAGGAAACCACCATGCCAGCCAGACTACCAGCAGTAAGTATGTGGAGAACTCAACAGGAGAGAACAGATGGGAGAAGCCATTGTTTCTAATACAGCCGTAAGGCATCTCTGTTCCCTTGTTCGGGGCTTCATTTTGTAACCTTCCCTGTTCCAGCTGCTCAGAGCAGGACTTGATTCTCCTCACAGACCCACACCACCTGGGGAGAAAGCAAGTGGCTTCAACCCTGAGAACCACTCTGCCTGCGTAAACAAATCTCTCATGGGCCAAAACAAGAGGTCAGAAGAGCTTGTTCAGTTCAGCTGCCTAAATAACACCACCAGACCTAGACACAGGCAGCGTAACTCAAGAAACCAGCAGAGAAGGCATCAGCAAAGGTTTTTGCTCAAATACACCATTTATACCCAGAAATGGAGAAGTGGGAAACCTTTTGGACCTCTCAGTTCCGTCCAGTCCTGTGGCTTCTGTAGCCTCCCAACAGGCTCTCACACCCCTTTGCGTGCTAAGAGTTCCTTTGTACTAGGAAGACCAAAGAGGGTTAACATTATGTGTGCCTTAGTCCTAGCAGTCCCTGGAGACCCTGCATTGGCCTTGTCCTCTCCCATTCATCACACCAGATTTCCAGCAGTATGGCTTAAATGAGAAAGAATATGAATAAGTGTCCTTTAATCTAAAAAACTGTGATGTGCTAAACTTTGGCAATTAACTTCAACTTCTTTCTCAACTTGTTTGGAAGTGAAGTCAGAATGGATCTAGAAGTGAACAGCAGTGGAAGTAGTATTATCCAGAAACCTTCCTAGGTAACATCATTGAATGAAGGAAGTTCATGGCATCTTTAAAGACATTCATGCTGTACAGAGAGCACAGGTGTGGATATACACCATATTACAGACACTGTGCTACCGTTTACTTTCTATTAAAGTTCAATCATTTGTGCCTATTCATTTTCAAGAAATGTTTAATATTTTTCTTCCTTTAGAAGCCAGAAGTGATTATTTCCATACCTCCCCCTGGTATGGTGATGGCAGAGTATTTCGTAAGTATTTCAGAACGAAAGCCTGCAGATTCCTGTAATATTAGTTCCTTAGTTGAATAAATAATTGCAGATACAGCAATGAATTGGATTTTTCTATCTTGAATATTCATAAGTTAGTGTCATATGACACTCACTGAAGTTGATAAATGGGATTTTGAAAAATTGGGCTCAACTCTTGCTTTGTAGTTCATCCTGGACTTCCACAAAGGCAATTTCAGGAGAGGGACCTTAGAGAAGAAAATGGTAAAGCAGAAGTGCAGAGAAGAAAGGGGAGAGAAAGGAGAAGGAGAGTTTGTTCTTTCCATTAATATTAAATTGTCCATTTCCCAGCTGCAGGCTCATGAAAATGAGACTTCTTGGTGATTACCTAGTAATTCAAACCTTACAAACCCACCTCAGAATACACAAAGACAAGGTAAAAAAGGATTTTTTTTATTGCTGTTTCATGAAATCTGATCCACAGCAGAGCTTGAAGAATTCACTAAGCTTTTGAACACATATGCAGACTGGTATCAATTTCTTTTTTTATTTCTTCCTTACCAGATGAACAAAATATATGAAAAATATCACACGTGCGTGTGTGTGCGCGCGCGCGCATGCATCTGCGCGCATGTGCAAACATGAGTAGCTTTTATAAATGGAAATGCCAAAGAATACAAGTAATAGTCTGGTTTCTATAACAGGCTCTGTCTCACAAAACAATCTGCTGCACAAACCCAACACAAATCCCTAAAACAATATTCACGTGTTAACATTACAGAGTATGCTTGCCTTTTACCTGTTTACCTATTCAAAATAGAAACCAAGAAATATTGAACCAAAGGTGAACCTAAGTAGCAAATTGTCTTCACGATTCCCCAGCACTGTTACCACAGAAGATATTTAGAGTCAAAGGGTTGCCCTCCCAGGCTAGTGCATCCTCAGTGCTGTGACACTGCCTATACCCCATTATAACCCTGCTTTACCTATAGAGAACCCAGAACGAAGAGGTTGTAATTTGGTCCCTCTGATGTAATTGTGCCTGTAACACACAGCTGTAACAGGGACTGAATTTGCTGTAGTTCCTCGTATCTCCCAGTTACCTGTGAAAAGCCAAAGGATATTGAGAAAGTTCTGCAGTTTGTATTACCTGAAACAGAGAAATAAAAAAGCTCCATCTACTTTTGGTTCAGTCAAAACCTGTGTGAGAAATAAGCAGCTTTATCTTACTTTTGTTTTTCTTGGTTCCATATACTATCAAGCATTTGTAATCAATTTTCCTTGTTATTTTGCTGGATTTTTGGGAAGGTTCTGTGGATTATATTCCTGTAATGGTTTTGTTCATTTATGAATCTGTGATCTCTTGGAAGTTTAAGAGGAATAAAACATACATAAGTACAAATTAATGAATAATGCTGTGGTTTTCTTTCTTACTTTTAATACTGCTATTGGCCAGCTGTTGAACAATCAGTCAGATCTGGTGTAACTTTGATTTGGTATGTGCCAGTGTTTTTAATCATCACCACCCTCTCCTTGGGCCCCAGGTCCAAAACAGGGTGAAATTTTAGCAGTTTTCGATATATCTATTCTTAACTGAACATGAAAACCTCAAATAGTTCACAAAAAGCAGAAGTTTTTCAAATGCTGGCATTGAAAGCAAATGAAATAACACTCAGCTATCCGAGTCCACTGGCACATTTCATACTTGTTCAAGAGAAGAGCAAGCCCCCCAGACAATTATTTTATTTTCTACTATTCTTGAGATCCAGAGAAATTGGCTCCTTTGAATATTAAGCCCACAATAGAGGCAGAAATTATCTCCATCTTCCCTTGGTTATACACACCAAAGAAGGCAGAAAAGTTCCACAAAACTGCTTGTACGTTTGAATGTGTTGATAGAGCGTGGCTGATACGGTACACCACTGGGATGATACTTAATTCACCAATATGTGCTCAGTAAATATGTGGAGAGAGAGAACACTTAATTCATCTTTTGTGTTAAGTATGAACTTCTAATGTAAAGATCTACCCAGAGAACAGTACATCACGTGTTTGTTGTATAAAACTGTGTAAAGGTTTGCGAAAGCTGTCACAATACGATAGCTTTGGCCATTTATTTTCCCAGGTCTTCATTTTGAGGGCTACTGCTTGCTTGGGAATCTTTTTTTTTTACGAGTAGAATTTAATAAATGCAAAAATCTTGAGAGTTCTGAAGAGGTTACTTGCCCTAATCATGGTTAATTGCTGGCTAAAGCAGAAGTCTTTCTGCTGCTACACCTGTGCCACCCAAGGCCTGCAACTCCAGGCCTACAGCCCACAATAATGCAACCTCATCGGTATACCTTCACAAAACTGCATTTTGACTAATCCTAAAACCAAAAGAAACAAAGGTGTTAAATAAGCCTGTTGAAGTCAGCAGCAGTCTGCATGTGTCAAACCAACTCAGGAATTATCAGCAACTCCATACTGGGTTCATCCTTTTTCTGTAACATACTGCTGAGTGTAGTGACCTTGAAAATAAAAGCAATTTTGATTCTGCTAACAGCAGTTTTGATTCTGCTAATGTGATTTCTGTTTTGTTGGGTTTTGTTATTTATTTTTTTTTTAGCATAGCACTAAATGCTAAGAGTGGCAGCTAAGGCACCACAGCAGTAAAGTCCTTACCCACAAATCCCTGCAGCCACATCATGCAAAGATAGCTCTGCCCATGTAGAGCTTTGTGTAGGATTGGGGTCCAGTTTAGCCTCACATCCACATATATCCCCAGTTTTCAAGCTGTTTTTCTTCTAGTTATTGGCACATACAGCACAAAGAATGACATTCCTGATGTGACACATCACTGAACAAGCAATGGTGACTTTCAGCTATCTTTCAAATGATTAATAACTGAGGCTATGTACTACTCCCCCACCCGCCCCAGACTGGGTTGTCTGGTAACATACAGTTTTAGTCAGATAGCTTAAAACAACCAGTTTTAGCCATGCTAACCAAATAAATGAGGGTGATTCCACATGCTGTGGGTGTTTATGTATACGTCAGTCATAATTTTAACCCATTACCCAATTATCAACCAAATTTGACAAAGAAGTAGCAATTCTAGTTCTGTAAGTGAAAATACGTGGCTGGGGAGAGGAGGGAGACCGTATCTGAGCTTTTCTACATGAGAGGCAACATGAGTTCACCCTTAGCCAGCACCAGAGAAGGCATGCATGTGAGCGTCTGTGTGTGAAAGCTAGCAAGCGAGATGTTGTGAAAGCCCCTCCGGTGGAAATAGCATCAGGGAGATCTGAAACCACATAAGACACCAGAGAATGAAGTCGTAAGAGCTAATATGGAGGAAACCAGTACTCACAAACATGTTTTTTTCCATTATATGAACTAAGATTCAGACTGTGTGTCACTGTGTGCCCTTTACAGATAATTTCCAATACTCTGAATTGCACGTGTACACAAACTGGAAGCCAAAGTACTTACATGTGTGAGCAACCATATCATTGTCAGCGAGAACAAGAAATTAATTAAAGTTTTATTCTTACTGATTTTTATTTCTAAGATGAACATACGCAGGTTCTCCCTGGCCCCTTCATGGATGAACTGTGTAACAGAAGGCTGCAAAGCATCTTTGCTTCCTCTCCAAAGACAGGAAGAAATTGTGGTTCTCACTGGGAAAAGAAAGTGCAAGGGGGAAGCAGGGCCATAACTTAGGTTTCATGGGAGAATGAGATTAAGAAAGCAAGGACAGACTGTGTTACAGAAGTAACGGTAGAAGATCGCGAATTCTTCCAGCTGCTTTCAGCATACAGCAGTGCCTCTCTCTATCCTGTAGCTCTGTGCTGGAAGATGTCCCCAGCTGCCTTCAGTGAGCTGCTCTGCATCTCACAGGACAAGTATCCTTTAGCAGGAAAGAATTCAGGCTGGCTCTCTGTGGTGGTGGAGACTACTTCCAGAACAGCTGCAGGAACACCTATAAAAGGTATCATGGACAGAAAGAGAGCGCCCTTGCTGGGAGGAGACCTGGGTGACAAACAGATTATTAGCAAGCCTTTCTTTGTGACTTAGAATTATAGAATTCATAGAATATCTCAAGATGGAAGGGACCCATAAGGATCATCCCTCCCTACCACTGAGCTGTAATTACTTCTTATTTCCTCCCAACTGGAAAAGAGGGACAAATAAAGCTTTTGTTTTGCACTTGTGACCCATGCATTCCTATCTTCATTCTCCAATGATGAATTAGGGCTCATCTCACTCACGTGAGCAATTCTTACTCATTTGTACGGCACAAGAATGAAAGTCTGCAGAATGAGGTTCATCGTTAGAAACTCCCCAGAAAGAGTAAACATCTTACAGAAGGAAGGATTCTTCAGAAAGGCTTCAAAGCTGCCTTGGTCATGTTATCTGTTGAAAAAGACCAAACAAAAGGCGTCTCTTTCCTATGATATCTTGTCCAAAAAATCTTTCCAGCTACACAATGATAACTATATATAACTAGAGTTAAAATAAGGGAGTACCATTTACCGACTTAATTTCCTGAATAGCCCTTTGTTAAGAGCTGTGTGAAACCTGCCAGTTAGATTAACTGATGATTTTGAAAATCAACAGAATAGGCAGAAGTGTATAGTAATTGTATATATTACTGTAAGTGTATGAGGAAAATCATGATTCTGTAATCTAAGTTACATTATTTAAGTATGTCTTACACAGCCACACAAGTAATGTTTCACTGCAGACATTCTTAACGTTAATCCATAACGTAACTCGCTGCAGTAAGGGGGGGGGGAGGGGGGGGAAGCCACCCAGTTTGTAGCTATCCTATATCTCAGACAGGGTGATATAACATAACATATGTTTTAAAATGATAAAGACTTCCAAGAATAAGACGCAGTTTCCAGAAAAATATTCATACACGCCCAAACAAAAGCAAAATCCTGTAATAATTGAATAATTGCAGCTTTCTGTATCCAAGAAGTTAAAAAAAAGAATCCAGTCCAAACCAGCCCTCTTCAGTGGCTTAGCTGGTCAACACTCTTATACACAAAGCCCAGTGCTCTTCCCTAAAACCTAAGAATTAATCAGCATTATGTAAGAGATTTTTATAACACTCTAAAAATACATTGTGAATTCCTTTCCAGTGTCGGACTGAGAAGCTTTAAAGTACTGCCACCCCTCATCCCCTTTTCCAACAAAGACTGGATCTTCATTCCTGATATTAGAAACTTAAATTTATCTTACATTTGTGCCTCAAATCTCATTAATTACAGTATTGGCCTCATGAGATACAACTGCTGCTAAGAGCAGTGTTTGTGCTCAAAATGCTTGGAGCAAGGGCACAGATACACAGATATTGTATGTGTACAAACAGTTTAAAAAAGAATTAATGACACATAAAACTTTGTAAGACTATTTGGATGTTTTTCATGTTAACTTACCTGCTTACTAAGCAAACTTTTGTATCCACGTGATAACGTTTTGTTTGCGTGGTGCTGATAGATAATACACCGTGATAGCATTCCTGCAAAGTCGGTTGTAACACTAGCCTGGCAAATCTACAGTAGAGTTCTACGAGTACCTTATGCCTTTTTGTGCTCTGTTTTTCATATGCATAATAAATAAGTACTAGCACTATTTCTGTATTTTCCAGTGAAGGATCTTTAAGCAAAATTACAGAGTCATCACCTGAATGTTAATGGTAGCTTGGGAACCAGACCTGATAGAGAATGAGTTTAAACACTGTTACCGGGACCAGAGCCATCCTGCTCATGTCCGAGCGTCCATCCCTGCCCTCCCAAAGTTCATTCCCCTCTGCCCCAAATCATAATTTGATCTATGAACATGCAAGGCATCTGCAGTCCTTCAGATGAAAACAAATCACAAGAATGCAAATAAATCAGATGAAAAACGGGAACAAAGCATTTTCAGCTGTGAAAATCTTGTCGTGGAATGCATATCCAATGGACGTTACAGCAATCTCAGGATTGCATTTTTAGGAAACGCCTCAACATTGTCCTTTTCCAGAACAAAACTTTTCCCCATACAAGGCTGACAGGACACTGACTTAGCCATCTTCTCAAAGTAACCCCCCACCCTTCAAACCACAAACAAATCAAACAAAACTATTGAGGCAAACAAAACAAGAGATTTCACAGGGTAAAAAATAAAAGGAAGATGCAAAGAAGACTGCCTTGCCCAGGGATGATTTCACCATTGTTATCAGTTGTATGTGAAAGCCGTGCTGATACTAATGGCTGATGGGTGGCAGCATAAAGCCTTGGAGGTAGCCAATGTATCTGATGGGATGATAATGGCTCTTCCACAAGGACAAGCAAATATTTAGATGAAAATTGTACTCTGGATTACGATGATCCGTACCAAAGTAAGTGTCAACTATCCTTTGTGTGTTCGCCCAAGGTTATCCACGTTCATTCTTTTCCTTCCCTCAGCAGCTCTTTTTTTTTTTTTAATATTTTACCCACAACCGAAGTCCTTCTTTGTTCTCTGTCCTGATTCTTTCTCTCCCTTTCTTTCTTTGTGCCATTTTCTGCTACCCGTATTCACACTGAATGCAATCAGTCACATGGCTAGCCTCCACCTGAACGCCATGGTGCAAGGAGTGTAAGCATTATTCCCTACGCATGAGGGCAAAATACTTCCCTTTGGTTCACGCTTCATTAACGTGCCCTTCTCAGATTCTCTCCCTAGTCTTTCCCTGCTTTTATCACCCAAATTCACCATGCATGGTTCCTGTATTTCTTTCCTTTTTTTGTTCTCACCCACGGTCATTTTCGCCTCCCCATGTCCTCTGAGAGCTTCTCCTACCCTTCCATTCGCTCCTTTCTCGCTCGTTTTCTCCTGCCGTTCCCCACTTGCTTTCTTCTGCCACGATAACCCACCGTTGCCACCTTGCTCACCGTTCTTCCTCTGGTTTCTCTGGCCTAACTTGGAAGCAAGCAGGAGCCTCGCTCCTGCCACGATGTGGAGGCTGGGGGTGACCGCTGCCAGCGAGCTGCATGGAAAGCCTAATTTCCTTCTTTCGCTAGAACTACTCCAACCACTCTCTCCTGCTGACCTGCTAATACAAAAAAATATAGCGGGGCAAAAGCCCAAGACGGACAACCAACTTTGGCACAAAATGGCTTTTGTTGCGGTACACTTTAAGCTGATGAATTATTGCCGCGAGTTGCAAAAGCGCAGCACATCCCACGCAACCCGTGGCGTGATAGCCAATTGCCCGTGTGCAGCTACAAGCACCTCGGACCCTTCAGCCTCTTCCCCTTGTCTCTGTCGCTAATTTGTTCCAGTCGCTCATTAATACGCTCTAAACCACCCCCCCCCAACAATTTCACCTCACCGACCGTTCCCTTCGCTCTAGCAGCTCAAAATCCAGAGGATGTTTTTTTTCCCCTGCAGCTCCAGCAATGATAAACAGATGCTGGTGGTCTATGCCTGGTACAACTTCCCTCCTCGAATTTTGCGTGGGGCTCGCTGTTCGTGACCTTTGCCTGCCGAGGCAACGGGGAGACGGGTGTATTGGCAACCCGGCCCGGCCAAAAAAAAAAGCGCTCCGAGGGCTTGACATTAAACACTAAAAGCCCCCTCGGGTTACACACGCGAGGAGGTTTACAAGATTAGACCTAGGTTTGTAAAGATAAGCAGGTATCGACATCCGCAAAATTCGGGGTTACACTTCAGCAGCGAGGGCAAAAAAAAAAAAAAATCCAGAGAGCGGGGCACTTCAAAACAAGCAAGTAATAAATGGTCCCAGGGGTTGCTCCCTTCCTCTCATCTCTCTGGAGCACGCAATTATTTGCAATGTACCTTTAAAAAAATCAAAGCGTTTCCTTGAATTTTCTTTAGACTATTTTTTTTTCTTTTTTTTTAAAGCTTCTCTAAGACACACTGTTTTGGTTCAGGAAATGTTTCCTCCCGGCCTCCAATCGCTGAAGGCTGGTCTCGGCTCTAGCCCACGAGGCCCGAGTTAGCCCTGGGCTAGCAGGGGCCCGGCCGTGTCCCTGCCGGGGAGCCCCC